>NC_056744.1:1368601894-1368676894 GCF_019279795.1 Protopterus annectens | reverse complement strand
AATTGTTCTCCTTTATGTGGAAAAGTACAGCCATGACATCATCATGCAGGCAATGATTAGAGGGATTTGCTGTTTATCTTTTATGCTACTCTATGGACATGTCTGGTGATGTCCAAAAGAGGGTAGATAAAGGACTATCACAAGGATTGTGCCCAGGTTCTGTAAGTGATATATCACCATCTGGCAACAAGTGCCTCCATATGATCTTTTTGAATCTAGTGTGCACATCAGCCATGTTGACCTGCTCCCTCTCCTCTATAGGAGATACAAACAAGCAGCTCATCACGGCTCTCTCTTTAACCTCACCAGCTCCTACAGTTACAGGCCACTAAATGAATCCAGGTCACCATGGAAATAGTCATAGATTTATCCATCGATGACACAGAACTGGCACTAGCACTATCCGTTTTTGTTTGCAATCTTAAATTCAAGACTCATGTCAGATCGATTAAGTCATCCAGTGTCTCTTTGTTCACTCTTGAAATACCAAATCCTTCACAAGGCTGCAGTTTCTAGAAATTTCACAATTTAAAATCTTCACACTCTTCACTTCCCACACTATAAAACCTCACTAATATCACAACTCTGTATCACAGATGTTATGCAGACTGAAGTGTTTGGAAAGAATCACTTTGCAGAACACTTTTCTTATGATAACATCATCCAGCCCATACTCAGATAACTAATTTCCATAGCTTCGTAAGAAGAGGGCAAAACTACTCTAATGAGATTGCAGTACAGTGAAGATTGGAATATTTGCCCTTTCCTCGCTGTAATGCAATCTCGGAGTTGAAATATATATTTAGCGGGGGTGTGGGGGGCGCAGCCCCCCCACAATAATGAGTTTGAGTTCTGGCATTTTTGCTCGTTCGAGATTTTCATCATTCGATTATATGATATAGACTCTATATATATATATGTGTGTGCATGTGTGAGTGTTTGTGTGTATGCAACAAAATCTGATTGTGCATGGAATTGAAAAGGGTATACAGAGACCAGTTATACAACCAAATAGCGGCATAGGTAGAGAGAGGCGAGAGGGGCAGTCTGCACCGGGCTGCACTTTTTTAGTGACGGCAGACTAGTAATTACTTAAAAAAAAACAAACAAAAAAAAAAACCCACTTCTTAATACTGCAGTGGTGGCATCTTCTCCTTTAAGGAGGATCATGTGTGCATCGCACGCATACACGCCACTGTGAATGTAAACTTGTCAAATCATTCCACACTTGCGGACAAAATTTAAGTTACCATGACAGTGCAGAGTGATGAAGAGTGTTCACGTTTTTACTTGTAACATAGTGGGAGGGATTTGTCCTCTTTTAATCGCATCTATGTAAGAATTTACAAAATGGCATTGTACCACGGCAGGGCTACCTTGGCTGGAAATGATTCTCACTGTTGAAGTGACACCCCGACTGGCTGACCCCACATGTGAAAGTGGGAAAAAGGAGATGAGGATGGATGGATAGCTGTTCCGGTAAGAGAGAAGGTACATGTGTGTGTGTGTGTGTGTGTGTGTGTGTGTGTGTGTGTGTGTGTGTGTGTGTGTGTGTGTTTGAGACTTTACCATTGTGAGTCAACTTGCAATCAATTGTAGTCATGGATCTAGTGACATTATCACATCCAATGTTGGCACCATGAATATGGGAGGATGATAAAAAGAAGGTCTGCATTAGTTTAAAAAAGAAGAAAAGGGGCATTTGAGTTTTAGACTTTATATCTTTCAGAAAATGCATGCTAACATAAAACCTGTTATTTTAGCAACTTTCTAAATTTACAGGAGCAATACTTTCTGTCTCTGTTTTTGGGACCTTTGTTCCCCAATAATTTTAAGCTACTTCCAGATTTTCTGCACTAAGAGGTTGAAAGGTATGAACCAGAGTGACATGGCAGCAATCAAGAGGCAAGTAAGATAACTGAAATGCAAACATGCTGATACTTTTTGTCTTTATAAATACCAGTTCTAGAGGCCTTAAACAAAAACAGAAGAAGGTAAGGGGAACTGGAATGGTAAGAAATGACCGAAGTAGACAGGGACATGAATCCCAGTTGTGAGAGAACAGCAGCAAACCAGATAAGGGATAGTATTTCTATGTAGAAATAGTGGTACAGAATTAAAATGCACTGTCAGATGGTATGGAAAGAGTGAGTCAACAAATGGATTGCAACACATATTTTTGTAGATCAGCAGGAGCAATACATAATTATCTAGTCTAATTTCATCCTCACTGTGCAAATTATGACCATACAATTCACTATAAACAAAAGTTTACATTGAAATGTGTCTTAGCAAGGTTGTTAAAGTGAGTTTCACCTGAGGCAGGATAATAACAGGTATGAGCCAAACATATTCCTCCAGGTTTGTAACAGTGAAGTCATGCTAGAATTACATCTGCACTCTTTTGTAATAATTTCTTCCATCAAAAAAGGGGGTGCTTTCCTAGGCAGTGCATACATACTGTATAAAATAAGCAAAGAAGCCTGTTTCTAAACTATGCAGCATCTACTTGTTTATAACATAAATGAGGTAAGCCACGGGGCTTCGTGTACTTTGATCTAGTCCAGTTATTTTAAATCTGATTAGGTGTATCATTCACCTAAAATGATAATGCACATTCTAGCATACCTTACTCTGTATAAGTAACTGTAAAATAAAAGCAGGTAGAACTAGATTGTTCTATTAGTGAGCATTTGTTTTTATTTTTTTCTGAATTATCTCTACCTTTGATTTTGTTGGCTATAATTCAAACTTAAATTTTTGCACAATTTGAAAAGTTAGTGATTTATTATGTTTATTCGGATGTGTTGCTTAGCCTTATTTTAGTAATGATTTTATGACATGAGAAAAATCTGGGACACTGCTAGAAGTCCATTGATGCTAGGTTGTTAACACTTCAGCTGCTATAAATAAAGGTCCTCTAGAATGTCCTCCTCTGGAGGAGATACCTAGTAACTATGAACCTGTTAATAAGTTTGCCATCCATTCCCTCTTGCAATATTACCAGCTTACAGTACCATTTTGTAATGTAACATAGGTAATGTATTCTTCAAGGGCAACAGGCACTTTCTTTGTAAATGAAACAATGAAATATAAAGCGTTGTCTGCAAGCAACCTCTTCATTAGTTACAGATCTCATTAATGTGGAATTATTTAGATGACTTTTACTTCTTCATAGGTTCATAGGTTCATACTAGGCTATCTGCCCTAGGGCATTTATAAACCTAGCCAGAGTGTGTTTGGCTTTTGCCACCCATTTTAAATTAATTTTGCTATGCCCTTTTTTGAGGTTAGTATACTGTGCCTCTGTCTAACAGTGACACAGAAGTGATAGCCGGGGTAAACCTACGATCTCCCATCCACTCATCAAGATTCCTCTTGAAGAGAGTCAATGTGGGACTCTGCCTAACCTGGACTGGGATTTTATTCCAGAGTGAAGGGAGCCTCTGGGTTATGAATCTGTCCCTCCAGCATGTCCTATTTATTTCAGTGCTGAGGTTCAAGTCTCTCGAGCGCGTAGCTCGATGGGATTTGGATTTTCTGAGGTGCAGCATGTCCATTAATTCTGGGTTAGACATGGCTTTATACGTTAGGGACAGATCGCCTCTGAGCAGGCAGTATGCCACTGAGTAGAGCTGGAGTTTCTTTAACCGGGCAGCATATGGCATCTGTTTGAGCCCCTTGATCCTCTTGGCGAGGTACTTTTGGGGTCTTTCCAGTTGCTGCAGATGTCTGGTAAGGTACATCCCAAAAGGGGCATTGTACTCAATTATGGGCCTGATGACGGATGAGTAAAGAGGCACGATGACCTCCCCTGATCTAGATGTGATTCCCTTCATGATTAGGTGGGCTATATAAAATGTTTTTCTAACCACTTTGGCCACGTGGTTCTCAAATGAGAGATTGCTATCAACTTGGGTCCCCAGGTCCCTAATGACTTCTTCTGTACTTAATGGATTACCACCTATGTGGTAATTTGCGGGCACTTTATTTTTGCCAAAGGGGATGACTATACACTTTTTGGCATTTAGCTTGAGGCCATGGCTTTGGCACCAGTTGTCTGTTTCTATGAGGCCCTTTTGGAGGATGCTTGTGTCGGCTGGAGAGTCGATTATGGTGCCCAGTTTGCAGTCATCTGCGAACTTGGTCAGCCACAGTCCTTCCATGTTGGCCTGTACCGCCGAGAAATATATACCGAACAAGAGAGGTCCCAGGACTGAGCCTTGTGGGATGCCACTTGTAACTGGTTTGGAGTCTGACATGGCTCCAGCAATTTTAACCATGTGGGTTCTGTCCTTGAGCCAGTTTGCAACCCATCTAGTGACATAGGGGTTTATATTTAAGCTGGAGAGCTTATCTATAATGCCCGAGTGGGGCATTGTATCGAAGGCTTTTGCGAGGTCCAAGTAGGCTGTGTGGACCACCTTCCCCTCGTCAATGGCCTTGGTGACTGTTTCAAAGAAATTGACCAGGTTTAAGAGGCAGAATCTGCCCTTAACAAAGCCAAACTGGGTAGGATCCAGTGTCTGTAGGTCCCCAATATCTTTTTTTATGAGGTCCATGATGATCCTTTCCATAGCTTTGCAGACCAAGCTAGTCAGGCTTATGGGGCGATAGTTTCCAGGATCCGTTGAGGCACCACCTTTGTGGAGAGGGACCACTGTTGCTGTACGCCACTCTTTGGGTACATATCCTGTAGTAAGGCTGAGACTGAACAGTAGTTTTATGTTTGGGTTTAGCTCTTCTTGGAGTTCATGTAGGACACAGCCCGGGACACCGCCTGGTCCCATTGATGCTGTGTTTTTTGCTTTGGAGAGGGCGGTTCTTACCTGAGCATCTGAGATGTCAGGGGGGCAGCACTCTGTTGGGATAGATATTTGCCCTTTTGGTGGGGAGGGGGGGGTTTGCACTGAACCTGTCAGCTAGGATGTTGGCAATGTCTGTGGGTTCGGTGTATTTTTGTCATTTTGGACTAATTCTGAGCATATCTGGGAATTCCCACCCAGGTTCCTAACATAACTAAAGAAAGCCTTGTGATTATCCTTAGTGTCCTGTGCAATTTTTCTCGAAGCTGGCCTTAGACGATTTTATGAGTGCCCGTAGTTTTTGCTAATACTGATCAGAGATGCCTTCCCTTTTTGGGATTTTGCTCTATCCTGTAGTAGCTTCCTCCTTCTATTGTATAGTTTGTTTATGGCTGGGGTCCACCAGACAGGACGTCTGCCTTTGGAGGATTGGATCTTGGTTTTATTTGGGATTGCATGATCCATGCATTCCTGAAGGTGTTCATAGAATGCATTTATAAAGGATTCTGCAGTCTGGGCCATATTTTCCACAGGCCCGGGGGCTTTGAAGGATTCCACCTCGGTTTTGAGGCGTGTGAAATTTGCTTTAGAGAAGTTTTTCACTGTGGTTTTCTGGGCAGGGGGTGGGGTTGGGATGTGAATATCCAGTGAGATTAGTTTATGGTCTGATCTTACCAGTGAGGGATACACTTCTGGTCTGGAGCATAGTGTCCCCATGTTGGTGATGATCAGGTCCAGTATGTTTTCCCCTCTTGTGGGAGTGGTAACAAGTTGTTCCATAGCATTTGAGTTTATAAATTCTAGGAACCTTTGGGCTAGGGTGTTGGAGCTAGAGTAATGCTCCCAGTCTATATTTGGGTAGTTGAAGTCGCCCAATATAATGGTGTTTGGAGAGACCTTCATATTTTTCAGTATTCTCAGGAAGGCCGAGTGGGGTTCCTGTGTTTGGGAGGGTGGTCTGTAGCAGGCTATAAACTGGAAGGCAGTTTTACCCACTGTTAGTTACACATGGATAGTCTCTGATGCTTCGTGCTGTGCCTCCAACCTGGAGGTGTAGGTATCTTTGACGAATATTGATAACCCCCCTCCTTTTGTGGTTCAGTTGCAGAGATTGTGCATGTTTACTGATACTGGTGGATTATAATGACAGAAATTTGAGAAGACTTTTATGATGTAAATGTTCTGAATTGAGCAGCTTTGTCATTATTGGTTCATACATTTTGTTTCATTGCTTACTGGAAAAATGTTCAAAACAATAAATTTAAAACACAATCTAACAAGTGTGCTGTATTATACAAGGAATACAATTTAATACAATCAGGAAGGTGAATCAAAGGGCACATGTATGTTTGCATGGTCCTAAATATGTATGCAAGGGGCCTATGATTTAAAAACAGCCCACATGTAAACTTTATCTGCCACTGGCCAGATGCATTTTCTTTGAATGTGGTTTTCAATGCTGTTTCAATGAATGTGAGGTTTCAAGGGCAGAGAGGTTTTAATGCTAAGTCTGTTTTCATTGTGAGACTGCATTGCTTTGTTTAGCAGATGTCTATCAGTGTTTGTGTTATAAAATTTAAAATAAAGATTTTAAATTAAATCCAAAATAATCATTGTAGAAGTAAAGCATAAAACAATATGCACATCACAGTGTTTATGGTAAAAGGGGAGAAATAGCCAAGTAATGGAAGACTGAAATGGCTGCAGAAGGGAGGGCTGTGTATGGGGGGCCCCATTTGCCCATGATTTTGTGTGTGTGTGGGGGGGCAGACAAACTCAAAGACTGCCTTGGCAGGCACAGACTCTAGCTACTCCACTGCAACCAAAGCACAAAATAATACAGTACTCAGAAACACAGATCTCCTTTCCTAGTAGTGACAACTCCAAACAACAACCCAGCCTCATTAGTAGAATTAGTGGAATTAAGTCTGCATAAAACTGTTGTTTTGAATTGCCACTACTAATAAAGGAGTTGTCTGTTTTGAGTATTGCATCTTTTCTTCTATAGTTCTTTAACTAGCCTCCATGCACTCTTCTGAGGTCCATGGAGCATCAAATTATATTCCATGCAAAGAACCTAAACAATTTTTTTCACTTCTCTGCCCAAGATCATCTGTATTTGTGTGTGTGTGTGTGTGTGTGTGTGTGTGTGTGTGTGTGTGTGTGTGTGTGTGTGTGTGTGTGTGTGTGTGTGTGTGTGTGTTTATACTTGCAAATGTATGTGTAACAATGTGTGATACAGCTTCTGTTAGGATTGTTATAGTGCTAATTCCTAATTTCATATTCATTGCTAATTTTCAAACAGATCCATGCCATTCACTAATTTTCTCCCCAATATTATAAACAAAAGCAATTTACACATAAACATGCTACTACTCAAAGCACAAACAGAAACAATTGTGCACCACTGTGAATCAATAATGACAACAGTAAATGTGACATCAGAATGCAGTCACCAGTTTGGAAAAAAATATATTTATTTCATTTAGTAATCAGCAGCAAAATAATTTCCTTATATCCTAGCAGAACCCATCCTATTGTTAATTTCCCAAATTTTATTTATATTGATTGATTGATTCCTGATTGGTTTTGTTGATTTGGAAAGTCCGACTTGTTGGAAACCCCTTTTCAGCAGAGACCCAAACAGAAAAGCACAACAGAAAGAGAAAGTAACATATACACATGCATAGTGTGGTGAATCATTTGAGCATAAAATACTGAGAAAAAATAATGATTGTTTGAGCATACAATGATAAGAAATAATAACATTAACAAGATACAGATGAATAGTCAGTATTACAAACATATTATAATCATAATATAGGTGAAAACATGAGAAATAAAAAAATTAAAAGATAAAGCTGAATAGTCAATATTACAAATATATATAATCATAATATAGGCAATTATTGAAATGTAGATCAGAATGAGTGTTTATTCTAGCAAAGTTGAGACTCATATGATTTTATAAGAGAAGGACAATGGTAAAGTGAACTGTCATAACAATGTAAAGTTGAGGAGAGTACGGTACAGTATATGTGGCCAAATAGACATAATAGTACAAGATAAGATGGAAGACTACTGCACAACTGGTCATTTTAGAACAGGATTTCACTATGGTTTGGAGCCTCATCATCAGTGTTGCTGTCATCTGAACATCCTGCTGAACTGAAATAAATTTCAACATCAGAAGTTAAACAAATAGGTTTGACATCACTGGTTTCACTAGGGAAAACACTCCAGACATCCGCCTTCATGCACTGAAATGGCAGCTTTAGTGGAATAACTTACAAGACAACAAAGCCAGGGGGGCATTCCACTGATAACTACAGGCAATGGACAATTAAAATTTAACTGAAAAAAAAAAAAAAGAAAAGAAAAGAACTGTAAATCATGAACTGATTATTGAGAAGCTACAGAAGGAGGCATTACAAGAATAAAACAACTATGATGATAAGAAGAATGGCACATCACTTTAAAGGAAGAGCTCATTGTACGAGAACCTACTATCCAGAAGCTTTACATGTTGCCCGAGATTTAAAAATCAGTATCAATCGTCCCTGGAAGTCCAGCTGTTGCATGCCGTGGTTATTTGTCTGACCCACTTTTAGAGTTCTTATCACAATGTTTAAAAAGATTATTAACCATTGTTATGTTCCAAGATTAATTACACAACACAGTTTGTCCAAATAATGTCAGAAATTAAAATCCAAAATGCTACTGTCATGTGGATACTTGATATGAAATCAGTACATGTGAGTACTCCTCATGAGGGTGCCACAGCGGCTATAATAGAACACTGGAATATATATTGAAGATTGCATACCTTTCTGATAGAAATGTTAAATTAGTTTTGATGAATGTGTTTTATTTCAGGAACAAAGCTAAATTCAGCTACAGAGTACTACAATTAGGGCAGCCTTTGTCCCGACAAAGAATGATTTATTTATGGATTTTCTGGGCAAGATCTGATGTATAACCCTATACACAGCCACTATTTCAAACAAATAAAAATATGCAGAGGCTCTATTTATATGACTTATGGCTACTATGTAGGGCAATTCAAATGATATCAGGTTATTCTTAGCGTATTTGGCAAATGGCAAGATGGTTTCTCCTTCTCCTTCCTATAACTGTCGGCTCCACCCAAGGACCACTATTGTTTAGTTTGTTTATCAATGACCTAAACAAAATAGTAAAAGAGGTCACCATAGTACACTATGACAATCACTCAACACTATTATGTCCTGCTAGGACACTACCCATGCTCCAAACACTCACCCAGAAATCCTTCTCCTCCACAGAAATCCACCTTCAGCAAGCCATAAAGAAGAAACACGAAAAGCCAGAATGCCTCTGTAGAGTAAATCCCTACCTTACTAACTCTGCTAGACAGAACATAGTCACTTTTTTCCTAATCTCCACCATATTATGCGCCTTTCCTATCCTAACCAATCTCAATGCCTCACTATCAGCCAAACTAGAACAATGATACAATAAAGTAGACACTTCCGCAACCAATGTACAACACAGATCATATCACTGCCTCTCTCTGAACAACTAAACTGGTTCAAACTAAAGAATTCTGTATTGTACTCACAATTAACTGCAACCTTCAAACTGCTGCTCAGCCCTGAAAAAATTCCCATTGCTTCATTCCATCATTTAAGCTTGCAATATTAAGAGACTTCTGCTCTCCACTAAAAAAAATATTTCTCCTTAACTACATCTGATAATAAATGCAACATACTCCCTGTATTTACACTGCATTGCTAATAACTGGAATACTGTCTCACTCCACATAAGAACACCAGAGAGACAAATGGTTCTACATATGCACAAGCCCTGGTTAAACTGGTACTAATATAGTTATATGAATTTGTACCATAACTCTCTGCTGCACAAAACATAATGTACTATTATCACAACTATATTCCCCTATTACCTCTTCTTTATCTTCTTTGAGCCTCCCACCCTCCTTCCTTCCTTTCTTTGGGCTGTTCTAACTCTTTATCTTATAAAGATATTCATATACAACACATATAACTGTTATTTTAATTTAAACTGTTTGTGAATGATGTAACTGATATCAAGGATGTCTGAATAATGGAAATGTTGCTCATGAGTGAAACTGACTGTAAATGATGAAACAATGCAAATGATGTCCACAATGTCTGAATAATGGATGGGTCTCCACTGAAAAAGGGCAGTGCTCTGTTAGACTATCTCGGTAAACAAATGCTAATAAAGAAATAAATAACATTTTTATTTACAATAAATTAGGAATGATGTTTACAATTGAGTTTAATTTATTTAGGGTGGACTTCTTAGCTGTAACTGTACCCAAGCTTTTGAAAGGCTCCATACTATGTATCAGATCCCATGTACAAGAAATTCCTTCCTTGTAGGTAGTCAGCCTCATCATGCTGCTAATAACATCCTAAAAAGATTAGTTCTTATGTGCAAAGCATACATATACATGGTAATATTAAAGATTCCAAGAAAGAAGTTTACATGTAAATATATGTGGCGCCCATGTCTCATATGGATAGAGGTAGCTAACAAATGCCTGCCCCTCAATGTCATATTTGGATACAGGACATCATTACTCTTTCAGGAAAACTTGGCTAGGCTTGCAAAGGACCCCAGGTTGTCAGCCTAGTAATAATCAATGAATCTATGTTTAAGGCTAGGGGCTGTAAAACAGTATTATACTGCCACTAAACCTAGAGAAGAATTACTTGCGTATAAGGCTGATTCACATACCACATATACACAAAAAATATGTGTGTGGTCACCACACCTGGTAGAAGTGAAATTTTTGTACGGAAGTGGGAAGGAAAGCAAATGGTACAGTACAGTGTAAGCTCCTTCGCACTTCCTTACAGACATTTCACTTCTACTGCATGTGAAGACCACACATATTCTTTTTACCTATTTTGGTGTTACAGATAACTGTTGCCTAATTAGACCTGATAAGACAACTATTAGTGGTGGTGAAGTCTCTCCACTAAAGTAACATTTGACTAGTTTGCATTACTAAGCCCTAGTAGGTTAGAAAGGAAGGAAGGAATAAAACTTCTACTTTAAGTAGACTGGACATTACTTGTCACTCTGCCTACTGGCTACCACCCAATGCTTTTTGTTATCTAATCACCTCTGTGTCCAAGCCACTCCATTTATTAATCACTTCTTCCTTTATTATTCTTCCAAGGAGACTGCAGTGTAAAATTGCATTAAAGAATTTGCTGAAATCTAGGAAGAACACATCAACATGTCTACACCCATGGTAACTTAGACCTAGAAATGGAGTAGCTTCATCTAACAAGATCTGTCATGCTTCCATACACAATTTGTTGATCTGCCTTTTCTGTTCCAGGAATGTTGTAAACCTGGATGAAACCAAGAAAGTCAGATTCTCTGGCCTTTAATTCTCTGGGTACCCACTTCCTCCAGCTCACCTTTGCAAATGGCAATAATTAGTGCTTTCTGGACCTCTCAAGGTTGTCCTTTCCCCTAGAATTCTATTAAAAAGTTATTTCAGAATATTACCTAAAGCCTTGACAGTCTTTTTTATGGTTGTACTTTTCATAACATGCACAAGACTATAAATATTTCATACAGGCAGCATGCATGGTGAACTTTTTAATGGGAAATTCAGTAGATGCTGTAAATATTAACGGAATATGAAATGAAGCAACAGCCTCAGAGTAGAACTGAGAGAAATACAATGTACTTGTGGTAGCCCAAGGACAAGATAGGCCTTTCCTGTTGTCTTCTTTGCTTTATTACATTACCTCTAACCTATTAGAAAGTCTTGGAACTCAGAAGCTGTAGGTTCATAGGTTACCCATGAGAAATGTCTCCAAGTCTAGCTCCACCTCCTCCAACATATAAACAAGTCAACCCTACCATTATATCAGACCAAAAAGTCTCCTGAGAGTGCTTGAGGCGCTCTGTTACAGGTAAAAGGCTCTTTATTGTGACTTTCTAAACAGATTGGAGAGACCCACTTCAGTCCTTGCTGTGTATGCCTTTCTCAGTTGTTCCAAACAAAACAATTGTAACTATTTATAGGGCCTCATCTATAGCACTGCATGTCTGGGGACCTTAAAGACATACTTTTCAACTTGGCATTGTCTTTAAAGTCTGGCAGCAGATCAAAACTAAACTCTTATCACTGCTTTGCAGTGAGTGCAAGAATTCATCCCTGGCCTCAAGTGGCAGAAATGTGTTTGATATATAGAACATTTTGTTAGATGATATGTAGAAATAAGGAAAATGCCAGCAGCTAAGATGAATAGACCACACACTACCGTAAAAAACAATAAAAGTAAAAAGAGTGCAATGTCCGAAACACGGCCAAAGGCTACGATCATAAAATTCAGTGGAATGAACTTCAACGATAAAGTAGCATAAAACCTTTATTAAAACATAACAACTGAGTGATAAGAACTTTCACAAGTATAATCTCACTTCATCAGACCATTTAATCAGCATTCATGGCATCAGTATATTTAAAAGATTCACTGTCCAATGAAAACACATATATTTTGAAACACCAACTTAGAAGACTATGTTAATAGCATAAATACCATCTAGGCAATATTAAAATGTGATTTAAATATAAATAAATGTGTTCACAATAAAACCCAAACAAAATCATGTGTGACATCTACATACAAAAATATGTAGAAAAGAAAAAATACATCTTAATATGTATATATCACACTATGCAAAAATACATCAACAAAGAAGACATTCCTAAGAATCTTAGCATCTATGCATCATTTTGGTAAAGGCCTATTTTTAAAACTGGTTTAAGGGGTACATGCCCGTTTAAACCCATGGCACCATCTGCCCTTAACTTGATAATCCATTTTATCTCATTTACTTCAGTATGATTACATAAATTACCTTGACATTCACTCACTGTGACCTGCTCAATAACCAGAAATCTAAAAAAGAAGTTATGTACTCATCATAACGTTCCATGCGAGTTGTTCATCTCGCCTTCATTCTCAATGATGGGTTCGGAGCCGATCCTCTGCACTGACTCAGCCAGATGCTAAAGCTCGAGGTCTTCAAACAGCTCAGGGCCTACTCCCTATCCCATGATGCAATAGTGCTTCCCTCAGATCTTGTTCGCCCAGTTATACTGATAACTAAAGTACATAGGCATTGAAATAAGAATACCATAGATAAGGACAGAGCGTCACTAAGATTTTTCTGAACTTCCTGGCCCTCAAGACTTTAAAGGTAGGGGGTTGGTGGGTGGGACGTAAGAACGAAGGAGAGATGAACAACTCACATGGAACATTACGGTGAGTACATAACTTCTTTATGTGAAGTTGTTCTATCTCACCTTCATTCTCACTGATGGGTTAGCGTCCCAAGCACCATCTCCTTGGGTGGCTCATGGGAGTATGTTCCTCAGAACCATAGAACCAAAGGAGGCCCTGTCCCTGGAGGTCTTATCCAATTTGTAATGAGTGATAAAGGTATAAGGTGAGGACCATGTGGCTACAGCACAAATCGTATCTATAGGTAGCCTTGCTAGAAAGGCTGAAGATGTGGAAACTGCCCTGGGTGAGTGAGCCTTGACTTTATCATTTAGTGCCATGTGCGTAGAGCTGTATGTGAAAGAAATACAATCTGACAACCATTTTCACAAAGTGGTTTTTACCACTGGAGTACCCTTCTTTGAATCTGAAAAGGAGATAAAAAGTTGATCCGACTTTCTGAAGCCCTTAGCCCTGTCTAAATAGAATCAAAGTTGCCTATGGACATCGAGTTTGTGCAACATGTGTTCCATTTTGTTTGTATATCTGGGAAAAAACACAGGTAATTTTCTAGTCTGGTTAAGATTTGTTTCAGAACAAACCTTAGGTAGGAATGAAGGATTTGTTCTCAGCGTTATTCTGTTGTTATGAAAAATCAAGTATGGGGCTTTGATGGATAAGGCATGTAATTCCAAAATTCTTTGAGTGGAAGTTATAGCTACTAGGAAAATGGTCTTCCATGATAGGTATTTCAAATCACAGGATGATGCAGGTTCAAAGTGGGGTAAAATGATCCATGAGAGCACAAAACTGAGATTCCATGGAGCAGCTGGGGTTCTAATAGGTGGTCTCAAGTGAATAGTACCCTTAAGGAATGCTTTAGAAAGTCTGTGTAACATCATTGGGGACTGTTGATTGCCAATATGAAAATTAGAAATTGCTGCCAATTGAACCCTAAGGGTTGCCACAGCCGCTCCTTCATGAAACAATTTAATCAGAAACTCTAAAATGGAAGAAATTAAAGCCATATATGGGTCAACATTATTAACTGACGCCCATATGGAAAATATTTTCCACTTGCTAAGGTATAATTTCCTAGTAGAAGATTTATGAGAAGAAATTAGGATGTCCTGTGCTGCAGGTGATAAATTGTGAAACCTGGCTATTCGTGGAACTGGAGCAGCTAAGCTGTCAACTGTAGGGTATGAATTGCAGTATGAAGAACTCCTGAGGAATGCATCAGAAGATCTGGAACTACATCCAGAATCCATGGTTCTTCCAGTAGATGAGGCTGCAGAAAGGGGAACCAAATTTGACGAGGCCAGTAAAGGGCTATTAAAATAATGGTCCTTCCCAGAGTGCTGGCTTTCTGTAGGAATTTGGGTATCAGAGGAAATGGGGGAAAAGCATAAAGAAGTCCTGAGGGCCAACTGTGTACAAGTGCATCCCTTGTGGCATCCCCCGATTTGGGGATCAGGGCAAAGTAGTTGCTGCATTTGGTGTTGGTGGGGGTTGCAAAGAGGTCACAGCAAGGCTGGCCCCATCTGCAGAATATCCTTTCCACTACTTCTTCTTTCAGGGACCACTTGTAAGGCAACAGAATTGCTCTGCTCAACTTGTCTGCTATCACATTGGACCTCCCCGGGATGTGCGCTGCTATCAGAAAGCGCTGGGTGGATATTGCCAACTGCCATACTCTCGGGGCCTCTCGACATAAGGGGTATGATCTGGTTTCTCCCTGTTTGTTTATGTAACAAACTGCTGACATATTGTCCATCTGTACTGCAGTAGTCCATAGAGGGAGAAAGTTTTGAAAGGACTGCAATGCTAGAAGTACAGGTCTCATGTCTAGGACATTCATATGTATATGAGCCTCATGATTCTTCCATGTGCCTTGGGCTGTCCTTCCCTGAAAATGCTCCCCCCACCCTATCAGGGAGGTGTCTGTGGTCACAGTGGCAACAGGGGTTGGTAGAACAAAGGGGCATCCTATTGTCACTTGAGGAGAGGTCAGCCACCAAAGAAGAGCCCTCTTGCATGACTTTGTTATTATAATGTAGTAAGACAGTGGAAGTTCCTGATAAGACCGTTGTGTGAAAACCAGCCATTGCAGTATCCACATGTGCATTCAGCCTAATGGAATGGTAATAATGGCTGCTGCCATGATCCCTAGTAATTTCAGCACTACTGAAACTGGGGCTCTCTGTTTGGGGATGAGGTCCAGAACTTGTTGTCGAACGCTCACCACTCTTTCCACTGGAAGTTTTATGGTCATGGAAACTGTGTCAAGATCTGCTCCTATAAATACAGTACATCTGGATGGCTGCAAAGCAGATTTTTCCCAGTTTACAGTAATCCCCAATCGATTGCAAAGATCTAAGGTTGTCTCCCTTGCTTGTATGAGTTGATGCTTGGTGGTGGTGGTGAGAAGCAGTCGTCTAAATATGGAAACACCTGGACTTCTAACTGTCTCAGGTGTGCTGTGACTACTGCCATGCATTTGGTAAAAACTCTGGAGGTTGTAGTGAGACCAAAGGGCAGAGCTCAAAACTGAAAGTGACTGGCTCCCAGCTGAAAGCGCAGATGATCCCTGGATGGTCTGGCCATCTTTACATGGTAGTACAGATCTTGGCGATCTATTGAGCACATCCAATCACTTTTTCCTAGAAAATGAAGTATAGACTGTAGAGTGACCATCCAAAACTTTGTTTTTTTTGACAGATTTGTTCAATCTGCTGAGATCCAAAATTGGTCACCAGTCACCAGTTTTCTTTGGAACTAAAAAAAACCTTGATTAAGTTCCAGACCCTCTCTGATCTGCTGGGACTGGTTGGATGACTCTTTTTTTCTAGAAACCTTGTAATCTCTATGGTTGCTTGTTCCCTGTGATTGGGTGGGATGTCTGGGATTTTTTTCAAAGGGGGTGGAGGGGTAGTAAAGGGAATGCATATCCTATGGATATTATGCTGTGTACTCAATTGATCTTTTGTGATTTTTAGCTAGGTGTCTGGGTGCAAAGATAAGTGTACCCCCGACTGTCTCCAGAGATGGACAGATGGGTCTCCTTTCAGGAGCACTGGTAGGGTTTTCCAAAGAACTGATCCCTGTCACCCTGATTTTGCGGGACCCCTCTGCCACGTGGATGGCATCTCCCATTATTGCCCCCTCCTCTGCCTCTACAGGGGGTTTCACCACGTGTGTCAAAGAAAGCTCATTGGGCTTTGCAAAACTGCATTTTCCACTCTTCCGACCTTTAGGATAAGGTCTGGTAGGAGTGGAAAAATTGAGTCTTACGGCAGACAGAGTCTTCCCATCTTGCTCCCACCTAGTAAGTGTTTACTAAACTTTCGTTCCAAAAAGTGATGAACCATCAAAGAGGGTGTTCACAAAGGATGACTTGTAGGGCTCCGCAAAGGAACATAAGTGCATCCAGGATTGTCTCCTAAGAGCAATTCCTGTACCCGCTGACCTACTCGTTCCATCAGCTGCATATGAAATCAGACGCACGGAAGAGTTTATAAGGGAATTTAGGGTAGCAAGCTAAGAGGTTACCTTGTCTGACACCCCCGCAGCTACCGCACCCTGCAGAGTATCTCCCAACTCCTTAAGGAGATCTCTTTGTAGTCTGGTAAAATGTGTGAGATAGTTCAGGGATCGAAGAATAAAGGCCGCTGAACTAAACATGCTCTTTCCGTATGTGTCTGTGATCCTAGAATCTCTATTAGGAGGATGAACAGATTTGGAGGTCTCCGATAACTTATTTTTGGTAGCCGCCGCCACCACCATAGCATCAATGGGTACTCCTCTGTTAAGGAAAGCCTTGTCCTGGGGTGACGTTATAAATTTATTAGGCCTCCGAGGGACTGGTTCTATGGTATCCGAGGACTCCCACACCTTTCAAAAGAGAAGGTCCATCAACTCATCAAAAGGCGGAGTCACCCAAGAGGTGGAGGGTTGAGACCCGAAGGTCTTCAGGAGTACTGACTCATCATCAGCAGGGTTAAGGGGATTCCAGCCACCCCTCTGTTTTAGAATTTCCAAGATATCACCAAAAGAGATATCTTCAAACTCATCTAAGTCAGTATCTGATGTGATGGATTCCTGTGGGGAATCCAGATGCTTCCTTTTGCAAATTTTCTTCCTGGGAACCTCCTCAGTGGGAGCTTCTGAGGAGGTCCTGGAAGAGCAGGGTTCACCCAATGGGGGCACCTGAGACTCCAGGTCTCTACGCTTTTGATGGATCAGTGCAGCAGAGGCAGACACAGGAACCTTAGGGAAGGAGATTGCTGGTACTGATGATGTGGGTGCCCGAGGGGACAACACCGATCTGAAGAGATGCCTGGATCTGTAGAAACAGGCAGCCTCCTCGGTGCCGAAGTCATGGGCTACGAGCCCGAGGTAGGTGCCAAACTCACCCGAGCCGAGGCCCCACAAGGCAGAGTTGGCACTGAAAGATCAGCACAACTATCCTCTCCGGACCCGACAGGCGAGTGTCGGCTCCTACACTTTAAGGTAGGTACCAAAGATGTCAGAGAAGTTGGAACCGAAAGCCCCAGGGGTGTCAGCTCCGGTAGTTCCACAATCATTGGTTCTGAATACTCCAGCTCTGAAACTTCGGGTCGAATCGGAGAAGGAACTGAAGAAATGGGTCAGGTCTGAGTCGGTTCCGAAGCCCTAAGGGTTGAACCCAACAGAAGTTTTGCTAGCGCCTGTGACTACAAAAGTCTCTGCACCACCCGATCCACATCCTTATCCAATAGCCAATAGTCTTGAGGACCGAGCAATAGATGAGGTCTTTGACTGCAAAATCAAAGATTTTAAAGTGGGAGATACCGGCTCCAATGCTGGGGACCAACTCCTACTGACAACAATTACCTCCGGCTCCATAGCTTATGTGGCAATCTTGCTAGATTTAGATGTCGATGAGCTCTTGTTTGGCTCCGACTCTGAAGAAGAACTGGTAGATAAGGTTTTTGAAGACTTAGTGGGTTTGTCCTTTTCCACGGCTTCTTGAAAGGAAGATTTTAATAGACCTCTTGCCATTAGTTTACTCTTGCGTTCATGAAGAATGCAAGAGCTAAAGGAGTGATAGATGGCACAATTTTCTGGAAGGTGAAGCTCACACAAACAATAAACACAGTTTGTGTGCTCAACTGTAACAGACATCTTCTGTCCACATTTTGGACATTTCTTGAAAACAGATTTAGCCTTTTCAGACATGGTAAATCACTCTTATCAACAATAATAGCCCCAAAGAAGAAAATTTTAGAGCTCTAACAATCAAATATAAATGTACAACACCACAGCACACAGTCTATAATAACAACAGTAAATATAGCAAAAAATAGCCCCAATAAAAGAGGGTCTAAGACTAAACTACAAGAACTGCAATACTAACTAGGAAACACACAATGCTATTCAACGAACAATAATTATACAACCCTAACAAAACCACAGGGTTGAATAAAATACAAGTTCAATAAACTATATAAGAAGAACTACTACTGCCCTAATAAAAAAAAAAATGGGTTTACTAGTTAAATCAGAAAGGATAGGGAGCAAAGTTATTTTTAATTAACTAGTCTCTATAAATAGGCCTATAAATAAACTGCCTCTAAAACCAGAGAAAAAAGCACTCTATACTAATTATAACTATCAAAAAAGACAAATTGTCTCAAGTACCCAAGTCTAATCTAATCAAATAACTAACACTACGAACATTTTTTTTTATATAGAAAAATTTCAGAAATGTTTTCACAATATTGGCCAGAGCTGTTTGACGAACACCCAATCTGTTGCAGTGGCAAATGAGATCTAAGGCAAGCACTATTGCATCACGGGATAGGGAGTAGGCCACAAGCTGTTTGAAGACCTTAAGCTTTAGCATCTGGCTGAGTCGGAGTCGAGGATCAGCACCAATCCTATCAGTGAGAATGAAGGCGAGATAGAACAACTTCACATCTCATGTTCACTATTTGTATTGGCGACGTTTCGCCAGTGCATTGGTAATGTTACCCGTAGTGATGTTATACAGGTGTTCCATTATATGGTCTGTCAACCGTCTATTGTTTTTTCCTACATAAAATGAGCAACACACTATACACCTGGCTAAGTAAACGATAGTAACGCTATTGCAGTTCGCATCCACACAGAAGTTAAACTCTGAGTAACTGGATGAATAAACTTGCCACTACTGTGAAAGTAACATTACCAGTGCCCTAGCAAAAGTAAGATTGGGTTGGAATGTCCGGGATATTTTTTATGTTTGGACGGGGAAGGAAAAGGGATTGGAGTAATGTCTGGATACGATGCTTTGTACCCACTTGTCTTTTGTTATTTTTAGCCAGGCATCTGGGTACAAAGATAAGCAACTCCTGACTGCCTCCAAAGATGGACAGGCAGGCCTCCTTTCAGGAGCACTGAAAGGGCTTACCAAGGAAAGATTCCCTGTTGCCCTGATTATGCAGACCCCCTCTGCCACGTGGCTGGCATCTTCCATTACTGCTTCCCCCTCTGTCTCTGGGAGAAGAATCACCATGTGTGTCTTGGAAAGCTCTCTGGGATTTTTTGAACCATATTTTTCCTCCCTTTTGACCTTTTGGATAAGGTCTAGAAGGTAGGGAAAAACAGACTCCTATGCCAGAGAGAGTTTATCCTTCTTGTTCACACCTGGTCAGTGTGTCTTTGACTTTTGGCTTGAACAGGGATGAGCTGTTGAAAGGGGCATTAATAATAGAAGATTTAAAGGGCACCACAAAGTCACACAAGCGCATCCAGGAATGTCTCCTGTGGGAAATTCCTAAACCCGCTGCCCTACTCGATCCATCCGCTGCATATGAAATGAATCTCATGGAAGAATTGACCTCTGAATTTAAGGTGGAGAGCTGACAGGAAACCTTCTCTGACACCCTTCAGCTACTGAACCTTGAAGAATATCTCGTAGCTCTTTCAGGAGATCTCTCTGAAGTCTGGTAACATTAGTAAGATAATTCAGTAACCTGAGTGCAAAGGTCACTGAAGAAAAGGTGCACTTTCCATATCTGTCCATCGTATGAGACTTCTTGTTTGGTGGATGGACAGAAGAGGACGTCTCTGAAAGCTCCTTTCTGGTGGCCGCCACCACCACCATAGCATCTACTGGGACTCCCTTCATAAGAAAATTTTTATCTGTAGGAGATGTCATGACTTTATTTGGCCTCCGAGGAATGGGCTCCACTGAGTCTGGAGACTCCTACTCCTTTTGACAAACTAGGTCCATAAGTTTGTTGAAAGGCGGAGACACTCAAGTGATGGAAGGATGAGACCCAAATGCCTTCAGGTATACAGACTCATCCTCAGAAGGGTTGATGGGCTTCCAGATGCCTCTCAGCTTTAAGTATTTCTAGGAAGTCTGTGAAAGAGACATCCTCAGAGGGCGACCATGAGGACCCTTCTGACTCATCAAGGTCTGTACCGGATGTGACGGACTCCTCTGGGGCATCTAAATGTTTCCTCTTGCATAGCCTCTTCCAAGGGACCTCTTCAGAAGAGTATTCTGGAGAGGTTTCAGAAGAGATGGGTTCACCCAGTGGGGCATCCTGAGGTTTAGGGTCCCCGTGTTTCTGTGGAAGCAGTGGTGCTGAGACAGACACCGGTGCCTTTGGGCGAAGAATGTCTCGACCTGAGAATGGACCTGTCTGTGGAAACAGCACTCTCCTCATCACTTCAAATGCCTCATGCCCTTGGTCCAAGGAAACTCCCGGCTCTGAGGAACCAGAGGGCATCTCCAGAACCAAGGGACTTGGCTCCAAAGCAGATGTAGGATCCAAACTCACCCGCACCAAAGCCTCGAGAGACAAGTTTGGATCCGATAACTGTCCGATCCGACTTTTTTCCCTGGACCCAGGTGGAGAACGTCAGCTCCTAGACTCCTTGAGTTCAGAAAGAACTGAGGGTGTTGGAGCAGTAGTCAGAACCAAATATCCTGGGAAAGGTCTCGGATCTGACAGTTTCACTACAATCAGTTCAAGACATTCTGGCTCCGAGGTTCCAGATCGGATTGGATGTAGAATCGATGGTGAAGGGGCAGTCTTGGTTGGTTCCAAATCCCTCTGGGTTGCAGCTGACAGCAGTTTGGCAAGTGCTAGTGTCCTTAATAGCCTCCACACCACACAATCCACATCATCATCTGACAGACACCTGGAGGATCGAGAGGAGGGAGAAGGAGATCTAGTAGACTGTAGCAAAGTTTATCGTTAAGTGGGAGAAAATGGCTCCAATTCCGGAGACCGGTTCTGCAAATGAAACTCCATCAGCACCAACACAGAAGGAGAGGAGGTATTAGGTTTTTCAGGCCCAACAGTCTTCTGGTCCAGTGATGACACTTTAGATAACTTTTTTAATGGCTCTGATTGAGCACTGGAGGAGGAGGACCTCATCCCCGACTTTGTGGATTTTGAAGAAGGGGATTTGGCCAATTTTGAAGAACCATGACCTTCCTCAATTGTTTTTTTAACAACAACAAGCCAAAAAACTCTCAGGGAGAAGCCCTTCAAATTAGAACAGAAAAAAAGGCAGTTCTCTAGGTTAAACAAATCTGCCTAAAGTTAAGAAGGAAAGGTAGGAAGGGAAGAAAAGCCCTCTAATTTAAATGAGTTTGCGTGGTAATTCAAAGGGAAACAAAAGGAAAAAAACTCAAGTTCACAACAGATCTCTGACTTAAATAAGCCTGTTAATAAAACTAAATGAAAAGGAAGCCCTCTAACTAAAACTGGCTTAGGAAATATAACGTTTAAGCCAGGCTAGGGAAGGGAAAAGGCCTAGAGAAGAAAACTACAGCCAACAGCAAAAACCAACAGAAGTGAACACACAAAAATCTAACAAATCTATCTAATAAACACTAGAAGAAATATATTTATATTAATTAACTGACGATTATTCAAAAAAAAGGAGAAAGAAATTTCCAATTAGCCCCAGCCTGTATGGAAACACCCGATCTTGTTTAGCGGCAAACAAGATCTGGGGAGCTTTCCTAGGGCATGATGGGATAGGGTTTACAGCCACAAGCTAGTGGAAGACCTTGAAAGGACAACATCACATCTCTAGCTTTATGAAAAATCAGGCATGGAGGCTTAGCAGACAAAGCTTGTAGTTCTAAAACTCTTCTGGCAGAAGTAATAACCAATAAAAAGAGTGTTTTCCAAGACAGGATCTTTAAATCACATGTGGCTGCAGGTTCAAAGGGAGGACGAATGATGTCTGTCAAAATGAAATTAAGATCCCATGATGGAGTTGGGTTTTTGTACAGGGGTCTTATCACAGTAGCGCCTTCCAAAAAGGCTTTACAAAGCCTGTGAGACATAAATATAGTATCCTTTTCCCCTACATGGAAATTGGAAATTGCCGCTAACTGAAGTCTAATAGTGGAGGCAGCAGTGCCTTCATGAAAAAGTTTAGCAAGGAATTTGAGAATAGAGTGTATGGGCACAGAGAAAGGGTCTATTTGATTATCAATCATCCAGTGAACAAATCTATACAATTTACTCTTGTATAACCTCTGTGTAGAGACTTTATGACAGGACAACAAGATATGTTTTATCAGGGAGGAAAGAAGAGGAAACCTGGCAATCAAAGGATTTGGAGCAGTCAAGCTGTCAGTTTGAGGTTTTGAAGGCTGGGATGGCCCATTCCCGATGGATGGTCAGCAAATCTGGAACTGGGTCAAGAATCCATGGTTCATCCAGAAGATGAGGCTGAAGGAAGGGAAACCAGATCTGTTGAGGCCAATAGGGGGCAATCAGGATTATCATGGTCTCCAACAAGCTTGCTTTCTGTAAACACTTGGGAATCAGAGGAATTGGAGGAAAAGCATATAGGAGTCCTGGAGGCCAATTGTGAATAAGTGCATCCCTTAGAGACTCTGCCATGGGAGTGATCAGGGCAAAGTAGTTGCTGCATTAGGCACTAGCAGCTGATGCAAAAAGGTCGCAGTAAGGCTGTCTCTATTTTTGGAAAATCTCTTCTACCACTTTCAGATTGAGGAACCGCTCATGTGGCCATAATATGGCCCTGCTCAGTCTGTTTGCAATCACACTGGATTTCCCCGTGATATGTGTTGCAACTAGAAAGTGTTTGGAGGATGTTACCCATTGCCAGACCCTTAGGGCTTCTCCACAAAGAGGATAAGATCTGGTCCCCCCATTGCTTGTTGATATACCAGACTACTGACATATTGTCCAACTGAATTGCTATTATTTCCAGAGGAAGAGTGTTCTGAGATGCTTGCAATGCTAGGAGCACTGCTCTCATCTCTATGATGTTATGTGAAAATGAGCCTTGTATTCCTGCCAGATGCTTTGGACTGTCTTACTTAGATAATGTTGCCCCACCCTATCTGGGAAGCATCCATCGTCACTGTGGCTAGAGGTTGTGGGGGCATAAAGGTACGACCCTGAGACACTGAAGGGAGTGACTCCACCACTCTAGATCTTTCTTGCAAGAATTTGTTATGAGAATTCTGTGTGACATTGGTGATTCCAGGATCAACCATTGTTTGGGAAGTAACGACTGAAGTATTCTCATATGAAAGCGAGCTAGATGGACAAGTATGACAGAAGCCGCCATCTTTCCCAGAAATTGTAGGATTTGTTTTGCAGTGGATCGAGTCCTTTTGATTAATAATCTGGCATGTAAATGAAGATTGTGTATCCTGTTGGGAGGGAGTCTTGCTATCTGCATGGTTGTGTCTATGTCCACTCCTATAAAATTTAAGTTTTGAAATGACTCTAAAGCAGACTTTTCATAGTTTATGGTAATACCTAGGGAGGAGCACAAGAGGAGAATATAATCCCTGGCCTGTAGCAGTAGATGGCTGATAAGGGCAATTATGAACCAGTCATCTTAGATACGGAAACACCTGGAATCAAAGATGCCTCAGGTGAGATGCCACTACTGCCATGCATTCGGTGAGCACTCTGGAGACCATAGTGAGACCAAAGGGCAGAGCTCGAAACGAGAAATGATTGGCTCCTAGCCAGAATCACAAGAACCTCGTGGATCGCCTTTCCATTTTAATGTGGTAGTACGCATCCTGAAGGTCTGTAGATCATATCCAATTGTCATTTCCTAGGAATGGAAGTAATGACTTCAGTGTTACCTTACTGAACTTCATTTTCTTCCCTGAGTTGTTTAGATTGCTGAGATCCAAAATTGATCTCCAGTCTCCTGTTATCTTTGGACCTAAAAAGAATCTTGAGCAAATTCCAGATCCTCTCTGGTCTGTGGGGACTTCCTGGACGACTCTTTTTCTTAGCAACTTTTGAATTTCTAATGTTGCTTGTTCCTTTTGATTGGGTGGAACATCTGGAACCGAATGGTTTACAGGACTGGGGAAAGAAAAGGGAATGATATAACCCCTGGATATTATATCCTGCACCCATTTGTCATTTCTTATGTGCCGCCAGGTTCCCAGGTGCAAAGACAATCACCCCGCCCTGACTGCCTCCAGTGGTGAGCAGCTAGGAACTCCTTCAGCAGCACTGAAAGGGTCTGCCAAAGAAGGATTCTCTGGAGCCCTGATTCTGTGGACCCCCTCTGCCATGAAGCAGTATCTTGCTTTATTATTCCCTCCTCTGCCTTGGGAGGAATTACCACCTTGTGTGTCCTGGTAAGACGTTTGTGACATTCCGAACCACATCTTGCCACTACCTCTCTGACCTTTTGGAAAGGATCTTGTGGGAGTGGAAAAATGTACTCAAATGGTAGACAAAGTCTTACTTTCTTGTTCACAGCTGGTTAGCGTCTCTTTAACTTCAGGTCCAAAGAGAGGTAAACCATCAAAGGGAGCATTAACAAAGGGAGACTTAAAGGACTCTGCAAAATCACAAAGGCGCATCTGAGCCTGTCTCCTAACATAGATGACTGAACCCACCACCCTACTTGCTCCATCAGCTGCATACAAGATGAGTCTCATGGAGAAGTTCACTAATGAATTTAGGGTAGCCTGCTGTGCGTTGACCTTGTCCACTGTCGAATCAGCTATAGCTCCTTGGAGAGAATCTGATAGTTCTTTCAACAGGTCTCTCTGAAGTCTGGTGAAGTGAGTGAGGTAATTCAGTGATCATAGTGTAAAAGACGCTGAAGAGAAGATGCACTTCCCATACCTATCCATGGTCCTAGAATACTTATTAGCAGGAAGGATTGCAGAACTGGTCTCAGAAAGTTCCTTTTTCGTGGCAGCTGCCATGACCATGGCATCAACTGCTACACCTTTAGTCAAGAAGGATTGGTCCTTAGGTGCAGTAATATACTTGTTTTGCCTCCTAGTAGTGGGTTCTATGGATTCCGGGGACTCCCATGCTTTTTGAGAAACTAACTAAATAAGTTCAATGAAAGGTGGAGTCACCCAAGAGGTCGAAGGGTGAGATCCGAATGCCTTCAGGTATACTGCCTTCTCGGTCAAAGGGGAGGAGGACTGCCAATCACCTCTCTGTTTCAAAATTTTCAGGATATCTCCAAAGGACATGTCATCAGCAGGTGATCATGAGGACCCTTCTGTTTCATCAAGGTTGGTATCTGAAGTGACCGACTCCTCTGGGGAGTCTAGATGCTTCCTCTTGCATGATCTCTTCTGATGGACCTCATCAGTGGGCTAGTGTTGAGAGGTTTCAGAAGAGGGGGAAGTTCCCTGAGGAACACCCTAAGGTCTGGGATCTCTGTGGTTGGGGGTGAGGAGGAAGAGGCACCTGCATTGATGAGGGAGGAAGCTCCAAAGAAGACTGGGCGTGAGACTGGGGAACAGTCATCACCCTCCTCATAACATCAAAAGCACTCCACCCCCAGTATGAAGAACTCCTCGGTGCTGACAATGCAGCTGTCAGAGCCAAAGGACCCTGCAGAGCAGGGGACAGAAGATGCAAAAAAGAGCTGAATCTAACTGATCCAAGACCCTGAGAAAGACTGTAGGATCCGAAAAGATCTTATCCAGCTTGGAGGACTTGACTGGCTAGTGCTGGTTCCCAGAGGTCTCCTACTGGATGGAGAAACTTGGGGCAGACATCAGACCCGAGGTGCCAACAAGCCCTGTACCCAGTTGGACGTTGGAGTCTTCTGTCTCAGAAACTGAAGGTCCGATCAGAGAAGGAGTAGGCACTGAAGGGGGAGGATAAGACTGATCTGACTCCTTTGGGCTCAGATCCAAAGCCACTTGGCCCTGTGCACCACCCAATCCACATCTTCAGCTGAAAGTCTCCTAGTCGACCTTGTAGACAAAGTTGGAGACCTAGATCTGGTTAAGAATGGTGAAGGAAGCTGAGGTGTAACCTTCTGCAAAGACAGAGATCGGCTCCAATAGTGGTATTCTACAGGCAACAGACCTTTCGGAGCTGAAAGAGGAGAAGAAGTTGATGGAGCTAAAGACTGAATTCCCTGCCCCGGAGAGTTAAGCTTGTTCCATAGGTGCTGTCAGAGCAGACTCCTTTAGTATTTTGGCCTTCATCTCAGAGGCAGATTTAGGAGCCGATGAAGGCCGTTTTCCCGACCTCTCGGATTTGTCTAATTTTGGAGAGGAGGGATCTACAGAAACAGCCTCAGAGAATGGGTTTTTTAATAAGCCCTTCAAAATCAATTTGTTTTTCCTTTCCATAAGTGACCTCTGGTTGACGGCATGACAAATGGAAAAGGACTCCTGCAAATGAAGAGGCCTCAAACAGTACACACATAAGGTGTGACAGTCACTAAGGGGCATCTTTTTACTATACTTTTCGCATTCTTTTAAACCCCAAAATTTGTTGTCTTTCTGGAACATATTGACTGAGCTAAAGAAATTCAAGACACACACACACACACACATATATATATACATATATATATATATAGAGAGAGAGAGAGAGAGAGAGAGGTATATATATATATATATATATATATATATATATATATATATATATATATATATATATACATATATATACATATATATATATATATATATATATATATAAACAAATATAGAAAAACAAGGAAACGTTTTTTTTTTTTTATGTTAATAAACAATCACATCCCTAAGGAAAAGAAAGGGGAGGGGTTCAAGTCCTATAACTTAAACAGACTTGAAAGAAAGTTAAATAACTGCTTTCTATTTAAAATCAGCAGTTATTAAACAAGAAAGAGGAGAAGAAAATAGAAAAATACCCTCTAACTTAAATGGGTATTAAATAGAGGCCCTCTAAGTTAAACAGGCTCCAAGATAAAAGAAAAAGCAGTTATAAAAGTAATTTAACAAGTAATTTAACAAGAATTAAGGATGTTTAAGTGAAAAAATAACTACAAATAAGCAAAGATAATGTAAAGATAAAAGACAGCCCAGAGTTTGCTAGAAGTATCCTACTAGCAGCATGGCAAATGAGATCTAAGGAAGTTGGGGAACTGTACTATGGGTAGGAAAGGGAGCCCACAAGCTTACCTGAAGTCCTCAAGCTTTGGTACAAGCTGAGATGAATCTGATACATCTAATCTGACCCATCAGCGAGAATAAAGGTGAGATTGACAACAACACATCATTGTTTTTTACCATGTCATCATATTTAAAGCTGAAATTTCTGTTTATTAATATACCCAAATCCAAACTCTTAATGGAGATGACAGGACTGTCTATTGATTTTTCCAATAACAGCATTAAGTTCAGCTTACAGTGCCATACTATATCATGCTACATTTATTGTGAAACAAAAATAATAATAATAAACAAAACTGTTCCTAACACTTAAACCTTATCTACTTCTTAATCCTGCGTAAACTGCGTTAACTGCAATAATGTAGTATCATGATAAAGCATGATCTGAAACATATACTAAGGTAAAAATAAACTATGGGCCAGATTCAATAAAGCCTACACTAAGTATACACTAAGTGAGCAAACAACACAGACATAACACACACCTTCTTCCTCCTAATTTTAGTTTTCCAACTTATATTCTTGCAGCTTTAAATATTTACAGGGATTCATTAAGGCTACCAAGAAAGTACAGACTACATGTACACTTAGTACACTAGTGTAGAGTGACTAGAAAGCACAAACAATGTAATAAGAATTTTATTGAGTACATATCGTGTACACTTAGTGTACACTTAGTGTAGGCATTATTGAATCTGCAGCTATTTTGCAGTCTTTGATGGTTTATTGCATAGGTTATCTGTTTCTACCAAGCATTTACATTTGAGTCTCCCTGGTTCATTTTGTGTGAGGTCGGAAATATACTTGACATCAGTACAGTGAAGACTGTGATATGCGTCCCTTGCTATTATAGCAAGTTTTCTTCTATACTAAAATAAAATATTGACCAGTTTCCAAGACTGGTGCACTTTGAAAAGCAGGCTGATCAGAGCTCTCCCAATGTGAAAAATAAAAGCGTTGTAAAAAAGCCAGTAAAGGTTAAAATACATTTCAGTTACTGGTTAGTCACTATACTGTCTGGATATTAGCAAAGAAAAAAATTTGAAAAAAAGTGACTAGAGAGTACACAAAAAAAAACTCAGGAGGGGAAGAGCCTTGCAGCTGTTCATCAAAAAGCAGTTTAAGCTTTTCCTTTGGTATAAGATGTAGCTTCCAAATATTTAGAGGAAAAAAAATAAATCAAATGCATTCAGAGGTGTTTAAAATAAGTCAGATCCTAGAATCAAATGGTTAATGGCTGGAAAGAATAGGAGCTATAAATAATTATTCCGATAAGCTAATAAAACTGCAGAAATTAGAAGCTGAAGTAAAGGAAAGACTGGCAGACTATGAAGCTATTCAACAAAATCTGTTTTGAAAACTCGTACAGTTAGAAGACAGATCATGTGGGAAAAACATGAGATTTTCTGCTAAACCAGAGAAATTGGAAGGAAAAGATTGCATTTACTTTGTGAAAGAACAAATAAGTATCTGACTGATATTACACAACAGGATTTGTTAATTGAAAGGGCACACAGTGTGCATGCTCCAAATCTGAACGCAAGAAAGCCAAGATCTATACTGGTAAAGATGCAGTCATACCAGTAGAAATAGCTGCTCCTTGCAAAACTGTGGTAGAAGGGAAAAGCATTAAAAATTGGGGACACTAGATTGTTTGTGGAAAATGATTATTCACTGTGCACCAGGGAGAAGAAAAATGAGTTTATCCCTGCAATCAGGGGATGCTGATAATCAGGTGTATTAATCAAGTTGCTATATCTAGCCATCTTTAGAGTATTTTTTCCCAGAGAATCAAATATATCTTTGGACGAAGAACAGGCTAAAAAGAAAATAAAAAAGTTTACCCAGAAAAGAGTAAGCCAACAGGCTAAAGAATACTGATTCCTCTGACAATAACAAAGCCCACAGACTAAACTTGCTGGCAAAACCTTTTACATTATTCCAAAATAAAATGATTGATTGACAGAAAAAACTCCCAGGAGTGGACTAGAAAAATCTGTAGCACCTTGGGCTTGAACCTGATACTGGTGTTGGATGGTCAAGATGATGAAAAAGAAGACAAGCAATAATGTGAAATTAGGGAATATGTATAAGAATTTCAAAGTATCATTCTATAAGATATAGTTTAGACATGAGAACTGTGCTTTTGCAAGAAATATCTAAAAAAGAATGGAAGTTTGTTGACTGTTAAATTGGTGGGAGGACTCTAAAGCATAATTAAAATTTTGTGACTGACAATGAATCGGCTGAAGATGCAACTGCAACTAAAAAAAGTTTTATTATTAGCAATATATGTATAGCAAATTTCTTGAAGTAAATTGCATACTATATTGTAAAGTAGTTCTGTATCGTATGTAGAGGTATTTTAAATGAGAGGTATTTTAAATGTAAGGTTGGTGCAGTAGGATAAGGGAGTGATTCCCACCGTCGTGTACCCTTACTGAATTAATTTAAAACTAATTTGTTTGTCAAAATCTGGTAGCACAAGGGAATATTAGTCTTAAGGGATATGGACAAGTTGTTGGGATGAGGCGATGGGGCGGTCAGCCTGAAAAGGCAAATAGCTATGCTGACTGGGAAAACTGCCCTACATTTTTGGTGTCTTTCCCTTTCTTTTTAGAGCCTAATTGACTTTGCTTTTTAAAATCCTATTATTGGCATCTAGATGCATAACTTGTTTATTGAATAAGGAAGCTGAGGAGGAAGGGAATTTTTTATTCACTTTAAAGAAGGAATGTTGACAATGAGTCATTCTTTGAATCAATTTCTCCCTTTCATTACACTTCTTGAACACCTCAGCTGCAGAGAGGTTAAACAGAACTTCCTTATCTAAGAGAGAATTTAAAATGTCAGTTTTCACCTCTTCTGGATGGTTTTGAGAATGGAGCCAAGGAAGTCTTTTCATTACCTACTCAGAAACCGTAGCTTTGGAGGAAGAATCAGCAGCATTGTAATCACATTTTAAAACTTGCTTAGTAACATGGGAAGCAATGAGGTACTCAAAGCATGTTATCTCAGAGGAAGGAATGTTAACAATCCACTTCTGCAAGTTCTCAAAAGATAAAGGCAAATACAGTAACATATGGACTTGAGAGTTAAAAATGCTAAAATTTCACATACTAGAAGAATTATTTTTTTTCAACAACTACTGAAAAGCTTTCCCATCCTCATCAGAATAAATGGTGTTAGCAGCAGTAGATTTAGACAGAGACATTATTGCTCTATCTGCTTTAGGTTAGAAAATAAATACTTATTAGTCTGAGGTACCCTGTATAGCCTATCAGACATCCTAGGGGAACGAAGTCAACTATAAGGCATACTTGAGAAAAGCATTCTGAAAAACAGGCAAAATAGGAGGAACAGCAGCAGATTTAGGCATATCCAGTTGTAACAAATCATAAACATTTTCTCTGCAAAAATGAATTTCATTATGCATCCTATGGAAAAAAACATCTTTCATCTTAGATAAATTTCAGAAAAAGATACATCTCCAAGAGTACTTTCCTAAGAATCAGACTGTTTAGATTGAGAAGAAATTCCTGAATTATCACTATCTCCATGCCATACCTACTCTTATGACTAAACGTCCAAGTCAAAGGAACTCTTTTTTTCCTGTTCTTGCCTGAAGAAAAGGAAATGGCAGAAAGGAGCTCCTTTGCAAAACCAAACAAATTTTCCCTGTCCATGTAAACAGAAATGCAGTAGGCATACTCCTCTCAGACTTCGGTTCCCTTTTACCCACTAAATCTCCTAATATAACAAGAGTGGTTTGTCCTTGCCTGCCAAGGCATTCATACAGTTGGAGAATATATGGCTATCCCTTGGTTCTTTTTGGCTGTAGGTGTAACACCAGATGGACTGAAAAAAAAGATTACTAGTCTGAAGAGCCAATAGTGTCCACAAGAGAGTCATGCATCAGCAGTTGAGGCACAACAGGAGATGGCTTGATATTCAAAGACTCTATAAAAGCCCTTCCTTTTAGACCGGAAAAGGTAAAACCTGCTGAGACCAGTAGCTGCTCCATACGTTGGCAGAGAATGAGACATAAAAAATCAGTCAAGAAGCCTGAGCTATCCTGCCTCAAATACACAAACTCCACTCTGTAGGGAAATTCTGTCATAAAAAATACAACTTTTTTTTTTTTACACAAAAAATTTACATTAGCATTTACATGTCTACCTATTGAAATGTTGGCACTCAAAATGCAGAGTGCCAACAAGCCAACAAAAAAAAAGACTGAAGACCCAAGAGAACAGCAAATCTCAAAAATTGCTCTTCTCCTTTAAAATACTTTTTTTGCAGGGAAGGCAAGTCCTCCCTTATCTTCTTTGCTCCCCTACACCCCCTAAACTTATATATACCAACTCCAAGATCACCATAACTCAGAGAGAAGGGTTATCCTAAGAAATATATATTTTTATGGCCATTCATTCTCTGTATTTTGGTACTCGCAATAGAGGGTCCCAACATTTCACACTGTTACCCATTTACACACAAAGTCCCTTCCAACAATATTCAGTTTCTTAATAAACATGACATTTTGGTCAGAAAAACACAAGTTTTCCTCCGAAAATTAACTGTAGTAGAAAGTTATTTACAAACGGGAATTTATCTACCAAGCCTTGAAGGATTACTAGATGACTGACAGTTCCTTGAGGCCCACCAAAGGAACGCCCTTTGAGCTCCTCTCAAGCTTCAGACAGAGCATGTGGAAGGCACCTAAAAGCTTTGAAAGGTGGCTGGTAGCAAGGAGGAAAGACCCAAATATCTTTGGCTATTGCAACAATGATCTATATGCTGAACATCTTCCATATTCAAAGAGGTCATTGTCTCATTATATTCAGCATTGTTTATGACAGTTATTGAATACAGTGCTCCATTTGGAATGGATCTCAATAAGCATATCAAACAACTTGAAAGAGAGGTTCCTAACTAAGACATTCACTTGTTTAAAAAATTAAGTTATCAGAAAAAGCTGCAATTACTATCTATGTATTCAATATCTTAGGGTAGATCTATGACTTGCCTTCACAGCCATTAGGGACCCAGTGGTCTTGGATTTTTTGTAACCCCACAAACTGAACAGTCTCATAAATGCCAGAACAAGGGATCTAAGTCTTTACCAGTAGATAAGTAAAACAAGGTGTAGAGACAGGTTCATTACAAAGCACCTTCCTGACCTGTGGAATAGCACTGAGAATCAAGCAGTATGATACATTATCTTCCTTCTAACAGGAACTGGGTGATTAGACAGGTGCTCACAAATTCACCCCTGGCTTGACTGGCCTTATCCTCCTTGAGAGAGGAGTTTCAGTCTGAGGGTGGATACTGGCAAGATGTAATAGCCTTGAGACTTAGTTGCTTATATTACTTATGATTCTTATGATGTTAATTATATTCAGAAGTGCAGCATGTGAATGTTACAGTGTTAAAGGATACACAGTTGGATAGAAATGACCATCTGCATTTGGCAAAGGAAGGACCTCAGAATGGATATTCAGCAGAGTATTACTGACTAAAGAAAAGTAGGTGATAAAAATGATTGCGAGAGGGGCTCAATAGGGGCTCAATAATGATGAAATCGGAAAAGGAAAAACAATGATAGATTTGGGATAATAGAGGGTTACTAGCAGGGAAAGAGTATTATACTGGCCTGTATTTATATTCCACATGAAAAATACTGTTTTTAAGTTTAAGAGAATTTTGGCAGAAATAATTAGCTTTCAGTAAACAATATCATTTATGGAGGGACTGGAACCTAATTTGCAACAACAAGGATGCATCAGAGACTTAGGGGACTAAACATAACAAATGAGGTTAGATTTCTGAAGATATATACATGAAAATATTAAGAATGAAAGACATGAGTTCACTAGTAGAAACAGACAAAATATACATATTATTCCCCAAGGTGCAATGAGTGGGCTAGGTTAGTTATAGATTATATTCCAGAAGAGCACGAGTATTTAATTGAAAGGTTTGAGGCACATCCAATAACTATTTCAGACCATACACCAATAATGACTAAGATAAAGATGCAGGGTAATGAGCTAAAAATAAGACACTGGTGCTTTACAATGTTAAAAAGACAAGAATTTAATGAATGGGCAGTGAATATGATTTGAGAGTATTAAGGATGATAGATATCTTGAAAGAAAGCTGTAATGGCTTTACTACACAAAGATGTTCATATAGACCAATTTCAATTCTAAACCATGATTATAAAGTATTTATGTCTATACTAGATAAGAGAATAATAAAGGCATTGCCAAAAGGGATGGATGTGAGCTAGTGTGGTTTTGTAGAGGGAGAGAAACATTTGACAATACAGATGGAGCGATAATGATCCTGCAGAAAGCAGAGTGTAGGAAAATACGTTACTGTTAGTGGGTCTTCATGCAGAGTGGGCACTCAGTATTGTCTGCTTGGATTTTATGAGTAGGTTAATGCATTCCCTGAAAGAATAGTGGGGTTAATAAGAAGGATGAATAAAGGCAAGAATTAAGGTGTAAGGGTTTCCCTCTGACAAGCTGTGTCTGAACAGAGAGAAAAGGCATGGATGTCCTCTTTCATCTTTGTTATTTGCTTTATATTAAAAACCATAATTCAATAATGTGACTAATGTAGACATCAAGGACAGCTAGTTTTCTTTGTAGATAATGTTTTGTCCTTGATGAGACTAGAGGAGGAGATTTTGGTATTGCTGAATGATTTGAGACAGTTCCAGATTGTTTTGGGATATAAAATAGATGACAGTAGATCAGAGGTTGCAGTGGTAAACAGTGTGGCCACTAATAGTTTGGCTTGGCAGTACCCGTGTTAATGAGGACATAATAGGATTGAATATTTGAGTGAAGGACTGAAGAGGATTCTTTTCTGACTGCTGGGTACATGTCAGAAGATATTAAAGAAAAGATAATAAATATAAAATTGAAAAGCTGGAAGCTCTTGGTTACGGATAACAATGGTAATATGCAGGAAGTGAAGATGCTTTAGCCCCTTTTGTTTTATATACAGTCGAGCAGAGAATTCATGGATGACAATAAAGAATGGAGGGGGTTGTCTCATAGGGGAGGTGTGCAAGAGTTGAGAGTTATGGGTTCATTACCATATGGAATTGGGTGGTTTGTGATTGCCTGATGTGAAGGGAAACTTTAGAGTTATGCAATTAAGTCTCATATAAGTAACTCAAGTCAAGGGTTATAAATCACACTGGAAATGAATAATTATGAAACGGGGAGGGAGGATTTTAAGAAATAAGGAAAGAGTAGTATTTTGGATACAGACTCTTAGTGAAAATAACAGCAACTGTAAAGAATATAATATTTATAAAATAGCAGAAAGTACTTTAAAAAAACAATGCCAACACCAGAGTGGAGAGAGGAGATTTTACCACTGGGATAACTGCAGATAGGGGTATTGAAGACAGGCAATAAAGGTCATGTAATGCAAAATAACACTGAACACACTGGAAAGAAAAGGTTAATACTTTAATAATGAGCGCTATTGTCTTTAACACAGCCAGTGGGGGATGCACAAGCCAATGTATTTTTTCGTGCTGGTCCCAATCCCAGATAAATGGGAAGGGTTACATCAGGAAGGGCATTCAGAATAAAATTTATGCCAGATAAAATATGTATTCAACAATAGAGATTTCCATACCAGCTCCCTCGATGCCTGGGTTAATAATGACCACCTCCAGTACTGTTAGCAAATAGGATGCTGGTGGAAACTGGGCTGGTGTGGCCGAAAGAGAATGAGAAGAAGAGGTGGAAGGCATGCCTGAAGGCAGGAGGAGATGAGGAAAGTTAGGAGTGTGGAAGTCAGGGTAGGAACTTTGAATGTTGGCTCATATGATGCAGAGAAGGAAGGCGGACATATTGTGCATGCAAGTGACCAGATTTAAGGGGAGTAAGGCCATGTGTATTGGAGGTGGGTTCAAATTGTTCTACCATGGTGTTGATGGGAGCAGAAAAGGGGTAGGGATTATTCTGAAGGAAGAATATATCCAGACTGTTTTGGAAGTGAAAAGGGTGCTGTATACAGTTATGTTTATGAAGCTGGAAAATGATAGTGTGATGATGAATGTTGTTAGTGCATATGCTCTGCAAGTTGGGTGTGTGATGAATGAGAAAGAAAAATTTTGGAGTGAGTTGGATGAAGTGGTGAAAAATGTACCCAAGGGTGAGAAATTGGTGATTGAAGTGGATTTCAATGGGCATGCTGGTGAAGGGAACAGAGGGGATGAGGAGGTGATGGGTAGGTATGGTGTTAAGGAGAGGAATGCAGAAGGTCAGATAGTAGTGGATTTTGTGAAAAGGATGGACGTGGCTGTTGTGAATGTGCATTCTAAGAAGAGAGAGGAGCATAGGGTGATGTACAAGAGTGGAAGAAGATACACACAAGTGGATTACATCCTATGCAGGAGGGTCAGCCTGAAGGAGAATGGAGACTGCAAAGTGGTGACAGGGGAAAGCATAGTTAGGCAGCATAGGAGGGTGGTATGTTGGCTGATGTTGGTAATCAAAAAGAAGAGGAGGAGAGTGAGGGCAGTGCCAAGGATTAAATGGTGGAAGTTGAAAAAGGATAACTGTAAGGTGGAGTACAGGGAGGAGTTAAGACAGGCACTGGGTGGCAGTGAAGATTTACCAAATAGCTGGGCAGCCACAGCAGAGATGGTAAGAAAGACAGCTAGAAAGGTGCTTGGTGTGACATCTGGACAGAGGAAGGAGGACAAAAAGACCTGGTGGTGGAATAAGGAAGCACAGGAGAGTATACAGAGGAAGAGGTTGGTAAAGAAGAAGTAGGATTGTCATTGTCAGAGAGATGAAGAAAGTAATAGGAGTACAAGGAGATGAGGCGTGTGGTGATGAAAGTGGTGGCAAAGGCTAGGGATGAGGCATATGGTGAGTTGTATGAGAGGATGAACACTAAGGAAGGAGAAAATGACCTGTACCGATTGGCTTTACAGAGGTACTGAGCTGGGAAAGATGTGCAGCAGGTTAGAGTAATAAAGGATAACAAAGGAAATTTACACACAAGGAAGGAGAGTGTGTTGAACAGATGGAAAGAGTATTTTGAGGGGCTGATGAATGAAGAGAATGAGACAGAGAGAGAGAGACAGAGAGAGAGAAGGATGGATGATGTGGGGACAGTCAATCAGGAAGTGCAATGGATTAGCAAGGAGGAAGTAAGGACAGCTATGAAGAGGATGAAGAATGGAAAGGCTGTCATACTTGTGGAAACATGGAGTAGTTCAGAAGAGATGGCAGTGGGGTTTTTAACCAGATTGTTTAATGAAATCTTGGAAAGTAAACAGATGCCTGAGGAGTTGAGAAGAAGTGTATTGGTACTGATTTTTAAGAATAAGGGTGATGTGCAGAGCTGTATTAGCTGTATTATATGGAATTATAACTCCATGTGTTAAAGTTATGTGAAAGAGTACTGGAAACTAGATTAGAAGGGAGGTGATGACTAGTGATCAGCAGTACAGTTTCATGCCAGGAAAGAGCACTACAGATGCAATGTTTGCTCTGAGGGTATTGATGGAGAAGTACAGAGAAGATCAGAAAGAGATGCATTGTGTCTTTGAGGAGTTAGAGATAGTATATGACAGGGTGCCTAGAGAGGAATTGTGGTATTGTATAAAGAAGTTGGGAGTGGCAGAGAAGTATGTAAGAGTGGGACAGGATATGTACAAGGACAGTGTGACAGTGGTGAGTTCTGCTGTAGGAATGATGGATGCATTTAAGGTAGAGGTGGGATTACATCAAGGATCAGCTCTGTGCCCTTTCTTATTTGTAATGGTGATGGACAGGTTGACAGACGAGATCAGATAGGAGTCCCTGTGGATTATGATGTTTGCAGATGACATTGTGATTTGCAATTAGAGTACGGAACAGGTTGAGAAGACCCAGTAGAGGTGAAAATGTTTATGGATGTGGTGAGAGAGGACATGCAGGTGGTTTGTCTTGCAGAGCAAGATGCAGAGGAAAGGAAGAAATGGAAACAGATGATCTGCTGTGGCGACCCCTAATGGGAGCAGCCAGAAGAAACATAAAAGAAGAAGAAGACTGAATGCTTTCATCCTCAATAAATGGTCTTCATCAGAATAACAAACAAAACTATCCTTCCTAATTTATATACAATACCAAATCACATAATGTCCTAATCAGCCCTAGTTAGTTAGTCAGTAATCTTCTTAAAGCATAAGTCAAATTAATAATCCACCAATACAAGTACATAGGTCTTATAACAGTACATACTTAAATCCATGAAAATAAGTAAACCTACAATTTCAAATATCACACTTTCAACACACTATTAACAAAATATTATCATTTAAGCTAGGGAATGCTGTGGCTTCAAGTAACAGTTGCCACCATATTTCCTTATACTGAAGATATATCTGCCAGTCACCCTCTTTTAAAGATGGTGGGACCTTTTCAACTATAAACAACCTAAAAGCACCAAAATTATAGCATAATAAAGAATGTTTAAAAAGGGCATTATTAACATCACCCTTCCATATACTGTAGAGATATTCATAAATTCTTTGTTTCAATGGTCTCTCCAATTTGCCCACATTGAATACCTGGCAAGATTTACAGCAGCCTAAATAAAATGCCCCTGTCATATTACAATTGTATCTACCTTTACAGTAAATATCTTCTGAATAGTTAACAATATTGATTTTGTTACCTATATAAATATATGGACAGTATGAGCAAATTCCACAAATATCCATAATCCCATTCATTTTGCTGTCCCCAATATTCCCTTCCAAGATGTTTATGAGATTCTTACTCCTTTAAAATACAAAATTAATTTCTGTACCCAGCTTGGTCAGTAAAGGTTTATGACCACGGGCCTGTGTCTTTAATTTTGTTATTTCTCTTACTAAATGGTAGGACCATTACCTTATCTCACCATCTGTCACTTCTAGACTATATTTTTGCCTGAAAGGGTGGTCGCTACTGTATAATAAATAATACCTTATCAAAATTCATAGTGGGGGGTATCAACAATGTCATTTCTTAATTTCCCCCCTTACAGGATTGGTTTAAAGTTAGTCTCCTTTTTAGAAAAAACTTCTCTCTCTCTACATTCTCACACAGTTTTACTGTGTATCCTCTTTCAAGTAACATCTTTTTTTTTTAATAAATTTACTTCTTCCAAAAATCTTTCTTGTTCAGAAATCATATTTTAATAAAGAAGTTTTATTTTATTTTACTTATATGTTTACACTAGTAATTTAATTTTGTACTTTTTTCAAAATAATGCTATTGACAACACTAAGATTATTACACGAGTTAAATGTTCTGCTTATATGTTTATCTAATGAATGCACTTCTCCTTTTCCAGAGGACCGTGAGAATGGAATTGGTGAGAATCTTGCTGAGTTGAAAACACATGCATTATAATTATAGTGAATTTGAAGTTTAGGATGTACACAGTTTATAAAAAAATGAACTGCTATCCATTAGGCCTGCAGACAACAGAAGAGCTATCGTGGTATATGAGATTTACTGCAATGTTTACAATGTCATGGTTGTCCTGAGATAGCACCTTCAAAAGACAGATCTGTGGGGCTCTTGCAATACTTTATGAAGAGGTCATCATCTTCAACTAGTCCATACTTAGTATTAGCAATTTCATGCTTGTAAGTTTCTCATTTTTTCTTTCTTTCTTTATTCATTTTTGTAAAGTCTAACCAGGAAATAATTGAAATTGCACTTAAAACATACAGATATTGTAAATACAGATTTGTGCTGCAGTTTGTTCAGTAATTGTATATATTTGAAACTATGATCTGTGTCATTTGTCCACAAAACAGCATGACAATTCTGGCCATGAAATCACAGGCGGTACTGGATACTATGGCATTTTTAGGAGTGATTGAGGTGTCATTGGTGATTGTATAAGTTGAATTGTAAAATACGAATAGCAAACTGTCAGGCTTTATGACAAAGATGGGCATGGGTGACGCCAGAGTTGATATACTGATTAATGAGCAGGCAGACATTATTTTGACCCTGCAACTGAAAAGAAGGTGAAGACAGAAAAAAGTTAGATGAAGTTAGTAATGTTTACTTCAAAACTGACAGATGCAGATGACAATGTAAGAAGGAAAAACCTGTGTGCGACTGGTATTTTGAAGAGAGAAGACGTGGACTGTATAGTCTACAAGAAAGCCAAGTTGGTTAACTGGTCTGGTTGTCCATGAAACTGCATTAATTTGGAGAAGGTACATGAGGTATCACTGCCCATGCCAGGATTGGTGGTGACATAACTTTATTAATATATTAGCATGGTTTCTACCTCAGCATGATAAGTAGGAGATTTTGTTTCTTTTATGGCAGCCTGGCAAAATTTAGTATTTAAGAAAGAAAAAAAATAATTTTAGAATGACTGTTCTGTTTAAACGGCTAAACAATATTCTTATTTTTTTATGTTAGTTGCATGTACAGATTAAAGAAGTTAAAATGTTAAAGTAATCTATCCCAACTAGGTCAAATGCATTTGCAGATGCAAGACTGGCAATATACAAAACATTTCAGTATGTGACTTAAAGTGTAGTGAACTACTGTCAAGACTCTGGGAAGTTACGAGACAGCAGCCCTACATGATGTTACATCAGGGAAGGGTCTTCTTAATGGAATATTCTCAATGCTTGTGGGATAACCTTGAACTACCTGATCATAAACACTTTTCAAACTTTTTTTTTGCATAAAAGTTATTACTTTTATTACATACTGATTTTTCAAACTATTAATTTTCTTTGTATAACTGTAAGACAATGTAGTATTGCTTATGTTTAGTACAGAAAGACAGTAGTTGTACTTTTGCAGTTACTAGAAGTGGCTTCCTTTTTTTTTTTTTTTTTTTTTTTTGTTAGGATATTAATAGGAAATTGAATTTGGATGCTATAATCAATGTTCCAGAGGGCTGATTTCTTACACTGTAAAAGTGGTACCTGTTTACTTAGTGCTCAGTTGGACAGAACTAAGTGGATAAGTCAATATTACTGTGGCAAAAGGAAGGTGGAGATATTAATCTCCTATATCTTTAATGAATATTTCAGAAGCCTGATTTCCCATCTGATAAAGGTGGTGCCAGATTATAAATGGAATGACTGAATTCAATCACTCAAAAGGGGGTATGTTACTGTTTAGAGAAAAAAAGGATTATTTTTGAAGGGCTGTATCCTCCTGAGTAACACCCTTATCATATAATGGTTCATGAGTGGGCTGTTATCCTTGCACAGGTTGGGATCAATTAAATACTATCTGTATTCTTATCTGTACTATAAGAAAGGATGGTACCTTTCACCTGTGCTAAGTTCTTGATGTGAGTCTTCAAGGGCTCTTGCTTTAAGAATAGGACAGCCACAATAATATTTAGTGCAAGTCATGCTACAGAACTGGTTAGAAATAGCTTCTTATTATCCTTAGGCAAGCATGTCAAAGACTAGCTGCTTTAGTGGCATAGATGGGTAAAGCCCGCACTATGGCCCAAGTAGCCAGGGTTCAGTAAGTGGCTTAGGCAACTGATGGAGCAGCAAGGAGGTATGCGTGTGACCATCCCAGGAGAGTTGGCAGGTTCATGAGCACTCACAGTGACGATCTTCAGTGGAGGCTGGGGATGTTATAAGGTGGGAGTGCCTAAAAGACGGATTTTGAGATGCAGATATGGCCGAGCTGCTGTGGAGGCTGGGCAAAATGCCACAAATCTCCATTGCATGCCCCCCCCCCAAGACTTCATCATGGACTTGCAGAAGGGAAGGAGTGAATGGAAAAAAGTTTTGGTGTAAAGTAACCCCACACCCCCCAGATGGAAGCACAGATGTACCAAGAGCCTGGATGTCGAAATTCATGACTGGGCCCAGCAACATGGGATTAAGATCAAGATGGGAATTAACAGCTGGTAGACCCACTCTGGAAAGATACCAGGGAGCCTAGCTGGTAAAAATGATAGAAGATGGAGGTGGGAGAAGAAAGATGAGCAAAAAATAAAAGTGTCAAAGACTGAGAATTAATATTTAGTGCTAAACCTTAAAAAGAAATCTAAATTCATATCATTGGCTGTCGTGAAAATTGTATGTCATTAAAATGATGTAACACCTGTGTGTGTTAACACTTTTAGTACAGTGGACATGTTTAATGGTAAGAAATCACTAATTTGTAGTCTGAGAAATGTGTCTGGCTGGATTGTGGATTCCCCCTTACTTGGTTGTTTCTATGCATGTGAAGAGTTAGTGCATACAACAGAATGAGAGTTTTGTTCTAAAAAGCAGATATATGAAGATTTGCACAGTGTTCAGCTATGATTGGGGAAGTAGAGAAGGTAAAGGATTAGATATTACTATAAGGCTGAGCTTTATAAGTCAATATTTACCTCAAATTGCTAGTACGTGTCTTTCTCACTCCTTATTAATACCCCACAGCTGATCATCAGCTGCCCCAGTTCCTGTTCTCATCCACTGGGGTATGCCACAACTGTTTTAGTTTCTGCCAGCCTAGAGAGGAGACTGAGGGCCAATGGGAAGCTCACAGTGCTGTCAGGTAGTGTTTCTACTGTTTCCTCAACACTGCTTATGCCTGATAATATCCCAAGGGGGGTGCCATTTGAGGATGTGAGGTAAAAGTTAGTTTTCACACTATTATTTTTATTCTAGCATTAAGGACTAGATTGGAGTTTTAAGGCAAGATTCAGTAAATGATAAGGATTTGTGTGAGGGATGGCTGCTCTTGCACTGTACAGATGATGATGATGGAGTCATTAGCATATTTGATAATGAAAGAGTTGCATGAATCTGACAACAGTTCGTTAATGAAAATGGTAAAGGAGAAAAGGACTTAGAACTGAACTCTGTTGGACTCAACTGGATTCAGGAGAAAGAGGGATATGGCTTGTTGACACTTAATACTTTAAGACCTGTTAGAAAGATAGGATTTCAATGATATGACATTGGAAGAGGACAGTCTTAGACAACAGATTTTTTAGAGAAGTATGTGATGTGACAGTGTTAAAAGATGTACAGAGGTCAAGAAAACAAGAAGAAACTAGTTTGTTGTTGTTCCTGAGGTAATAGTGCAGTACTGGTGCTCTGTAAGGGCCAACAGTCATGTTAGGATGGAGAGACTAGAGGCATGGATAACAGAAATTGGAGAAGGTGGATGTATTTTTTAAAGAGTTCATTATCCGACTCTACTCCACCCTTATAAGACTTGATAAATGACCAACATTTGTTTTGGGATTTACTATACAGGTACTGATAACTGGTTAAGTACATTTTTGTCTAAGAGGACTTGAGATTTAATGGCATTTATTTAGATATGGTGAGTTCGGAGGGATGAAGGTGTTTTGCTATTTCACCAGGTGTGCCAGCCTTTATCTCTTTGCCTCATTAGGTGTTTTATTTCTAATGATAGCCAGGGTGTGGGGCTGGATTTCACTCATTTTTTTTTCATGATTGAGGATGTACATTTAGTGTGTTTAGGAAGGTGTGGCTGAAATGTTTTATGGCTTCACTGAGGGGTAACACTTTATGGAATTCCAGTCACTGAGTATGAGAACTTCTCTGAATGTGTACTTGTTGAATTCAGACAGATTTTTTGACATGGTTAAATGGCATAGCTGGGTTGGTGATTGCTTAAAGAGTCTGGAAGAACTTTTAGACTATAATCCTATGTCTTGACTGCAAAATGAATAGGACAGCTCTTCCCTGGATTGTTGGTAACATTTCTGGACTACAATAAAGCTTGTTCAAATTATTCAACACTTCAGCTCCTCAACTGAAGAAATGCATATAAAAGGTGATTAGCTAAAAGGCTTCCAATATGCAGTGTGAAATTAAAGTAATTGCTTATTCATTTGGTGAAGATTTTTCCTGAAACTTGGTTGCACCGGAATAGGGAAAGTATTTTATTTATAGTTTATTCTTTTTGATTTTGTGTATTACTGCTTAAGGTAGTGATGTGCACTTTTGGTGGAGAAGGGGAATCCAGTTCTTGTATTATAGTTAAGATTTGTTTTATGGGAATTTGTTCAAGGAGATGTTTGGTGCTTATGATTATACTGGTATTATGTCTTTCATAAGACTTTTACACTAATAATGTAGAATGTACTAGTTTTATACTGTGCTGCTCTCGGGGCCTACTGGACAAATGTTGGATACAAGTCATACTACTGAAAGGTGATGTCGGTCCAGAAAACATGGTTATTCTACAGTTTTGATATTTAGTAATTAAATATCATGTCTGACTGTTCAGGGGAGCATTGATAGGAACATTATTGGCTCTAGAACTGTTTTTGTAATGATGAATTTACATTCTTTTATGCCTGGTACAGCTGTAATCATTAATCAAAAAACAAGGTGCAGAAGATATTGTATTTAATTCTAGCTATTTTATTGCTGAGATTTATATAAGACTGAAATAAATGTCTGACTTGAATTTTGTGATGCAGATTATATCTCAAAAGTGTTGCAATTTCTGATCTTATTATAATTATATTATGTCTGTCTCTCTGGTCAATATAAGTTAGTGAGTTTTAATTTTAAGAACAGCTGTTAAATGATGATGTTTATACCATTTCTGAATTCATCAAAGAAAAAGTAAAGCACATTTTGCACTATAATGAGCATGCAAGATTCAGATGTATTATTCTTATATTTGTTTGATTAATTATGTATTATTTGTAAAACTGAAATACATATTAATGGTATTACCATTAAATAGATGAACAAATGGTGACAAATAAAATGAAACTGATATGTATACCTTTACAATGAATACCTAATTACTGGGGGAGACAGTAAAACCAGATGTGCTGAACTAGTCATATAGTACAACTGTTTCAATAAATTTTGTAATTTTCTATATATCGTAGATCTTCAGTTTTGGATCACTTGATACACCTGTTTCCACCTTAGATACGCTATATGGTTGGTTCATAGTTGTTTACAGTGTATCACCATTGAACAAAGTTTTAAAGTGTACAAGGACTATTTATTCTCACTTTTGCTATCATCTTCTTGTTTTTCTGATAATAGCTCACTGATTTTGCCATCTTTGCTGGTTCTCCACATTTTAATGCCCCCCCCCCCAGTGTGACCCACGTTCAGATGGGTCTCCTTTCTAGAACAGCCCTACACATGGGGGGTATTTCCCATGTATAGGATCTAAGGGTAAGAACCATCATGCACAGCAAGGTAGTCAGGGCTGGGTTAGCAGCCATCATAGTATAGCTTACAGTGGGCTTTTCTCTTAGACCTCCTTTCCACAGACATTCTGGACTGATGTTATAATACAGGACATATAATGGTCTCATTGGAACCTGTTTCTGTTTCACCCCCCCCCCCCACAGTTGTGTCAGTGGTTTAGCAGGTGAGTACACTCACCTTTAATGGAGAAGGCTGTTGGTTCTATTCTCACAACAGGTAGACCGCTTGTTGGCATGGCAGAATAGCATGGGTGGTGCTGCACTCTTGTGCGTGCTATCCATTAGATGACAAGTTAAACTGAAGTTTTATCTGCTTGCGTTAGTGGTAGCTCAGCTTGAATTAAAAGATCCCACAGCCCCTATAAAAAAAATAAAGGGAAGTTCCCTGATGCTTTAGTAGTATAAATACCATTTCATATTGTCCCCTGAAAAGAAGCTACTAGCCTAGTGGAACTAACCTGGTCAATAAAGGATAAAAAATTCATAAAATAAATACATTCACCTACAAAATTATATGTTTTAAATGCCTACTGCTCTACACTGTAGCATGTGGTTACTGGCAGAGCAACAGCATCACCACTAGTGCATGAGCTTTATCCCTATATCCACAATATGCCTTCATACCATCACCCCAGAACAGAATAGCAGGCACGCTCTTATTATTTATCTTCGCCTTATACCATTACTAACAGGTGGCTGAGCTGCTAGTCAAATTTGTGTTGTACAGAATATAGCAGGCTTTATATGTCTACTATAAGTGTTCGCATAACATTAACTCGAGACAGACTTCCCTGCTGCCACTCTCTCATGTTGGCAAATGCCTTAACTCCCACCATTGTGATTCCTGTGCACTAACAGTAAGGTTAATATCCCTCTCATAGCCCTGAACCTTAACCTAAAAACAACCCTCTATTGCTCTCAGAAATTAAAATCCCCGTCCCCAAATCCTAATCTCATGATTGCTTCTTAAACCTAAAATCCCCCTCCCTAACGCTACACTATCACTAACTCCAATCGCTCGCTAAACCTAAAATCTCCCTTCCCTTCCTACCACCAACTTAGAACTAACTCCTTATAACTCCCTAAACATACAACCTCCCTCCCCTCCCAAGCCCTAACCTAATGATAACTCCAGTCACTTCCTAAACTTAAAATACCTCTCCCTTCCCCTACCCTAACTTGGCAGTAACTCCCGCTCCTTAAATCTAAAATCCTTCTCCCCTCCCTAAACCTAATTCTTACTCCTTGTTTCCCTTCCCCACTTACCAGCTTTGTGATAAGAACTTCATTACCTGTGACTGCAGTGGCAGCTGTGTACCTGAACTTAAATTTGAGTTTGAGCAGCTGCTTAGTCAGATGTATGGAAAGGGAAACAGCCATTTGAGCCCCAGGTTGCGAGTTAGTAGAATTCGAGCAGCTGGGGTTCCCAGACTTAATTTTTAAACTCTTGTGCGAGTAAATAAAACAGTATGCATTTTTCACTTGAGCTATTTAACTTGTGTTGTATACACTTTCAGTGAAAGTGATTCAGAAGCAAAATTAGTTTCACAAACGACCATGAACGAACACAGTCCTCAAATATATTTAAGCTTCTTTTCCCTGTTTCTATATCAGAATAACGTTTACTTGCCCAAACAAAAAATGAAAGCAGGACTATTATCCTTTCACTACACCAACATTGGTATTTCATTTGAAAAAAGCAGCATACTTTTAAGCAGTAAAAAGAATTTGTAAAAGACATCGAGTTTATTTAAAGTGCTTTAATAGTATTCTTTTGTTTGAAGTAGTACACGAAAAAGGATACAGCACTTTCAATATTTTAAAATGTATCCCCAGCTAGTTAAAGTTGCTCTAAATGAACCACATTTTCCTGATTTGCTATTCTGTAAACCACAGAGACAGCATTTTCACAAGCCTTTTTTGTTGAACAATTTAAAACACTAGTTAACAGGGTATACAAGAATAACATCTGCTTTCTCTATAATGTTATCAAAGTATCTCTGAATTACAACACATAAATACATGAAATAACACCAATGGTACAGAGCATTATCTGAAATATAGAAAAATGGTAATATGTCAAGTTTATTGAGACGTGATAAATTCACAGTGGCTGGGATTCATAGTAAGAAGCACTGCAGAGCAACTTGCACTGCACCAAGCAATGTTAAGTAATTTATAGTCATATACAGCCCCACTGGTGCAGCATCTGGAAAGGTGGTAGTCTGCATGGCTACGCATCCACTCTGTACATATTTGCACTGCACACACTTGTGCCCAATCACAAACAGGCAGACACCTCCCAACAGTGACAGGCACATAGAGGGATATAGAGCACAGAGAGACAGACTGACTGACAGACTCATGCACACGTCACTTCATACCTCCAGACACACATGCACAAAGCTACATACACATCTCACACATTCCTACACAGAACACGGGCAGATACTGGAGGTGCACTCTGGCAGCTAGTCTGACATTTGCCAAAGCAGTTAAAAGCTATCAAAGTAGCTGTCAAGGTGCAGTCCATCTCCCTGGTACCACTCCAAAGTTAGGTGCAGTTCCCCCTTTAGACATAGCCTGTTGTGTGGCAGAGAAAAATCATCACTCATGGTCTAGTTTCTAAAAAATCTACTCTATGCTGACATTTCCACTGTAACCCTTAGTGTTTTTCCCTTACTCCTTCCAGGCTGTGTGTAAAACGGACATTTCAACAAAAACACACACCATGCAGCTTACATTGCTTGTAAACCTATATCTCAGCTGAATTCGTAGCCACTGTTATTCAAGGGTAATAGCTGCTAGCTCAGCTATTAAAATACTTGCTAGTCTTTATGACACCAATGTTATAAGTGTTGTACCATTTAACTAAATACCTACTTTCATTTTGAACTGTAACTGTTTACTACTATTGCTAAACAAAGCCTACTTATACTTCTTGTAACTTGTAATTAATTGTTGTTTTTAATTGTTGTTTTTATTGTGGAGCTTTTCTCCCCGGGCCTCCACTGAAAAAGGACTTGTGTCCAGTCGGATTTTCCTGGTCAACAAATGTAAATAAATAAAAAAAAATAAATAAATACATACGTAAATAAATAAATAAATGCAGCTCGTCCCAGACACCTATTCTGTTGTATGGCAAGAGAAATCAACTCTGATGAATCAGTGGCTTAAGTTCTTTCTCAACCTCCATTCAGACATTTTAACTGCAGCCCTATTGGTTTAACAGTTCATGCTCTTTCCTCAACCTTCCCTCAACCTTCTAGTTGTTACTAAGACATGTACCCACATATATACACTTGCATACCAATACTCTTCCAGTCACACACTCAATACAACTTACCATAATCAGTAATGTACACAGAGGAAAGCCATCTTGTTTCATGTATGTAGATTCTTCCACTGAAATGCATAAGTGGACCCTGCTACATAGTGGCATACACTTACATCTATTCTATGCTGCACTTTAGGGTAACTAGTGTAGTACACAGTGTAGTACCTTCTGCATAATGCAAGGTATCCTAAAGAGGCACTGCATTGAGCTACTTAAGGGTTCACATTAGCATGTATACCACCCTACATTTCCTCATTAACATAATGCCTCACATACAGCCTCAAATAGAGCCTTGCTGCATCATTCTGGTGCAAATATTCCATGAATAATACCCTTCTAGCATGCTATGCTCAGCTACATACATGGCACTGAAGGTGCCTATGAATTCCATCCAATATCGGGTACCTGTCAAATCTTTGAACGCTCAAAATTTCGAATGTTACATGGTTGAGACCAAACGTTCGAAATTTTGAGTGCTCGAAGATAGACTTTCAATGGTGCAGATAGGGAGAATTTCCCTTTTCTGTACTGAAGTGCGGTCCCGGAGTTGGTATATTTAAGTAGGGGGTGTGGGGGGGGCACAGGAGGGCTTTCCCCCCTGCCTACACTGTTAAAGTGTTTTTTTCTGTTTTTACTTTTTGTTATTTGATGTTCGAACATGCAAATGTTGAACATTTGGTCTTGACCATGTAATGTTCGACATTTTGGATGTTCGAACATTTAACATAGACCCCCAATATCTATATACATATGTTTAGGAATGAATAAAGGAAGACTATTAAGAAGTACAAAAGAAGACAAGAATGCAAAATATTTTTCTTGCCTACATTATAACAGGTATATGTTCTGTCAAAATTAAAATTGTTCTCTTTAAGTCAGACCTCAGTATATATGTCACTGCACTATTCTGGTATGCTGATGTCCATAAATTTGTTAACAAAATAGAGGAGACAGGTGTGAATACCACTTATAACTCTAAGAAGAAAAGCAGAATAATTAAGCTATCCATCCATATTGCTCACTGTAGTCTGCATGACATCAGACAACTGTATGCATTCAAATATCCAGAGAGTGGTAAGACATTTCCTAACAGATTATATGGTGTAGAAAAGCGTATATACTGCCTGAAATGATTTGCACTATCATAAATATTCATTCATGGGAAATACTGTATGCAATTTTTTTCCATATTTCTGGAATAAAATAAAACAGATATCCTACATAGTACTTCTTTAAGGAGAAGGTTTTAGAAATATGGAATGGACTACTGGAGTGGAGCGAGGGTGGTGGAGGCAGAATACACAGAGGCATTCAAGAAAACTTTGGATAGTTGGAGAAAGGGTAAGGGTGAAGATAGGAATGAAGAGAAGGTGGAATTTTAAATGTACTTAAATGGCAGACTAAATAGGCTTACTGGATGGAATTCATTAACAAATTGTGCAGTTTACAGGAGAATTTTGCACATATAGTGATTGTATGTAGAGAGTGTCAGTTAACAAACACAAGGAGCACAACAGCTTGCACTTCACATAATGCACTCTATGCAAAGAACTGCAAAAACAGGTGTAAATAAAACTGCACTTCCAAATGAGGCAGTAGTGTCATGCAAATAAAGGCAAAACAGCGTTGCTATTCACCATCATATGTGCAGCTGCTTGTCCACATCACTGCATACGTCTACAAATCTGCACAGCATGGTGGAAATTTTAAAAGTGCTTATCAGCAAAATGCTAGCAATGGTAGCAGTCTGTGCTCAACAGCACTATTTTTTTCTCTTGCTGTGGCTGTTACTAGCTCAATGGTTTGTTGTGGCAGATGAGGAAATGATAAAGACTTGAGTAGAGGTAATGTTCTAGAGGATGCAAATAACTGACCCCTTCCACACAGAGTGTGACATAATAAGGAATCTGTCAGACTTCTGTCACTTACATGCTGACTAGGGTAATCTGTGGTATTCCTATCTCTGTGGAGATCAAGGTAAATGTAGCATTTACTGTCCTAGCTATTGGGGCCTTTCATTACCAACAGGGAATCATTAGGCATATCACAGCTATGTACGTAACCTATAGGGTAAGACCCAAGCATATGCAGAATTGGTGGCTAATGGTTTCACACACACTGACCCCACAGAGATCGCGAACCTGCTAGCGGATAGGTTTGGCAAAAAGTTCACTTTTTTTCCTCCTCCTAACTTACAATAAACCCTCTCCCAAACTCCCCCCACCATACATATCTGAAGAGCAGGTCCTTAAAGCCCTTGCTAAGGCAAAGAACATGGCCTCTGTGGAGCAAGATGACATCCCAGGCTGTCTTCTAAACAGGCTAAAATATGAATTAACATCACTACTAAATACCCTTTTCAATCATAGCCTAACCACAGGCTTTGTTTCTGCAGAATGGAAAACAGCTACAGTTATTCCCCTACACAAAGGTGGTCTAGCAACAAACATGAGGAAGTACAGACCCATAAGCCTGACCTGCCTCATCTGTAAGGCCATGAAACGTATCACTATGGACCTCAAAAATAAAGACATAGATGACCTCCAAACACCTGATCCTACCCAATTTGGCTTCATGAAGGGCAGATCCTGCCTGTTAAATCTGGTGGATTTCTTTGAAAGTGTGACTAAGGCCACTGATGAGGGCAAATCTGTGCACACAGCATAACTCGGCTTGGCAAAGGCTTTTGACACAATCCCACATTCACGCATTCCTGATAAACTTAGCAAACTGAAAATAAACCCCTTCATTATAAGATGCGTTGTCAACTGGCTCACAAACTGGGCACACACTATCAAAGTGGGTGACTCCACATCAACCAGCAGCCCTGTTATCAGCGGGTTGCTGCAGGGGTCACTGCTGGGCCCTTTACCCTTTGGTATATACTTCTCAGATGTTTAAATCAAAACAAAAGGGCTGTGGCTGGCCAAGTTTGCAGACGACTGCAACCTAGGTGCAATCATTGAATCCCCAAATGATGTCAGCATACTCCAGGATGGTCTCACACAGACCAATGTCTGGTGCATTAGTCACGGTTTCAAACTGAATGCAAAGAAATGCATCATCATTCCCTTCAGCACAAACAATGTCCCTTCACACCATCAAATCAATAACAATACCCTAAGTAGTCATGAAGTGGTAAGGGATCTGGGATCACAGGTTTACCGTGACCTTAACTTCAACCACCATGTGTCTACCATTGTAAGGAAAGCTTTTCACATAGCTCACTTGATTAGTAAAGGCATCACCTCAAGAGTAAAAGAAGTTGCAACCCTCCTATACTTGGCACTTATCCGGCCAATAATTGAGTATAAAGCCCCATTTGGTATGTACCGTACTAAGCACCTACAGCAATTAGAGGGACCTCAGAGGTTTCTAACAAAGAAGATCAAGGACCTCCAGCATGTGCCTTACACAGATGGACTAAACTCCTTGTCACTATAGTCTATATCATATAGACTTCTTAGGGGATACTTATGCCTGGCCTACAGAGCAACCAAAGACCCAAACCTAATAAACTTACTACACATCCATAAGTCAAATGGTCTAGGGATACCTATTCCAGGGACTTAAATATGGTCTGCGACTTCAATAGGGTATGCTGGAGGGACAGATTTATCTCCCAGCGACTGTCTCATCTCTGGAACAGGCTACCAATTCATGTGAAACAGAGCACCTCTATGACACTGTTCAGGAGGAACCTGGATGAGTGGGTAGGGCACCATAAATTCTTACCAGGAATAGCGCCCACAACCCTCCAGGACATGGGCAGTCATCACTAAATGCAATCTTGGGTATTGACTAGTACCTCTATAGCATTACATTAGGTTGAAATGGCTAGGCATAAAATGACCTCCGTCTCGATAGCCTAGTATTCTGCTATGATCCTATGATCACAGACTTCTGCATAACAAATACTTAAAAGGTTTTATAGAATTATGCTTTTATATGTGGAAAATCATATCTTGCTTCCATGGACTGCAGAAAGGAATGCCACCTTTGTATGTGAGTTCTTTAAAATGACATGCCTCCCTGAAATACTGCCAACATGTAACAATAATGGCCCCACCTAATTCCCTTATAGACAGCTGTGTACAAGACCATTAGCTGAATTGCCAGCTAGTCTGAAATGCAGGAGGGCTATCTCCACTGTGTGTGTGTGTGTGTGTGTGTGTGTGTGTGTGTGTGTGTGTGTGTGTGTGTGTGTGTGTGTGTGTGTGTGTGTGTGTGTGTGTGTGTGTATGCATGCAGCATCCCTGCCCTTTGCGGTAGTTATGATTTCCATGCATAGACATATCTCATTTGTACTGTCAGTTCCAGCAGTCCTCATATCTAGGTTTTGGGGACACAAGTCTGGAATTCTGCTAAGAGGAGGCAGCAAAGACTGATGGTATGGCAGGCTGAGTATGACTGGTATATGATTTACAACGCACTATACATTAATTATATCTTATAGTATGTCATGCATATCCCAGCATACCATTCCATTTCCCAGTGTTCAGCTCTACATGAAGAAGAGGCTGAGGCCAAGGAACCTTGACCACAGTTGGCTGGTGTTGCAGCTCAGGCTGTGTCTAGTGATGGGAACGTGACATGAAAAAGATTATGGGGTCTTTGTGGTATTACAAAAAATATGTTAAGTCCTTGAGGGTGAGATGCAGTTAGTTGGCAGGGCTGGATGTATGCATAGGGGGGAATGGGATGAATGAGGGGAGGGAATTAAGCAGGTGATTGGTGTAGTGAGGTTAATTAGAAGGATATCCTGACTGGAGTTTTGAAATGGGAGTGAGGTACTTTGAATATAACTTTAGAAGTAGTGGGGGTTGGTAGGAATTGTGAGTAGGGTAGGGAAACGGACCAGGATATACCCACGATAGGGGATGTAAAAGAAAAACAATCAGTGAATGGCTATCAGGTACGTAGATAATCTGAGAGATGAGAAATCTTCCAACACTGTTTGCATTAAAGTGTTTTATATATGTATTCATAGACCAATTTATATGATTATGAAATCTAACTGTATTTAAAACAGTATCCTTATCAATCTGAGGGACAGAAATATAAGTAGCAACAATCCAACTGTAAAAAAAAAGTTTAGTATTAATATTAGTACCAAAAAAAAGGGAAATTATATAAAAAAGAAACCTGAGATACACAAGGGGGTAGTTCCTCTAGTTGCGTGTGAGCAACAGAGCAGGATACTACTTTAATTCAGTGTTACCAAATTATAACAAATTAAAAAACCTGTCTATAAACACAGTTCCCTGGGGTGCTGCTTGGCCAAGTTGAAGACAGAGCTATGCCTACATAGATTTGAAGCTGTTCTTAAATTATTTAAGCTAGAAATGTCCTCTGGTGTAGTAAAAGTCAAAAACGCTGTGAGGAAGAAGGGAAACCAAAAGTAAGACAGGAATCAGCAAAAAACAGTGGCACATATTAGATAGGTTCAACCAAGAAAAAATAGAATTTCCTGGACAGAATAAAACAGAAGGTAATATAAAGGATGCAGGAGGGTTAGTAAATATAGGCAAGAACTGGAAACTCAAAGCTGTTAGAGTGACGGATACTAATATAAGTAGTAATATTAGAACAGACAAATCCTGAGGCACAGTACAAATTTAGCAGCTCACTAGTTGATAATGTACACTAAGACAAAGCCTTAGTTGTCCAGCACTGAATATTTAGTAAAAACTAGGCAGACCTGGAAATAAGCATTAGTCACTGCTATTTCATAATAACTACAACAGTTTCATTCAGGGAAAGATTAGGACTGTGAGAATGGCAACAGTACTAGAATAATTAAAACAGTTACGCTACAAAGAGAGAGTGTGGCTATGTCAGGCAGAAATGTAATTTTTGTGAAGAAAACATTGCAAGGTACATTCGCTAATAACAGTCTGAATCTACCAGCGACTAGGATTCAGCAGGACTAATTCTACATTGAAAAACATGTATTCCAGCTATCAAGATACACCTTAATAGCATTCTCGGGTAGTATACTACAAAAGACTGTTATACGCTATGACTGAGATATACGCTATGACTGAGATATACACACTAAGAACTTTTCATTGTGATGTGTAATACATGGAGAAATAGAAAAACAAAACCAAAGAATAGCAAAACATTTAAATTTACCAGCACAAAAACTACTCTCTGTGCAATATTGGCATGCAGCAAGAGGGGAAATCAAAGAGGGAGATCCGTACAGCTAGAGTCTACTTAGGAAAAAGAAAAACTTTAGTTCTTGAAGTCAGTTTTTAACAGTTGCAAAGGATTATGGAACAGGTTGGCCTGGTAAAGTTTAAAGTAAAATAAGAGACCTCAGGGGGCAGGCTAAATCCACGACAGTGGATGTAAAAGAAAAACAATCAGTGAAGGCTATGAGGTACGTAAATAATTTGAGAGATGAGAAATATTTCAACACTGTTTATGTTAAAGTTCTTTTATATATGTATTCATAGACTAGTTTATATTATTATGAAGTCTAAATGTATATAAATCAGTATCCTTTTCGGTTTGCGGGATAGAAATATAAGTAGTGACAGTACAATTATAAAAGAAGTTTAGTGTCAAAATTAGTGCCAAAGAAAAATGGAAATTATATAAAAACGAAACCCGAGCTATGGGAGGGGAAGGTTCCTCTAGAGATTCCTCACGTGCATGCCACAGAGCAGAGTATCACTTTAATTCAGTGCTACCAAATTATAACAAATTAAAAAGCCTGTCTATAAAGCAGTCTAGCAGTATAACATTTGACTTTCCTACTTTATTGTGCTTCAGGTCTGCAGGCTTAGTGGCTGTCATTAATTTTTCATGGAAAAACACAGTTCCCTGGAGACAGAGTCACGCAGCACAGCATGTAGTGCAAGGTGTTCTTAAAACATTTAACCTAGAAATATACTCTGGTGTAGTAAAGGGCAAAAATGCAGCACAGAAACTTGTATATCGTACTCTCTCAGCAATACATGCAGCAAGATGGGAAATTGGAGAGGGAGATCCATACAGCTAGTTGCTACTTAGGCACTTTGATGTGATAGTATGCATCCTGAAGATCAGATGAGCACCTCCAATCATCCCTGTGTAAAAGAGGTAAAATGACTGAACTTTGACCATCTGGAACTTTGATTTCCTCATATATTGGTTCTGATTGCATAGATCCAAAATTGATCTCAATTCCCTTGTCTTTTTTGGCACTAAAAAGAACCTTGAGTAAGTTTCAAATCCTCTCTGGTCTGGTGGGACCTCCTTGATGACACTTTTGTCCAGCACCTTCTGAATCTGTTGAGCTGCAGCTTATCTCTGATTGGGTGGAACATTGGGAAGCTTTCTTCTTTTGGAATTGGGCATCTGGGAAAATGGTTTAAAGTAAAATCTGGACATTATTTTTAGCATACAAGAATCTTTTGTTATACCAGCCTAGGCATCTAGGTGCAAGTACAAGCGTCTTTATTTAAGCTAGAAATGTCCTCTGGTGCAGTAAAGGGCAAAAATGCTGTGAGGAAGAAGGGAAACCAAAATTAAGACAGGAATCACCAAAAAACAGTGGCACATCATGAGCCACTAGTTCAGGTATTGCTGTAAGGAGACATGGCTGGATGCAGTTATACAATTTTGCAGAGCCTTTCAAGTCCTTTCATAAATGCCCCTTTTTGATGGAACATCCTTGTTTGGCCCTTCTGTGAAAAAAAGATTTCCCACAGTGAACAGGAAGGAAGGACCCTGTCTGCCATAAGGATTCACTTTTCTTTTCTGCAATGATCCTTTTCAAGGAATCAAGGATGAGGCAAAAAATGTGGTTCTGTAAATTCCAGAGGTCTTTCCGGGATTCATGCGGATACAATTACATCAAAGGTAGATAAAGGACTTCAAAGGGAAGATGCCATCCTCACAGCAGAGGAGGCTCACAAAACCATCTGCAATTATATAGATAGCACTTCTAAGTTTGAACATTCAGACCAGTTAAAGACATATGAGTTTGACATCAATGCCACCTGTGAAACAAAGCACCTAGACTATTTGGCCCATTGCACAGTGTGCCGTAGTTTCCATGTAGGGAAGATAGACAGGTCTCTGAAGGACAGAATACGTGAACACATTTATGCCATCCATAAAAAGAACAAAGTGAATGCTTTGGCTAGACACACTATTAATAATGATATGTAACATGTCTTTAAAATTTTGGTTATAAGGAGAACATATGAGAGTATAAGGGGGGGGACCTACAGAACATCACTGAAGAGCTTGAAGCCAAGTGGATAGTAAAATTAAGGGCTGATAGAGGTCATGGATTAAATGAATATATACCCCTGCATCCTAAATTAAAGTCTAGGCAGCTTTTTAGGTAAGATGTGCTGTGGAATTGTTTGTATAACAAATTGCTGACTTCTTGTTACAGGCTTAAATGTGTTTTGGAGAACAAAAGTGGAAAATGTAAATATGTGCAGATATATTCTGTGCTTGTGATCGTACAATGAAATGTTATGCAGTTTTGAATTGTAATCTAGATATTTTATAGATAGGTTTTCAGAAGTGTTCCAGACTTCCAGTCTAGTTAATGGCATGTACCTTGTGGAGTGCTGCTTTAAACTGAAAGTGCTTGTTCACACTAGAACAATGTATTGGTTGGTTTTAATCATGTGTCCCAAGAGGGTGTATATTTAAACCAAGAGCTGTTTTTAAAAGAATGTATTAGACTTTTGAAGAAGTGCAGTGACCCATGAAAGCGCTTGTATCGAATAAAGATTTATATACTGGATTTTACAGCCATCTCCAGGTCCTGGTGTTTTGCTTTTTATTCTGGATCTGTTTTGTGCATGACAAGTGAGTTCTAAAGCATTGGTGTCAGTTTTGTGTTTTTTAGTTGTGATTTATTCAGAATGTTCAAAGAGTCCAATAAGTCTTCACAAACAAAGGTAAGTCAAGATGGGTTACTATTTACATTGTATATAAGCCAAACAAAGCAACATATAATACAAACATAGACATTTCTATTCCCCTACTTGAACTCAGTAAATACTTATCTTGTTCATTTTGCATTGATTTTACTTATAATAATTTAAGTAATTAATTAACTAATTCAACAAGGTACCATTCATTACAGTTCAGACTCAAATACAACAAATTAACATCATATATAATAGCAGTAACAGTAGAGTGTTTTAAAAAAGAAATGCTGTCATGGAGACTAATGCCTTCTTCGGTTAAAGTATGATTTAGAAGTGTCATGTATATCCTGGTTAAATAATAGTAGCAAGCTCTTAGTCATCATTATTCTGTCTAAATATAGTTAACATCAATTATGGAAGGTATCACAGCTATGAGTGCTGTTTGATCAATCCTGATATAGTGTGCATGGATGCAGCTGTGTCTAGCAGCTAGTACAAATGTCATTATTATACTGTCTAAACATAGTTAATATCAATTATGGCAGGTATCATAGCCTCGAGTGCTGTTTGATCAATCCTGATATGGTGTGCGTGGATGCAGGCATGTCTGGCAGCTAGTACAAATTACAAATTCATTATAATTCTGTCTAAACATAGTTAATATCAGTTTTGGCAGGTTTTGAATGCTGTTTGATTAAGCCTGACATGGTGTGAGTGGATGCAGCTGTGTCTGGCAGCTGTTGTATGTGGCTGTTTTCATCTCTGGGAAGCTGTGGGTTGTGGCTTGTGATGGAGGTTTACTGATGCTTGTGTATTAGGAAGAGACATTTGGCATTTTAGCCTGGATCCATGGGAAGGGGGTGGATAAAATTGTGATTTGGGACATTGTGGAAGTGAATAGTTTGTTTATACATCTGCTGAGTGAGAGGTGGGAAGGCTGGAAGAATGTGTTATCTCTTGCTGTGGCGGCTTGTTGGGAGGTTTTTTTTTTTTTTTATCTGTTTGGTCTCCATTTTTTTCCTGGCTGCTGCCTCGCTGAAAGGGAGGGAATTTAAGCTTGAAGTTGCAGTGAAGTGAAGCTTTGCTTCAGGTGCAAAGCGAGCCTCTGGTATGCAGTACACAGACACACTAACAGAAAAAACGCTCCCAGGTTGCTATGGCAACGGAGACAGAGTGACGATAATACTTAAAGGCTCTGACTAGCCTCCGAGATGATTCTAGCCAATGAAGTTTTTGGTTAAAATATATATATATATATATATATATATATATATATATATATATATATATATATATATATCAAATAAAAGGGCTGTTTCATTAAGTTGAGTCTTGATAAAAAAAATAAATAAATAAAAAGCACAATTTTATATTTAAAATGTATTTTGGCCCAACCACATTAAGGACTTACATAACAGTGGATGTCTGAGTTATTGTGAAAGACTATGAGCTCTTGGTCTTGTGCAGTACCCTTTGCAGTGGTCTGGGAGGTGAGCTTCCTCGGACGTGTTGGGCATATGGGGATAGCTGATTCTAGAGGTGTTTGGAGTTGCCGGGAAGTGCTAGAGAGTCATCAGATTTCCTTCGTGGAAGTAGCTATGTGAATGGAAGGTGTGTTGAGTAGTTCGCTGGCAGAGTGGCTACTGCATGGAACAGGCTGGTAAAATGGAACAGGACAAATATTGGTTTGGATATTTTAAGAACAGCCTGGAAATGCACCACATGCATTAGTGAATGGTATTCTGGCAAAACTGGATGGGCATTGTTGCCCGTGCTTGAAGTACTGATATGTGTGTCTATAAGGATGGAAATATACTTATAACAAATAAGAAACTAGAAGGATCTCATAACTTTAAAGTCTATGGACTTTATAAACATGCTTGGAAGGAGCTAATAATAAGAGTAAGCATTACAGCTTGTGGTCTCTCAGATAACTAAGCAACAGCCAAAAAAACACACAATAGTTATGTAATGTATGATATTTTTTTAAATCTAGACATAAAATATATAATCGGCATATAAGATGAAGCAGTCTGCTGAATTAGATATTAAAGACAGGTTTAATAACATGGGCTTGTGTATAATACTACTGTCTTAACTTGTCATAAATGACATACACTACATTGAACATCAAGGGGAAGCATGATGATTCTCTTATATAAGTAAATATACATAACAAGTCATATAATTGCTTTAACTTGAATTGTGGTTTTGTAACCCATCTTGACCATACATAATACTTAAGCTGTTACCAAGGTAACTAATGTTTTATACATGACATCAAACTGACACAGTTGTTCACGGGAAACAATAGAAACCTGAACTAGGAATGTCACAGAATCTAACAATCACATTCTGAACAAATAGTATTAAACTGACAATAATCACTCAGTTTAGCTTTGCTGATTATACAAAACAGAATGTTGCCATTTAAATCTAAAAACTTTCAGTATGTGCCATAAAATGGCAATTTGTAAATACGAAAAGGGAAGTTGTAATCATTAATCACAATCACAGTGAATTTTTTGTCTTTAACCTATAATTTCACTCATTTTATAATAAGAAATGACAGATATGAAAATCCTTATGTGTACAAAATGGGGGGGGGGGTGGGATACACTGATAATTAAAATGCACTAACTTTCATCAATGTTCACATAAAACAAACTTGATGCCTTAAGTAAGTTAGCAACAAACAAAGTGATTACTTAAATGCTGGCAAACAATGAAATATAACTTCTGATATATCCAGTAAAATACATTGTATTATAAACATTAGATATTAACATTATTACCATCTATTTATATTAAGTAATACGTTTTGAAAAACTTCATCAATAAGGGGGAATATGTTAAATAACTGTGTGCTATAATCTTTCACTGGGGTTTTATAAATGATACATCCTACTTACTAAGATTGAATTGCTTGTCATCTATCTTTCATGTAAATATTAATTGTTTATACAATAAGTAGACATTTATATTGTATTAGAATTGTGCTTAACCTACAATAGTACTATATCTGTTCAAAATAATATAAGTATTGCTTATTCCTATTACAAATATTCTCCATATGATAATTCAGTTTATGGAGCTCAGATGTTCTGGATTGTCAAGGTATCAGTGATAATCTGATGGATTTAGGTTTATCCATCAGATTAGGAATGATTTTCATTCCATGGCTAGTGCGGATCTTAGTTTTGTTAACATTTATTAATTTAAATTTATTTCACAAAAACATTTTTAGTATGCCTGACCAAAACATTACTTTATTGGTAAACACTCAAAGTATAAAATGGATAATTTCCTTAAAAAACTCAAACATATACTTTATAGTTATCAGAGGAAAATATTTAATAGTCACAATAAAACAAAAAATACATAGTCTAAATAACCTATGATGGATTTAACTTTATTATCTTTAAATACCAATTGCTTAGACAATCCTAGCAAGAGATAAAATCTACTGAAATATTTAAAACTGAACAAAGCACAAATTGTTTTCCTTCAAGAAACTCATTTCAAAACAAATGACAATTACAAATGGAATCCTAAGGAATATATGATATTGGCACAATCCACTTATAAGACAAAGACAAAAGGGGTAACAATTTTATGGAAAACAAATGTGATTAACCCAGAAATCATTTATAAATATGAAGATAAAGAAGGCCTTATGGCATTAGTAATAGTTAAATATAATAACAGAATATGGACCCTAGCCAATCTGTACTAGGCTGATCGTCTCCCTGCGGAATACCTACAAATAGCGTCAGATGCTATAGCCTATCCCATCTCAATCTTGATAATCAGAACTATAACTAAGGCCACCATCCCCTCTATTTGGAAAATATCATACATCATCCCTCTTCATAAAGGAGGATCCTCCACGGAAACATCTAACTATAGACCCATAGCAATATTGTCTCCAATAGCAAAAATTATGGAAAGGTGTGTTCAAAAGCAACTTTTACACTATCTCACCCTTAACAATCTTTTGTCTAAAACTCAACATGGGTTTTGACCCCATCATAGTACAACTACTGCCCTCCTTTCCTTTGTTGACTCCAGTCAGCAGTAACCGCAATAACAAATTAATATCCTCTGCTCTCTTTCTTGACCTATCGAAAGCTTTCAACATGGTCAATCACCAGCTATTGCTCCACACCCTTGAAACCCTCCATCTTGACAACCCAGCCCTAAGATGGTTTAATGCTTACCTTTCCGGGAGGCAACAAGCTGTCCAGTGGCAAAACGAGCTATCTCACCTGCTACCTAACACCATTGGAGTTCCCCAGGGCTCCATACTTGGTCCCCTTCTTTTCTCGGTATTTATAAATGATCTTCACTCAGTCATCCCTAAAGCCACCTGCATTCAATATGCAGATGGCTCCACCTTGATCTGCTCTGAAGTCTCTCTCCCTAATCTACAAGTAGTCACCCAACACTGTTTTGCTACAGTTGAAAAATGGTTCTCAGAATGGAAACTCATCCTAAATCCAACAAAAACTAAGTTACTGTTATTTTTCCCCACCTTAGCTATTTCTCTAGGGCAACAACCTCCACACGCTAATAATATGACCTTCTACGTTGAATCCATCAATGGCACCAACATTGAGCCTGTCACCAACACCAAACTACTAGGTGTTACTATTGACCACAAGCTTAAATGTGATATGCACATTAGTCAAACCATTAAGACAGTAAATAAGAAACTTGGCTCTATGTACAGAATTAAGAACTTTCTAACTCCTCATGCTAAACTAACCATTGCTCGTACTCACCTCCTCTCCACTCTACTATACGCCTCTCCGGTACTTTATTTCCTTAATAATAGAGAGGTTAATAAACTTTCTGTTGCCTATAACCATATTTGTAACAGGATCACCTTATCGTACTCACCACTGCCATAACCTAAGAAAACTTGACTGGTTAGAACTGCCCAATCTTCTCAAACTTAACCAACTCACTGAAGCATTTAAAATAATTAAGCAGCCGGATAAAACCCCCTCACTGAATAAACTTCTGACTCCCTACTCCAATCTAAACTGCCTTCGATCTTCAAATAGTGTCCTGGTACTAACCACTAAATCTAATAATTGGGTGGTGATGTTCTTTATGCCAATTCCATTGGAAAGGTATGGAATTCCCTTCCTAATAACCTAAGACTCATTACCTCACTTAGCCAATTCAAAAATAATCTTAAAGAATTCTTTAAGTCACATTGGCTATGCCCATGTCCTAAACCAGACTAATCCTAAATGTCTCATACCATCTCAGTCTCTTCCCTCTCCTCTTAGCTTATAATCTTAGTCTCCCTGTTGCTCAACGTATCCATGTTAAGCTTACTCACATAACATGTGAATGTGAATGTATCAGTTTTGAATTTGTTGTTTTTCTTTGTTATTTAATCATTATTGTTTAATGAGAATTCTTTCTGTATGCAAATGTATGTTTTTTCTCTCTTTATTGTGGAGCTTTTCTCCCCGGGCCTCTACTGAAAATGGACATGTATCCAGTTGGACTAGCCCGGTCAACAAATGTAAAATAAAATAAAATAAAATAAATAAATAAAATAAATAAAATACTGGTTCCCAGGCATTGGAACTGGAACTGTTAAACACTTGAATTTCATTTCCAGTAATTATAAAGACAACTTAATCGTAGGAGGAGCTTTTAACTGTATATTTGATATTTCTGAAACTACAAATAAAAGACCTCTGCATACATCTGCTGTATCAAAAGCTTTAAACAAGTGGGTAGAATCATTTCATCTTGTAGATACTTTCAAATTTAAAGAAGATAAATATTTGTTGTTTTCCCTTCAAGATCACAGATTTGGTACTCAAACTAGAATAGATAAAATAATTGCTGCCCATGACTTACATTCTAAAATCATTCATTTTTCAATCACTCCCTGCCCCTTTTCAGACCACAATTCATTGATACTAAAACTTCAAAATGGGTACAAACTATTAATCTTTAACTCCAGAATTCCAGCATATATAAATAAAATTAAAGAGTTCAAACCCTTATTATCTGAATTACAGTTCTTCTTAGATATTAATTACACCACAAAGATAAATAAAATAATAACATTGGACTCATTAAAAGCTTGCATATATGGTAAAACCCTAACTTGATATAAAAAAAAAAATAAGAGAATGGGATTCTGAATTATTAGATCTTCAAACCAAACTTTTGTCAGTAAAAGCTAAAAAAAATCAAAATCATTTGGAGATGAAAAAGAAAGTAGAAGTATTAAACAATGAAATTCTAACACATAAAACTAGTTTAGCTTTAGAAAAACTAAAAATTAATACCTTGGCCACTTCTCCCAAATATCTACATAATTTATCCAGAAGAATCAAAATACAATCAAAAGCTAATAACATTAAAAGTATCTTCCATGAAAAGAAAGGGAAAAATTCTTGGATATAGGTGACATTCTTGATGCCTAAAGAAATCACTATATGGAACATTTCCAAAACTAAAATATACATATCAATCAATTAAATCTAGATGAAAAATGTTCTACTATAAAAAAAAAAAACACTAGAAAAAAATTAAAACTACATCTGCAAGCACCCGTATCCTACAAAGAAATTACAGATACTATAAAAGAGAGTAAAAATAATAAAGCGCCAGGTATAGATGGCATAATTGTGGAAATATATAAACTTTTTCCTTCAAAGATACTATCCCTCTTCCATAAAACTCTATTAGAAATTCAGTCATAAGCTTTAATACCACCCTCTTGGAGATATTCCTTAATCACACCAATCCTAAAGGAAAACAAATCCCCAGACCTCTGTACCTCATATAGACCTATATCATTATTAAATAATGACTATAACATATTTATGACAATATTAACTAACAGAATGAAAATACCACTATCCAAAACAATAAATAATGATCAAACTGGATTTATATATCATAGACACACACATGACAATATTAAAAGGATCATTTCTCTTATAGATTATGTTAATAAAGAAAATAAAAAAAAAAACTCATAATTGGCTTTGAAATCCTCTGATTCCCTAAATTGGGACTATTTATTCAAAATCCTAATGCTATTTGAATTTTTCCATCCTTTGTTCATCTCCTAAAAAAAAAATATATATATATATATATATATATATATATATATATATATATATATATATACAAATAATTTAGTGTAGGTCAAGTTATGTCCCTTAACCTCTGAATCTATACATATAACAAAAGGCACTAAACAAGGATGTCCCATGTCACCAATTCTATTTGCTCTGGCTATTGAAATACTGGCAGATTCAATTTGTAACAATATAAAAATCAAAGTAATAGATGTTTATGAACAATACAATTCTAAAGTAATGCTATTTGCTAATGACATATTACTAATATTATCTAAAACAAAAGAGACATTAGAAGAATTAGATATATTCATTGACAAATTTCACATGATGTCAGGACTCCATTTCAGTAAATCAAAATCAATTTTTTTATTTTTTAATAAAAAAAAGAACTGCAGACTAAGGGGGATCACATCATAGGGAAACAAGAATCTACCTTAAAATATCTAGGAATTGAGTTATGCAAGGATAATAATGAATAATGAAAACTGCAATAATATCATCACCACCATTAAAATCTCTGTGGAAAACTGGAACAAAATAATATTAACATTTGAAGATAGACTACAGTTAATAAAAATGGTTTTATTGCCCAAGATCATATATATATATATATATATATATATATATATATATATATATATATATATATACATATATATAGCCTTGGCAATACAACTTACCAGAAAATAATATACTTAAAGAAATAAATTCATGCCTAATAAAATTTTTATGGTTTCCAAAAGAAACAGAATAGCTTTAATACATCATATCAGACCACAGAAACAGGGAGGATTAAACTTTCCTGATATAGAAACATATATAAAAGCATTAATATCTAAAACAATCTCAGATTGAATAAGTCCAAATTACTGTGCAAATTGGAAAGAATTACTAACTGTAATATCAATAAATAAATAAATTTGATTTACAAAAAAAAATTCAAATAACAGATAAAACAATTTGCCATGGTACATTTTATGTATTAGTATGCAATATAACATAACTAAATCCACTAAAACTTGTATGATTAATTATTACATTGACTCATTTAGGAACATTTTTAATGCAAATATAGATTTAAAAATCTGGTTTGATGTTTTAACACCATTTATAGTCACAAAGAACTTTCCACATAAAATATATATAAAAATGATTAATTCCTGGGAACAGAAAGGATTTGTTTGTTAGCTCCAATGTATCAAAAAACTAAAAGTTTTAGATATGCAAGTAATAAAAACAACGTACAAAATTCCACAACAGGACTGGCTAACTTTACAGAGTATTCTGTCATATTTGCAAGATTTAAGTAGAATAATTAACAATTCTTCATTTAAAGAAATACTTAACTTTATGAAATACATATATGAAATCATATATAATGACTTTGACATGGGAAACAGTATTTAAAAATTTTATAAAATACTGATAAACTGTAAAACAACACCCAAAACCTCATAATGGAAATATATAACAAAATGACACTCAATACAGTTAACTGAAGATATTAAAATAAATATCTTATCGATACAATATACATCCTTTACACAGTACTGGAAAGTTTTTAATTGGAAATGCTTGCACAGAGCATTCTTAACCCCAGACAGAATCAGCAAAATGAGTTCTTCCATAAAAGGAATATGTTAGAGATGTGAGCAAATACACAATTCGGATTGGAACCCCATTTTCTTTGATTGTGTTAAAATTAAGCCATTTTGGAATGTTATTAATAACTTTCTATAAGCTTTATTTAATGAATCATTTTATTTAACTGAAGTATTATTGAATGTGAACAAAGTTCTCATTTGAATAGGTCAAACATGTATCTAGTATGGACTGTACTTGCAGTTTCGAGGAAGTGTATAACAAGAAGATGGAATACAAACACAATACCAACTGTGAAAGACTTCTACAGCCTACTGAAGACCACAGCATTATTGGAAATTAAAATTAAAGAACTAAGAATTTATCCAAAGCCATTTATCAACAACCCTTGGGGAAAAGCCTTATCACTGGTTGACACTATACAATAATAAAAAGACACTCTGATAATGGATTGGACATACTTATAAAGTAACTGTATACATTAAGATCTGTTATAGTGTTAGGCTAATGTAAACAGTGTACATAGTTATTTAAGATGTTATGTATAAATACTATGGAATTCATTCAAATGTATTTTAAAAATAAAATTTTGAGAAAAAAAAATCCCCATGCCAATACCCAGGTTTGCTCTGAGTTACTGCACAATGTTATCTTCTATACAGAGCCAACAGATATTGCCAACATATTGGCTGACAGAGTCAGTGCCAACTTTACCCCACTCTCGCTCTCCCCCCTAAAGGACCAATCACAATACCAGAGGAATGTCAGGCACCCAGCATTACTGCATCACATGTTAAAGCTGCATTGTCCAAGGCCAAGAATACAGCTTCCATGGAACCCAACAATATCCCTGGATGTGTTCTCCATGAACTACAAAGTGAACTGGCACCACATCTGTGTGCCTTGTTCAATCACAGCCTCACCTCAGGCTTTGTCCATACTGAATGGCGTACTACTACAGTCATCCCTCTCTATAAGGGGAGCGATTACATACCCTGGGGATTATCACCCCATTAGCCTGATGAGTCTGATATGTAAGGCTATAGAGCGCATCATCATGGACCTAATTAACAAGGATATAGGGAATTGTCAAACTCTAGATCCCACTCAATTTGGTTTTGTGAAAGGTAGAGCATGCCTGCTCAACCTGGTTGACTTCTTTGAGTCAGTCACCAGAGATGTGGATGAGGGCAAGGCAGTTCATACAGCCTACCTCGATCTGGCCAAGGCCTCTGATACCATTCCCCACTCAGGAATTATTGATAAACTCACAAAACTAGGCATCAACCCCTATATCACTAGGTGGGTTGCAAATTGGCTCACAGATAGAAACCACAGTGTGAAAGTAGCAGACTCCAAGTCAGACTGCTGACCAGTTATGAGTGGAGTCCCACAGGGATCGGTCCTGGGTCCTCTCCTGTTTGGCATCTATTTCTCAGAAGTCCAGGCCAACACAGAGGCACTCTGGATGACCAAGTTCGCAGATGACTGCAAGCTGAGAGCCATTATTAACTCCCCAAGTGATGTAGACATCCTACAGAAAGACCTCACTGAGACCAATGGCTGGTGTCGAAACCATGGCCTTAAGCTTAATGACAAAAACTGAACACTGAAGGTGTTATAACAGATCTGGGGACACAGGTTGACAGCAACCTCTCCTTCAACCATCACATTGCCACTGTGGTCAGAAAGTCCTTCTTTGTGGTACATCTCATTACCAAGGTTTTTACATCCAGGAGGAAAGAGGTCATCATCTCTTTCTACTCTTCCCTCATTAGGCCAACCATTGAGTATAATGCCCCATTTGTCATGTACCTCTCTAGACACATGCAACAGCTGGAAAGGTCACAAAAGTACCTCATGAAGAGGATCCTAGGCCTTAAACACATGTCCTACATTGATAGGCTCAAAAAACAACAGGTATTTTGTCTCATATCGTCTAGTAAGAGGTGATCACTGCTTGACTTACAAAGCCGTGTCTGACTCAGCTCTGTTAGAAATGCTACATCTAAAGAAATCCCAATCCCTCTGCACCACATGCTGCAGAGACCTCAACCTCATTACCACAATCAAGAGAACATGCTGGAGGGACAGGTTCATAGCCCAAAGACTGCCCATGCTATGGAAAAGACTTCCCATACATGTCAAGCAGAGCACCTCACTGGCTCTCTTCAAGAGAAATCTTGATGAGTGGATGGGAAATAGAAAGTTCACCCCAGGGATCACTCCAGTGGTTCTGCTTGATAGAGGCACTGGGAACTAATGTTGGGCGGCACGATTACAGGGCACTTCTATGGGCTAGGCTTGTAAAGGCTCCAGGGCCATTAGTCTAGTACACACCTACGAACCTATGAAATGCGCACTTGCCTGATCTGTCAAACAGACTGGACTCTCTGTTAGGAGGGTGGACAGAGGAGCTCTGCTCTATAACTCCTTCTTAGTGGCTGCCACCACAACCATTGCATCAACAGGGAGTCCTTTGCTTCAATGAAGTTTATCTTTTGGAGGAGCTAAAATTTTGCCTGGACAATGTGGGATTCGTTCAACAGAATCCCGTTCCTTCCAAGCCCAGCAAGAGACTAGGTCAATCACCCAGGGAAGTCACCTAAGACACAGATGGGCCAGCACTAAAAGGTTCCAGAAATACTGACTCTTCAGATGAACGATTATCTGAGGACCATCCATCTTTCTGTTTAAGGCTCTCCAAAATGTCTCCAAAGGAGATGTCATCAGGTGATGATCTGGGGGATCCTTCCCCTTCACTGAAATCAGTATCTTTGTTGAGACATTCCAAGGGGGAATCTACTTTCCTCCTTTTACATGCTCTCTTACAGTGAACCTCTTCAGCTGGATGCTCTGCGGAGCTGTCCAAAGAGAGGGACAGTTCCTCTGTGTAAACTCTCTGGTTGTTTGTTGGTTCTGTCTGTACTTGTGCAGTAGTTCTGATGGGATCAAAGATCAGAACCATAGGGGGAAGTGTAGGATCCAAGGAAGTATGAGATACTGGATCACTTGAATGACATAACACCCTCTCCACAACATAGAAGGCAGACAGACCAGGAGAAGTTGGCTGCACCAGAGTCTACACTTCCAAAGCAGGCAAGCCATGAATTTGTACAGATCAATGCCTCAAGGAGGGAGCCAGACCCAAGCTATATTTTGCCAAGGCTTCAAGGGGAAAGGATGGGATGGCTCCGACAACATTGGAGCAGAACCCGGCCCCACAGATCCGATGCTGATGCTTTGGGTTCAAGATTCATCCTGATCCGAGGGAACAGCAGCAGAACTGGTCAGGAAACCATCAGGGTTGAAGATGTAATTCTCTTTGGCTATGACACCAGTACTCTTGTAACTCTCAGATCTGGTGGCTCCAAAACTGAAGGATGGATCAGAGAAGGAAGGGGCAATGTAGCTGAGGAGAAATATGGTTGATAAACTCAGATAAGTGAGTTTTCCGAGTATACCAGAAGTTGGTTAGTTGGTTCCAATGGTTTTGGATCCATAGGTTGAGCAGTAGGACTGCCTGAAATAACTATCAGATCCGAGGAGTTAGGATCTGAAATTTTTCACTTCTGATCAGACAAAGTTGGATTTGATGATGTAAGTATTTTTTGTGGAGGCTCCAAGGACAATGAAGTCTTTGGAGACTTAAGCAGAGACTGTTTTTATGCTTCAATGTTGATACTTCTGCTCTGGCAGTAGTCATCATCCTCTGAGGGAACAGCAGCAGAAATGTTCAGGGAGACACTGGGGTCAGATATGACACCAGTACTCTCAAACTCTCAAATCTGGGGGCTCCAAAACCAAAGGACAGATCAGAGAAAGAAATACAGCTGTATGGGAGGTGGAAGGAAGGCTCATGGATCCAATGGGAGACAGAGAAGGAGATAGTATAACCCCTCAAGAGACAATTTGCTGGGGGTTTGAGTCCCAGAGGAAGAGGAAAAAGGAGGTAACAACCCTTTGATGACTTATTCCTCCTGTCAGCAATAGCCCTTGAGTTAAATGTAACACAAATGTTGCAGTTTGTACACAGATGTGCTTCCACTAACCAATAAATGCACTCCCTGTGGGCATCCAAATTCAGAATTTTGTGCCCACATGAAGTGCATTTTTTAAACCCTGTAGGCTTCTCAACCATTGTTCTTTAAAAATAAAGGTAAAGAAGATAGAAAAAGATAATATTTATATATTTTACTTTTTTATATACTGAAAGACTACTAGCAATGGTAGTGGAAGCATACCCTGTTAATCTGTGTAAGAAAGGGGATAGAGAAAGGAAGATAAGGGAAAAAGTACCAATGATGTCATGTAAGAAATTACTTTACTGAGGTAGAAAGCTAATGATAAAGCAAAACTGTAAACTGAGAGAGAAGAACTATGGCCTAAAAATTTTAAGTTATGAGAAAGTTATTAAATGAGTAAATAAGTAGAGAGAAAGAGAGGTTTCTGAAGAAAAACACAACATGATTGAAATAGCTTGTACAATGCTCAGAAAGAGGATCCACGTCTGTGCAGTATGGTGGCAAATGAGATTCGGGGTACTGGAGGTGGACTAGGGCACTATCGATAGAGGAAGGAGCTCGAGAGTTGGATCCGAAATCTGTAGAATGAGACCGAGTCAGCTCCAAGATCAGATCCATAACCCATACATTGAGGAAGAATGAAAAGGACATCATCAGACCATATTTTTTCCACAATGCTTTCTGCTGTTGCCCTGTAGTGTGATACAAGGTATAACAGTACTCTTATTTATAAGTGACACAAGCACATGTTGCACTACCAGGTACACTGTTCCTGTTTCTGGACAGCTCACACTGCTCTGCTTTCCTGAGTAATATGAGATCTACAGTGCTCACTAGGCTAATGGTAGAAACATGGCTCAGTATATCTATATAGAGCTGTAATTGTTGCTTGGCAATACATTCTGCCTCATGGTTACAGTACAAGTGTGACTAACTTATGCCCATGCAGCAGAGCTGCTCCAACAAGATTTACTTATTTATTTTTATGAATTCCAACCAATGTCTCCTACTGCTGTTTAAAAAAATTGTTCTCACCATACTGTTCCATCTGTGTTGCCCATTTTCATTCTTCCTTAACTGAAGGTTCGGATATAAGACTCGTATTTAACTCACCCACTTTTACCAGATCCTCCACATCTTAAAGAAATTAATAAAGATGGAATAAGTAAAGGAAGCTACAGCTCAAGCAAGGAAGAAAGGTTCCTGAGAGAACCCTTAGGTCTTTCCAGAAACAAGGAGATAGGGGCAGGTGGGTGCAAAGTTGAGGAAGAATGAAAATGGACAACACTGATGGAATGTCAACTGATGGAACAGAGTCCCCAGCTACTATAACTTTGGATGGTCCTCATGGAAACATATTCTGAAGTAGTGCGGAGCCAAAGGAAGCTCTTTTACTGGAAACAAGCAGTAAAAATGTGACCATTAGTTCAAGTTGCAGCTCCACAAATATCATCTGTGGAAGCCCTTGTTCAAAAGGCTGAAGAACTGCCACAGACATGGCAGAATGAGCTCTAGGAGGCTTAGGCAAGGATAATCCTCTTTTCTACAGAAAAAAAGAGAAACAAATGGTTAACCATTTGGCCAGAGTAATTTTGGAAACTGGCTTGCCCAATTTGTTAGGAGAGAAGGAAACAAATAACTGGTCAGTTTTCCTGAAATCCTTGGTTCTATGAAGGTAAAAGCAAAGTTGTCTATGCACATCCAAAAGATGGAGCATCTACTATCCCTTATTCAAGAAGTTTGGAAACTTGGCTGAAATCTGTATATTTTGTATGGAATATTTTATTTTATTTATGTGACGATTAAATAATTAAACTATTTTCTATTGCTGACAAAGAGTGCTAGGCAACTTTGTTTTTTGGTCCTCAAAGGCACCCTGTTTTTGTGAAAAACATGGCATAGATATTTGGAAGATAGAGCCTGGAGCTCAGGTACTCATCTAGCTGATATGACAGCAACCAGAAAGATGTTTTTTCAAGATAGAAACTTTAGATCAGGCCTGGCTAATGGTTCAAAGTGAGTTTGGGTCAGGGCCAGAAGTACAATAGTTAAATCCCAATATGGAGTAGGTTCCTTTAACAGAGATCTATGTCAAAAGTCCCCTTTCAGAAAAGCTTTACAGAATTTAGAAAAAACTACGGTAGAGTTATTTTCACCTAGGTGAAAGTCTGAAATGGCAATCAGATGGAACTTAATAGTAGAAAAGCTTACCCACTCATTGAAAATTGAAGCTAGAAATTCAAGTATAGCTATATAGATATATGTTAAGGCCCCAGAATACATTTTTTTTCCCATTAACATTTGTAAATTCTTCTAGTAGAAGCTTTCTCAGAAGATAACAGAATATGACAGGCCCAGGAGGTGAGGCTGTGCTGTCTAGAAATCAATGGAACTGGAGAAACAGTGTGGTCAGTTTGAGGCCTGTTATGTCTGCATGAGTTAACTTTGTCAGGTGAGACAGGAGGCCTGGATTTGGATCCAGAATCCAAGGCATATGTAGAGGATGAGGCTAGAGGAAGGGGAACCAAATCTGATGAGGCTAAAAGGGGGCAATAAGGATAACTTTGCTCTTCAACTGACATGCTTTCTGTACAAATTTGTGGATGAGAGGCAACAGTCTGTAAGCATAAAGAAGACTTGAAGGCCAAATCATGGACTACAGCATCTCTCAGTGACTCCCCTGTTGGAGGGATCATGGCAAAGAACCTGCTGAATTTGTTGCTGAGGGGAGATGTGAATAGGTTGCAGCATGGCTGGCCCCACTGACAGAAAATACTTTCCCATGGAGAGCTCACTCATAAGGCATTAGAATGGGCCTGCTTAGTTTGTCTGCAATCAGACTGGTTCTCCATGGAATGTGTGTTGCTATTAGAAAATGAACAGAAGATCTCGGCTATTGCCACATTATTGCTTCTCAATAAAGTGGATAACATCTGGTGCCCCCATTTGTTGATATACTAGACCACTGAAATATTGACTGTGTGAACAGTAACTATCCTGGGAGGGAGAACATCTTGAAGGGCCTGCAATGATAGGAGAACTGCTCTCATTTCCAGGACATTGATATGTGTTGTGACCTCTTTGGGGGACCACGTACCTTAAGTGTCCTTCCTAAGTAATGTGTCAGTGGTCCCCATGGCCGTGGGCAGGGGAGAACAAATCAATGGCCTCTGGAAAGTTCATTCCAATGCATCCACCAAAAAGGATTTTTCATGCTTATGTGATCTTGACTGAAGTGGTTAAGGGATGATGAAGAATGGGCCACTGGGTCGACAGAATCCATTGAAGTATTCACATGTGAAATCTGGCCATAGGAACAAGGGTGATAGCAGCTGTCATGGATCCCAAGGCTTGTGAAATTAGTCATGCTGGAAGAGAAGAATTTTGTATGACTTTCATGACCTGGGATCTGAGTGGCTGGATTTGAGCGGGAGGAAGAGCAGCTATCTGACTGTGTGCAGACAAGCACCTATAAACTCCTGAGTCTGTGTAGGTGTGAGCTGAGACTTGTTGTAATTGACTGGGATACCTAGATGGAACCAAACCAGCAGCAAGTAGTCCCTTGCCTGTAGGATAAGATGCCTGGTTGGGACAGTTAGTAGCCAGTCATCTAGGTATGGATATAGCTGTGCCAGTGGGGAGCCTTACTGGGACATGGAGAAAGAGAGAGGAACCAGTCCCATTATGACTGTGTTCCCTGAGTGCTCTTAAAGGAAATTGTGCTTGATGCAGTGACCTGCAACTGGAGATGCTGGGTGTGTACCTGTTATCCCCCCAGTGAACATTCCCCACAGGTGCCAGTGGTGAGGATTGAGGCTCATTGATGACTGGCCCAGAGGTGTAGGGTCATCACAAGTGTGACAATTCAAAATTCTGAAAATCAAAGTTGCAGAAGTATATACTTTTTTCCATACCCATCAATACTTTTTCCATCTTTATTAGAAAGACTAGGAGTGGAATTAACTAAGTGCTTAGCAGCAGTGGAATCAACTATAGCTGCTGGGTCAGGTTTAGGAATAATGTTTAAAAACACATCCCATCTGCTTTTTTAGGGACAGTTGGCTGACTATCAGGAAAACTGCAGGCAGCAAGACAGCCTCTAAAGCAGACAGGACAGAGGAATGGGTGTAGGTTCTGGAAAATCCTTCAGTAACAACTCAGTATTTCCTGAGGGACTGAGAAACCTCAGTGTTCTTCCACTGAAAACACTGGCACATTCTAATAATAGTCTCATAGAAAAACACCCACAGGGAGAATAAGAAAAAAGAAGTTATGTACTCACCATAACGTTTCATCGGAGTATTTAGACTTCATTTGAGAGCAACCTGTGGGTTCCGGATCCGATACGGATCTGAGCCGGCAGCTTACCAAGCTAAAGATCTGAGATCCAAGCTCCTCCCCCTTACCCATACTACGCTGCAACCTCATTCCAATCCTCAGATCGAGTTTGCCACCTAACAATGTGACACCCTATAACCTAAGCCAAAAAGACCTGACCCGAACTCATACACCAGGCTCGCTAAATTCAGGACATCGAGCCCAAACAGAGAAATAACCATCAAGGTCAGGGGGAAGGAGGGGGGGAAGGTTGCTGACAAATGAAGTCTAACTACTCAAATGGAACATTATGGTGAGTACATAACTTCTTTATCTGAAGTAGTTAACTTCATTTGATCATCAACCTGTGGGACAGAGTCCCCAGCTACCCGAATCTTGGGAGGCCTTTAAGGAAGAATATTCCAGAGCACTATAGAGCCAAAGGAAGCCCTTCCTCAGACACCAAATCTAGCTTATAATGAGTAATGAAGGTGTGAGAGGAGGCCCAGGTAGCTGGTGAGCAGATATCGTCCAGGGAAACTCTATACCAGAAAGCAGCCGAAGTAGCCATAGAACAGGTGGAGTGAGCATGAACCCTTTCTGGTGCTGATAATCCAAGTTCTCTATAAGCTTGTAAAATACAGAGCAAAATCCATTTAGCGATAGTCACTTTTGAAACTGGATTTCCCAAAAAGAGTCTAGCAAAGGAAACAATAAGCTGATCAGATTTACGGAAAGGTTTGGACCTATGCAAATAAAAATGTAACTCCCTATGCACATCCAGCAAATGAAGTTTATATTCCTCTTTATTTTGAAAATTAGGGAAAAATACAGGCAAATTAATCGACTGATTAATATTTGACTCCGAAGCAATTTTGGGAAGGAAAGACGGGTTAGTCCTGAGAGATACCCTATCCTTGTGCAATTTTACAAGGGAAGCTCTGACACTCTGCTGAGTAATTG
>NC_056744.1:1368594207-1368601394 GCF_019279795.1 Protopterus annectens | reverse complement strand
GAGTCCTGAGCATTCCAGGACTGCTGAGATTTCCAGAATCACAGCTTTTTTTGCCCTAGCTGGTTCCTGGAGAAGGACCTTTGAGGGTTAGAGAAATGGATCCCGATGGCTGGCAGCATTTTCCTGTCCTTCTCACTCTGGGCAAGCATATCTCAGGCAGTCTTTCCAAACAGGGTAGAACCGTCAAAAGGGGCATTAGTGAAGGTTACCTTGAAAGGTTCCGAAAAATCGCAAAGCCGGAGCCAGGCATGACGCCTCATGGCAATACCAGACCCTACTGCCCTAGCGGCTCCCTCGGTGACATGAGAGAGTAAACGCATGGATGTATTTGAATCAGACTTGAGAGTGGCCATACGAGCTGAGAATGTCCATTTATCCTCGGTCAAAATGGACTCTGGGGGAGACTCAGCATACTCTTTCTCAAGGTCATGCTGCAGTCTGATTACATGGGCCATGTAATTCAGTGCCCTTATAGCAAAGGTAGCTGAAGCAAAAGTCCACTTTCCAAGATGATCCATCGCCCTGGACTCCTTGTCCAGGGGATGGAATGAGGAATTTTCCTGGGTGAGTTCCTTTTTGGTGGCAGCCGCCACCACCACGGCATCAACTGGGGAACCCTTACTCCAAGTGGCTTTGTCCGCAGGTTGGCTCAATACCTTATCGGGTAGTTTGGGTATTGGCTCTACAGTGTCTGGTTCCTTCCAGGCTCTGGTGGTAATAAGGTCCACCAGAGGGTCGGCTGGGGGGGACACCCAAGAGTTAGATGGGCCTGTGTCAAACACCTCCAGAAATACCGACTCGTCCGAGGAAGGTTTTTGGGTGGGCCAACCCCCCCCCCCTGGCAAAGAATTTCTATTATGTCTCCGAAGGAGACGTCTTTGGGGGGGGGGTGATCGGGGGAACCTTCCGCTTCTTCCAAGTCAGTATCTTCAGTGAGGGACTCAGGGGAGTCCATGTGTCTCCTTTTGCACTGGCATTTGTGAGGGGGCTCCTGGGGGGGACTCTCCATGGCGGGCTCACAAACCATCTTGTATTCCTCAAGGGGAACTGTCTGGGGCATACCAGATACAAGCTGTCCCTGGGAGGACTGGATGATGGAAGACAAACTCAGTTGTGAGGGAGCAGGGTTGGACTCCGAGGAAAGAGTGAGGGGTCTCGATCCTCCAGCGAGAACCCTCTCCACAACGGCAAAAGCCAAAGGGATACTGGCTTCTCTGAAGCTGGTGGTGTGGGTAGCCACACCCCTTGGATCTGATGAGGGGATCGGAGATGATGCTGGCACAGCCAGACCCAAGGAGACGGTATGCCCCAGCCACGACGGGGCCAACGACACACTCATCCCCTCAGATCCAATGCCCAGATCTCGGCTCTGAGAGCTCGGATCCAACAAGGGATCTGACAGGCTCGAGGGCATGGCCGGCATTGAGGTAGGAGTTACCATCGGCACTGACCCCCTAACTCGGGGGCTCCTCGGATCCATAGACTCCGAAGCAGAGGGTGGATCAGAGAAGGAGCTATTGGGGCAAATGTCGGGGCCGAACTCCCCACTCTGGCTGGGGGGGGCAGCAACACTCCCATCTGCAATTGAGTTTGCAGGAACCTTCTCATCATCCGGTCCATATCAGCTTCAGAGAGGGTCCTAGTAGACCTCGAAGTGGGCTAAGCTACCTCCTCTGGCTCCGAGGAGAATTGTGGAGAACAGAGCAGTGGGGAAGATGGCCTTGCACTTTTTCTGGAGACAATAACGCCTTATCGGGAGGGGCTAACGGATCTGAGTTTGCTTGCCTCTTGTGACCCCTCTCCCTGTCCCTGTCTCTCTCTTTTTCTCTCTCTTTTTTTTCTCCCTGTGTTTGTCTTTCTTGGCCTCTCTCTCTCCCTGTTTAGAGGTGGGAGTGTGATTCCCGGACAGGGGAGGAGGGCCGGAAGGCTGAACATTCACAGCTGTGACTGAAGAAGACTTAGCCACAGAAGAAGTAGCTGACTCTGTGGGTAAAAGACCCGCAAGAATCAGCTTGGTCCTGCAAGGCCACACAAATTTTGCAGCCCAATGTTAGATGAGGCACCTCCAAACAAACTACGCACAGAGTGTGGCCATCGGCCGGTGACAGCTTATGGCCACACTGTGCACTTACAGAAAGTCAATTTCTGACTTTCCGACATTCCTGCTTAGACAAGCTAAGTCAGAAGCGCACACACACACACAAGCACACACACACACACACACACACACACACACACACACACACACACACACGCTAAGGGCGGGAAGAGGAGGCCTACACAACAGAAAGTTTAGCAACTTTCTACACTACTACGATCACTAATATCTAGACAGAAAAACCTGGGGAGACTAAGGGTAGGGTTATAAAACTGTTTAGTACTGAAAAAGAGCACACACAGACTGAAAGCTAGATGAAATCTAACTAACCTTCCTGGAGCTCAGAAATCTCTTGCTGGCAAAGCCGGGGCAAATGAGATCTGAGGATTGAAGGAAGGTTGCTGTGTAGTATAGGTAAGGAGGAGGAGCTTGGAGCTTGGATCTTTAGCTTCATAGCTGGCCTTAGTCATAGGCCAACTAGGCGCCACTCTAACAGGGGCACTTTTCCAGTATTTATTTGGTGTAGGTAGACCAGAATGGGGGCACCAGGTGGTGTGGTGGGGGGTGCCATGGAGACCTTTTTCCTAGGGCACCAGTTGTCCTAAGGCCACTCCTGTTTAGCTTGGTAAGCTGCCGGCTCAGATCTATATCAGATCTGGAACACACAGGTTGATGATCAAATGAAGTTAACTACTTCAGATCTGAGCTTGTTCCCAAGTCTGAATCAGAAATTTGAGGACAAAACTGAATCTGTCCCTACATCTTCCTGTTCTCTTCAAGAAAAAAGGAATCATCCCTCTTTATTTCACAGAAAATACTTTACAAAAATATCAATAACCTGAATTAAACCCTGAGCCAGTTTCAGTAACTACTCCTAACCAAAAAACTTTGAAGAGGAGTTGCTACACGCTTGATTTTCTGTTTCTTTTTGACAGGAAAAATAGGACCAACCATTTTAGTAATGGCAGCAGCTGCTTACCTAAGGATGGGCAGAGCATTCTGACTCAAAAGGGAAACTTCCACTGTTTCCTCTTCTAGGACCAACAGTGGATCTCCCTTTCCCACTGTCAGGGCTCCAACAGCCACATAGGACGTGGCTAATCCCCAGTCTGTAGTGGCTGTAGGTGTTACACCAGAGGGATCTGGGGTTAAAGATGATTGGTCTGAGGTACATCGAATGGTCACAACAAAATCACCCACCTAAGACTGAGGTAAATTACTAGCGTGCTGTGATGGCAAAGGCTGTTTACTTAACGTTTTCTTTTTGTAGCTGGAAGAAGGATCGACCATGGTTCCATTAGTCTGTTCCATGATCAAACCAAAAATGGTGCCTCTTTCCTGGTGAAGACAAATAGTAAGTTATTTTTTTTTTTGTCAGAAAAAACACAGTAAAAAGCACTAAAAACACCATGGCAACCCCACAATGGAAAAATAAACATAATTTCTCTACTGAAAGTATGTTTTCAATTAGTTTACACTACTTTCAAACTGACAGAAAAAAACAAACAAACTATTAAAAAAAAAACATTATAGTCTGGAGACAGTCCATTAAATAATGACACTTCTAGCTTTAAAAATAACTTTCCTGACAATTAAAGCAATAAAACACTAGCAATATATAAGAAAAAGGAATTTTTTCCCCCAGAGGGAACTAATCTGCTCAGCAAAGAAACGCACAAGCTGACCGTTGAGCCTCAAAATCCACAGAGATGTGTACTCCTTGGTGTCATTAGAGCTTTGAAGGACTTTGCACCCTTACTTGCCTTCTATTCAGCTCAGCTAGAGCTGCTTGCTGGTTTTGGTGAGTGAAAGGTGCCCTGAAGCTTTAGAAACTGGCTGGCTGTCGTACCCTTGGCAGGATATATCACATACACCTAAGGTTACTGCAGTAGTGATCAATATGAAGAACATGTAAGGTTCTTAAGAGAAGAGAGGTTTTCTTTTTAGGAACCAGAATGCAAGAGGTAATCCAGAAAGCTTGAGTCATGTCTGGTATCCCACCTGTGATCCAGAGGGTGACAGGACTGTTTATTTTAGGAACCACTGATTTTAATCAGCTTTGATTGGTTTCATGGTATGTTAATGGCCTTACTAATCCAGTTAAGAGAGCTCAGATTTTGCACTTCACAAGGAAGATACAATCCTCATATTATATTTTTCTAGTATTTCTCTTGAATAATGCCAAGGATACTAAACATTGTAGATTTCGCTATACACAGGGATATTTTGCTTCCTGTTCATAGGCTCAACACAATGGCTTTTCAGTTAAATGGCATTTCAGTCAAATGTGCTTTCAATAATTTTTTTGACTACATGTGGTTCAGTCAAAGGTACAGTCAGTGAAACATTATAGAACCACAGCTAGTTAGCTAACTATCTATTTAGCCAGCTAGATAGATAAATAGATAAATAGACAGATAAAGCTAACATAACTTTGGAGAGATGTGCTACTCGCTTAAAAATGTTGATGACTTTCTCCGTTATCGATGGCAAAACTAGACCTGCACAAACAATTGTACTTTTGCAAATGCTACAACCTGTTACATATATTAATGATTAAGCTGATGAGATTAATAATATTAGGCAAAGTATAAACCAGAGCACATTTACACAAGGAATTTCATTGCATCTCTATTAAACTTGATACTAAGGATGACAGCTTTGCAATTCAGGTTACAACAATACAATAATCTGAAGACACAGAGCATGTAGGGAAGGTCATGATAAATAACTAAAAAGAAAATGAGTAATGCATATAACATTAACAAAGTATACTAAAAAAGGACATGACTTTTATACGCAATGCCCAAATTACAGGGAGTGATAACCTTGATGAGTACCAAACATTCATTCTACAGAAAATGACAGCATTATTCCAACAGAGAAGGTAGAAAAAAGAGGCAATGTGCAGGATAAAAGGAAGAAATCTAAATTAGACTTGGAAGTATTAATGAACAGTATTCAAAGAAAAAAAAAAGACAGAGACTTGATGGTATGGCTCAAAATGTGAAAGTACAAAGAGAGCTAGATAACTGTATGCTGCAAATTATGTGGGTAGTGAAAACAGTGAGATTAAAAAGACTAATCATGATAAACATTATTGTTTTGTAACACATGAAAAAACAGACTAGAGACGGGAGATTATTCAATTCAGACTGGAAATAGTAACAGAGATGATAATGAACATCACACAGTATTATGCTTACCAGGAACAACAACACAGGACGTGAACTGGGCCTTATGATGCCTAAATGTATAGGGAGATGTCTTTATTTATATTGGGACAAATGATCTCTTTTTTAAGACTCACTGATTATTACTAGGAACTTCGATAAAGAGCTTGCAGATGTTAGCATTTTTTTTTTTACAAAATACATACAGAAAGCAGAGTGAGGTCAGCACAAATGAAAATATTTTTGGTTTAATATCTGCATAAAAAAATTCCCATTTTTAAATGTGGGAATGTGTAAAGCATCTAAGCTTTATTATGACCAAACACATTTATCAGGATGGAGTCACTCAAAGACAAGGGTAGAGAATTTTTGCAGCAGATAAACTATGACATTATGGGATTTTTGCCATGTCAGAAATGTAGTAGTTCATAAAACATCAGCAAAGAGTGCATGTGCATGTAGGTGCTCACCTCACTTTCAGTCTCTTTGCTGGGAAGTAATCCCCTTTCTGATACTAGGTGCACTGCCTGTTAATGCAGATCTCAACCTAAAAACAAGTTCACAGACAGCAAAACTTGATTTGTCTGTGCTGATTGTTAATGAAAGGAGCATTATTAATAAAGTTTTTTTGTTGTTGTTTATTGAAAATTTAGCTGTGTACACATAAGCTTGATGTTGCTATTGTTTGTGAAACATGGTTAAAGTAAATTTTTGGAAACCACTTCAAAAATGATTAGAAACCACGTCTGTTATGTTTAACAGACATTCAAAAAGTAAAGAAATAATCATCTGGAGCTATTATGTTGTGTTTTTTGGCTTTGCCCGGTTAGGGGTCGCCACAGCGGAGCTCCGGTCCGTTAATGATTGGCAGTAGATTTTTACGTGCCGACTTGCCAGGTCTGACATACAACCTTCAATGAAGGTACGCCCATTCACCATGTCTCCACACAGAAGACGCTCTAGCTGAGAATCGAACCGGACAGTGCCTTACTATGAGGTGACAACGCTACCGCAGCACCACCACCGCAGTCCATCATCTGGAGCTATTATAATAGGAATTAAAGATTGCTATGAGGCATGTGATCATTATACATTAATGACAGCATCATCACTGCAGACTGTGTGACAATAAAGATAACATTGTAACAGATTGCAATTATTAAGAATGTATAAACCAGCAAACAGCAATAGCTGGTGAACTGAATTTCCCACAGACAGACTGAAATAGTGTTGATTCTACAATGTTAGTAAAGAAATTATTTACAATATATTTACAGGAACAAGTGTTACAGAATGTAATCAAACCACCCAGGGAAAAATACATATTGGATATTGTATGTGTTCCTGTGGATGCTATTCCATGTCAGATTTTACTACCTTTGAGTGCAGTGGTCACAGAGTTGTAAATGTTAAACTGCTGCTATTATGTTAAAGTGAAATCTAAGCCAATGCACAGAAGATTTATAACAAACTAAATGGAAGCAAAACAGTCACAATATAAAATTAGCATTCAGTGGAAGGTTGGCTAAAGGAATGTGCTAAGTTTTTAAAATGAAATTATATGAATGCAATAAATAAATAAATAAATAAGATCTAGGCACACAAAGGGAGTAGGCTATATTTCCAGAGGAGCAAGATACCTAATCAAAATGACAAATAAAGGAGTGGAAATTAGTTTGAACTATACCATTTTAAATGGAAATAAATAAATGGGATGCCCAAATTAAACATATTAAAGTTCCTGGGTATATGGGTAGATCCAGCTTTGAGTTCTTCTGAACATATCAGTGAATTGGTTAATGATACTTATAACACTGCAGGCTGCAGTGTTATAAGTATCACACTGCAGGCTACATAAAAATATTTAAAAAGACTGAAAATTAAGAAATGACAAAAAAATGTATGTACTGACCATA
>NC_056744.1:1368544207-1368589207 GCF_019279795.1 Protopterus annectens | reverse complement strand
CTGTGATGTGTGTGTGTGAGGAGAATGTAGCTTGTGTGGTGGTGTTTTGTGTGTGTTTGTATGTAGTGCGACCTCTGAGTGAGAATATTTAAGTAGGGGGTGTGGGGTGCGCAGCCCCCCACATGGGGGGTAAAGGGGTTCTTACCCCCCTGCTTTTATGTAGTAGAGAGCTTGTGTTTGTGTGTCGGGAGGATGGTGTGTGTGTGTGTGTGTGTGTGTGTGTGTGTGTGTGTGTGTGTGTGTGTGTGTGTGTGTGGAGTAGAAGTACAAAATTCAAAATCTCCAGTGTGCGATATTTTGAATTTCGTGGTTCTGAATTTTTGTTTTTCAAAAATTCGACTTTATAGCTTCGGAATACTGAATTTCGATATTTCAGTATTTCGAGGATATAAAGTGAATCCGTATATACATATCTAAGAAAATCTTGAGAATGAACAATGTGTAAAAAATATTTTGTGTCTTAAAATTGTATAACTGCATATCATTATTTGACTAAGATCATCCACAAACTTATCACCCATGATGTAGCACACTTTTCTGGACTAAGATTACCTCTTCTCTTCCAGTATACTCCATTACAATATATTAATTTCAACAGTTATAATATAATATGGCATACAGATATCCTTCTTTTTCTGTCCAGCAGGACCCACCGTTGGTACATTTTTTAACAAAAGCAACTTTATAAATACATTTTCAACACATACACATGTACAAATCAGTTTGATATACAAATGACATATAATTCTTTATAAAACTCCAACTAGCTATGCTGGCATATCTTACACATCCACCACCCCACTACTCCTGGCATAGCTGGCAATACTTCATATCGTCACACTCCCCACAGTGCCTTTTTAGGCAATGCCAAACTGAAAGTACTTCTGACATAGCAAATCGAAAGAAAGGAAATCAAAGGTGTTACTGCTCAGTGCTATTAGTCTAAAGAAAAAAAAAACTCCACCTCCTAAAAGCTCTCTTCACACTAGAGAATGCTGACATCTGTGCAATGTGGTTTAAAGCTGCAGAGAGCACACCTGCAGTAAAAAGCAATAATGCCTTCCACACATTTAGACCAGCTACTGCATAGATAGAGACTAAATGTGTAGGTGTCTCGATTTACATAAAAAGTAAATATACCTTAACACTGGTCAAACAGAACAATGCACTTGAGCTTCTCCATAGGCAAAATCTCATACTATTTCCCTGTAAGCTATAGGTCCTGCTGTATGAGCCATGAACCCATAACATATAGTCAAACTTATTGATAACACTCACCATCCAGCCCAATACCATATTCATTAGTGACATTAATTACCCCACTATTAACTGAGAATGATATACGACACACTAAACGTGCTGGCACAGAGATTTCTGGATTTTTTAAACACAAACTCCCTAAATCAGACTGTCAATATACTGACCAGGACAACATAGTGGATCTGGTCCTCGCTAATATGAGTGAGTGCTGCACACCCCATAGAGTAATGTCTTCTCTGGTAAGGTCAGACCATAAAATGATCTCCTTTGAAGTGAAAATAAACCCTGGAACCCCAGCTAATCCTGGGATGTTTAGAAACTACTCAAATGTTAACTTCCTATAATAAAGTGATAACCTGGCAAAATTACAAGCCCCCATAAATCCTATTTTTTTGTAAAGAACCCCTGAAGTTGCTCTAGTTGTTGCATATGCCTGGTCAGGTACATACCAAAGGGAGCATTGTAATCCATTACTGGTCTGATAAGGGTGGAGTGGAATAATGACCTCTTTGGGCCTAGATGCTATGCCTTTGCTTATAAGCTGCACAACATAAAAGGATTTCCTCAGCACTGTGGCCACATGGTGGTCAAAGGTAAGGCTACTGTCTATGTGTGTACCCAGATGCCTGACCACTGGGTTGACTGTTAGGGGTGTATTTTCAACATGGTAATTAACCAGGATGGTTGACCTCATTGAGTTTCAGACCATGGCTTTGGCACCATTTGTTAGTCAGTGATAGGCCTTCTTGAAGAAAGCTAGTGTCTGCAGGAGAGTCAGTGATAACCCCCAGCTTGCAATCATCTGAAAACTTAGTCAGCCATAAAATGTCAGCATTTGCTTCCATTTCAGAAAATGTCAAAAATGAGCGGGCACAGTACCGAGCCCTGGGGGACTCCTCTCGTAACTGGCATCTTGGTGGAGGTGGCATCACCTATTTTGACCTCCTAAGCCAATCAGTGTGCCAGTTGGCTGTCCAGTGGGTGATAAAAGGGTGTATACCTAAATTAGTCAGCTTGTCTATAATGCCTGAATAGGCATTGTATCAAAAGTCTTGACCAGGTTGAGGTTAGCTGTTTACACAGTCTTGCCTTCATCCAGTTCTTTGGTGACACTCTCAAAAAATCCACAAGATTTAATAGACATGACATTCCTTTAATAAAGCCAAACTACTCCATTTCAGTGTGGGTGATGCCATTTACAATAATTTCTGCCCAGTGTTGCGTATTCCCCTGAGATTATCGACATAGCTGTACAAAACTTTGTGGTTGTCCTTTACCTGAAAAGCTTTTTTTTAAGCTCTGACCTATGAAGTATTGATTAATCCTCTTGGTCGGGGGTGAAAGTATGTAAGGCTTTGTTCCTCATAGGTTCATACTAGGCTATCTGCCCTGGGGCAATTATAAGCCTAGCCCGATTCTGTATGGCTTACGCCACCCCTTGATTTGAGTATACTGTGCCCTTTTTAAGGTTTAGTTTACTGTGCCTCTGTCTAATAGTGACACGGGAGTAATCCCTGGGACAAACCTACGATCCCCCATCCACCTATCGAGATTCTTCTCGAAGAGATTCAGTGAGGTGCTCTGCTTCACATGAACTGGAATTCTATTCCAGAGCGAAGGGAGCCTCTGGGTTATGAACCTGTTTCTCCAGCAAGTTCTATTTATTTCTGTGCTGAGGTTCAAGTCCCTCGAGCGTGTGGCTCTAAGGGATTTAGATTTACTGAGGTGGAGCATGTCCATTAATTCTGGATTTGACATAGCTTTGTATATCAGGCATAGATCGCCTCGAAGTAGGCGGTATGCAACTGACTTACATACACTTTACCAAGATTTTTTTTCTTTTGTTGTATAACAGATTGATACCGTGATTCCACTGGGGTGGCTCACTCGATATAGCTATCAACATGCAAACAAGACATGTATATGTTTTTTCTGATAGCTATCAATTTGGCTGTACAGAGAGTTTATTAATCGCTCAGCATATGCTATTGTTTTTTATTGGGTTTGAGAGTGCTTGATATTTAGCCAAGGTGTCGCTTAGTAGAGAGAATAGTTCCTAAAGGTTTTTTTGTTTCACTGGATCCCCTGATCCCCAGACTTAATTTTTATTTCAAGCAGTACTGCCTTATGGTCAGATCTCATCAGTGAAGACATTACATTGGGTGAGGAACATCGGCCTTCTATGTTAGTGAGTATAAGGTCAAGGATATTTGTACCCTTACTAGGAGACTGAACCAACTGTTCCAAGATGTTGGTATTAATAAAGTTTAGGAATCACTGGGCTTGTGCATTACAAGTGGTGTAGGATTCCCAGTCTATAGAGGGATAGTTGAGATCCCCCATGAATTTTGCATTGGGCTGAATGGTAAGTGAATCTAGTACATTAACAGAGGTAGTATGGGTTTCCTGAGACATGAAGGGGGACATATAGGTTGCAAGGATATGGGCAAGACCTTGATTATGGTGAGTTGTAAATGTATGAGCTCCAGTGGCTCATACATCGTAACTAGTCTGGATGTGAGGTTGGTTTTAATATAGACTGAGACTCCACATTTAGCTCCCTCCTGTGCAGTAGCTGGTCTAAAGGTGAGAAAGGCAGTATAACCTTACATAGCTGGGTACACTTCAAGACTTCAAACCGTGTCTCCATTACTACATAGGTGCCCAAACTCTCCAGGATAGAAAGGCTTGCAGGTAGTGGAATTTCTTAAGACGTCTGTAATGACTAGTACCATCTTCAGATATTCCTTCATAGGTTCAAGTAAGTCAGCATGTTTATCAGTTTGGCATTGCCTAAAAAAAGGTATTATGGGGTGGAAAAGGTCTTTACCAATACCTGAAAGCCTAGAGGGGATTAGTGCTGACCATCCCTGGTAAAGCAGCATGGTCTGTCAACTATGTCCTCCAAGGCCCTCAAATATTTTTGGATTGACACCAAAAGCTATGCCAATTGTCAAAAATCAATCATTTTCTGTTGGTAATGTGGCATCATCCCTGGTGAAGGCATTTTGATGCTCAGTGCTAAGCTCATACCTGCCTGAGACACATAATCAGTAAGTTTGATCAAGTCTTGCTTCATATAGTCAAGGGAGGTGCATTTCAGATCATTAACTGATCTGTGAACTTATTAGAACTGATGATGCTCCTCTTCCCCAGTAATCACTTTTTTCTGGAGGCCAGTGGCATGGACCTATCCATATTCTGGGTGGTTCCCCATCCAGATGCCTCATCAATTTGCTATTCCAGAGGGCATGGAAAGAATCCTATGTGACAGAGCCAATCCCCTAGCAGCCTGACAAAGTATTAGTCCCTCCTAAGGAGAAAAGGATAGAACCTTTTGGACTGAGTGCCCTGCACTGGATGATATTGAGGTTGCTGTAGCCACTAAGAAATACATCTCAGAGAAGAGTTCTATGGTCTGCCACTAAAACAAGGCGTCTCAGGCTTTGAACTTCCTGGGGAATGCATTCATGCTTTAGCCATCTTTGCATTACGTACTCTGAACTACTTGGCTTATCTGACCAGGCTCCAAAAATATTTAATTTCAAAGATATCAAAGATGGTGTGTACAGAGCAGCCACCAGAGACTCAAAAGTCATGAGATGCTCAGTTGTCTACTCTGCAGTCCATCACAAATGTATCTATGAGAGTTCTCATGAATGGTACAAAATTTACAGTTTGCAGAGCTTATGCAGACTGCTTCAAGGTATACTTTCTAAATGCACCTTTTGATGGTTCCTCTTTCTTTGTTCCCACAATCAAAGGTAAATTGACTAGGAGTGAGCAAGAAGAGAAGACACTGTTTGTCCAGCAAAAGAGTTCCTTTTCCATGAACCTAAAGGGGGAAGGGGAATGACTCATTTTTCACAAGTCACAGATTTTTTTTCAAGATGCTTCTGGTGAATGTGGCTCTTGTGGTAGAGGGGGAAACTTTAATAGATGCCACCCTAGAGGGAAGGGAGAACCACTTCTCCTGGGGGTTTAATCTTCAGTAAGCTCCTTTATCACCCCTGAAGGGTTGTCCAACTGCCAGCTCTGGAGGCAGTTGGAAGGTGCTTGGCTCTCCACCCCAAAGACTGGGAAGCCATAATTTCAGATGCTTGAGAGTTGTCTCCAGAGGTATTCTATTCCCGTTTTCTATGCTCCAAAGGAGAACCAACAATCCATTCCAGATGTTTCAGCCATCAGTGAAGAGAAACAGCAGTGGAAATATAAAAACTGCTTCTCAATTGAGGCATCCAAGAGGTCCTGCCAGACCAAGGAGGATCCAGGTTCTACTAAATATTCTTTTTTAGTGCCACAAAAAAACATGCCCCATTCTGGACCTCAACAGACTAAATCTTTATGTAAAACTGAACAAGTTGTGGGTGGTGATGGTGCAATCCATTTTCTTGTTTTTTTGTTTTCACTCAGCCCCAGGCCACAGTTACCACTGACACTTTTCTCCTGGGTTTAGTGTGCATTTAGATGGGAAGAGCACCCAAGTTATGTAGTCCCACTCAGAGGTCAGTCTTCACATCAATGTTTTGGAGATGAGAGCAGTCCTCCAAGAACTGGAAGTCTTTTAGGACTTTCTTCCCGAGGGTGTGATAGCCTTCCACGCTGACAACACGGCAGTGGTATGGTACAAAAACAGTGGGGAACTGGGTCATATCCTCTGTGTCAAGAGGCCAAGAGACTATGGCAAAGGGTGATGTCCTGGCAATGGTTTCTGATAACATTGCATATGCCAGGGAAATCTAGCATATTAGCAGACAATTTGAGCAGGAGCATCCTCATATCTTAAGAGTGGTTCCCTCAATACAAAGACAGTGGTGCGAGTGTTGAACCTTTGTGATCAACCAGCTGCAATCTATTTATTCCCCCTTCCAACACTAAATGCAGTAGATTTTTTGCTCTGATCCCTGCAGTGTGACCGCCATCTATGGATGCTGTTCTCTATGCTTGACCCATGAATCTCCTATACACCTACTCTCTGTCCTCTTTGATAATAAAGTTTCTTCAGAAGCAGACCATTGTAGCACAACTATGATCCTTGTAGCCCTCTTTTGTCTGAGACAAGTACCATTCCCCTTTCTGTGACCTCATCTGTTACACCATCCTTGGATCCTGGACCCTGAACCAGAACTGACTTCTCATGCATTGGGGCATCATTACCCAAATCTCAAATCCCTAAAACTGCCTTCTTGCTTTCTCCAGTTCTGCTAATGGCCAGAGATCTCAAACTTTCTAAAAGGGTTGTCTATATAGGTCCATAGATGTGTACTTGACTAATTACTGGGTTCAGGCACCTAGGCAGCAAGGATTTCCCTGTGGTACATTTAGTTGGGAGCACGTGGCTGAAATGACATTGAGATGCAAAGAAATATGGCTGTTGTGAATTCCCTGTGGGCAGAGAGAATAATGTGATGTCATACCCACAACTTCAATAACCAAATGCACAGGGAGAAAATAATGTTCATGGTCCCCAAGGCAACATGAGACAGCAGGCAGTGTGGCAGACAACAGCAGCAGCAGGCTGGCCATTGGGCATGTCAGTAATAGTAAAAATGCAGTGCACAATGGACATTGCCTTTATAATTGGTGTGTGTGTGTGTGTGCGTGTGTGTGTGTGTGTGTGTGTGTGTGTGTGTGTGTGTGTGTGTGTGTGTGTGTGTGTGTGTGGAAAATGCATACTGGAGCATAAGTTTGATTACAGTAGCATGCAGGACTTCATCCATGATGTAGCAAACTTCTACATGTTGTAGTTACATAAGCATAAACTGTACACTGGGCACAACACTCATTACTTGTTCTGCCCCTATACACTTGTTTATTAAAGCTGTGGTCATGGCAGTGTGTGCTTCTCTTTGCTCACAGGGAATTTGCAACAGTCATATTTTTCTGCAGCTGAATATCACTTTAGCCATGTGTCCCCAACCAAATGTACCACAGAGACATCTCTCACAGTCTAGGCACTAGAACCCATCCCAAAGACTGCCCTTCCTATTCCAACTATGTGAATTTGAGTTTGTCTATTACTCAGTTTAAGCACAACCTAGACCAGCTGATGGGGAACAGGATGTTTACATCAGGCCTGGCACCCAAGTCCCTCATGAAAAGAGGTGGTTTATAAATGTCTGGCCCTCAATCTCCTATTTGAATAAGTGCCATCATTATTCTTTTGGGAAAACTTGGCTAGACTTAGAAAGATTCCCAGGTCAAGTTCCTGTAATCACGGCTGCACAAGTAAAAAAAAAAACACTCTCCATAGCCAAGAACACAGTATCCATGGGACCTGACAACATCCCAGGCTGTGTTCTACACAAACTACAGAACAAATTGGCACCCCACCTAATTATCATGTTCAATCATAGCCTCACCTCAGGCTGTGTGCCCACTGAATGGCACACAGCAATGGTTATCCCACTCCACAAAGGGGGAGCCACCACAGACCCCGAGAACTAGCGCCCCATTAGCCTGACGAGCCTGGTCTGCAATGACATTGGTAATCTCCAAACTCTGGACCTTACCCAGTTCGAGTTTGTAAAAAGGCAGGTCATGTCTCCTAAATTTGATAGACTACTTTGAAACGGTCACCAAAGACGTAGATGAGGGTAAGGTGGTTCATACAGTCTATCTAGATCTTGACAAGGCTTTCAACACCATCCCCCACTCTGGAATTATAGATAAACTCACTAAAACCAGGCATAAATCCCTATGTTACAAGATGGGTTGCCAACTGGCTCACTGACAGAACCCACACTGTGAAAGTAGCAGACTCCAAATCCAACTTCAGACCAGTGACAAGTGGAGTACCACAGGGTTCAGTCCTGGGTCCTCTCCTGTTTGGTATCTACTTCTCTGAAGTACAGGCTAACACAGAAAGTCTTTGGCTAATGAAGTTCGCAGATGACTGCAAACTAGGAGCCATAATCAAAACTCCTAACGATGTGGACATCCTACAAAAGGGCCTCATTGAGACAGATGCCTGGTGTCAAAGCCATGGTCTCAAGCTCAATGCCAAAAAGTCTATTGTCATTCCTTTTGGTAAAAACTCTGTACCCATGAACTACCACATAGGCGGTTGTCTACTTAACACCGAAAGCGTGATAAGAGACCTTGGGACACAGGTGGACAGTAGTCTCTCCTTTGATAATCACATCTCCACAGTAGTCAGGAAATCCTTCTACGTGGCACACCTCATCACAAAAGGTTTCTCATCCTGGAAAAAAGAGGTCATTGTTCCCCTCTACTCTTCACTCATTAAACCCATTATAGAGTACAACGTCCCTTTTGGTATGTACCTCACAAGACATCTACAACAACTGGAAAGACCACAGAAATACCTCACAAAGAGGATTACCAGCCTCAAACAGATGCACTATGCAGACCGTCTCAAAAAAGACCAGCTTTACTCCGTCGCATATTGCCTACTCAGAGGCGATCTCTGCCTAACATACAAAGCTATGTCAAACCCAAAGCTGTTGGACATGCTCCACTTAAAGAAATCCCAATCCTTCCAAGCTACGTGCTCTAGGGACCTAAACCTTGTCACCACAATAAACAGAACATGCTGGAGGGATAGATCCCTGTCTCATAGACTTCCCATACTCTGGAACAAGCTACCTATCTATATCAAAAAAGCTCCTCATTGGCACTCTTCAAGAAAAATCTTGATGATTGGATGGGAGATAGGAAATTCACCCCAGGGATCACTTCTGTGGCTCTGCTCGACAGGAGCACAGGAAAATAATTTTCTTGGGTGGCAAAAGCCAGGGTACCTTTTGGTTAGGCTTATATAGGCCCTAGGGCCAACAGCCTAGTACCTACCTATGAACCTGTGAACATATTAGCCTAATAACAATCTATGACGATGAATTTATGAAACAGATGGAAAAGCCAATTTCATATCTGTTGTTTGTAAGCTACATTAGATTCAAACTAGAGTATGGAATAATAATAGGGAAACTTATAAGAAAATTAGCATGAGTAAATTGGAAAGAATAAGTATAAATATACCAAGGGTATCAATGGATATGAAAGTTTAAGTTATTGTGAAAGATTAAAATATTTGGACTTGTACAATGTCTCATATAGATATTTAAGAACAGGCCTTCTTCAGGTATATATGGTGTCTAGAGGCAATCATTTTTAGGAATGCTTGGAGATAGCAAACAGCAATATGGACACAATGGACAACCTCTGAAGCAGATTACATATGAATGAGAGATGTACTAATCAGTTATTTAAGAGAGTAGCTGACATGTAGAATAGACTACCAAATATTTTTAAAGCAAGAACTAGTTTATTTTTTTAAGAACGGGTCTATATCAAATAGTCAAAGTTATGTAACTTCGGACACATAATGGTCGAACCATTATGTTCAAAGTTACATAACTTCGACTACCAAAAAAAAGAAAAGAAAAAAAACACACACACCGGACAACAAAATAAATTATTGTAAGCATGGGGGGCAAGCCCCCCTGCATGCCCCACCCCCACTACTTAAATATACTAACTCTGAGATTGCACCACATTGAAGTGAATGGAAACCTCCGCCTATGGAGATTTCCATTCACACGCTCAAACTTTTACAAATTCGAACATATGGTCTCAACTATATGTGGTTCGAACTTGTAAAAGTTCGATGACGTGATAGGAACCCTTTAAGAACAAGCTGGACACTTATTATGGGGGAGGCTGTTTTGATATATTGATATGTTAGAAATGTATTGTTTCCCATGCTGAAATATCTGTATATATGTCCAGAGATATCTTATAGCATCAATAATATCTTTAAAAACAGCACTGTATAGAGACATAAAACTAATTAGCAATGGATTTAATTTAGCCATATAAGTGAGAAGGTATTCCGTAACTGAATCATTAATTATCAAACGGCCTTACCTTTTGAAAATGCATTTCATAATGGCTAAAAATCTAATATTGGAGGAATACTGCTAGTTTTAAAAGTTTTTATGTCACTTAGCTATATTATCATAAACAAATAATGCTATACCTCTTTTCTTAATCGTCCACAGTATTATCAAATTTATACTGAACAGCGGAGAAATCAACAGGCTTATCTACATTCTATAATTGTTAAAAATAAAAATTCCAGTAAACACATCATGTATAATAGTACCATCCTTGTCCAAAATACCTACATCACAAATTGACACAGCCAAAAAAAGCATGCATATTGGATAAATAAGTATTAGAATATGCAATAATATATCAGGGAGTATAAACCTGTAAAGCAGTACTATTAAAATTATGTGGTGAATTTTCTCAGTGTAAAACATTGAAAGAGCAGTGACAGTAGAAACACAATTCAAAGGTGCACTATACAGAACAAGTTTTAAATGAGAAAACATAGTTAACCACTTGACATTATCGTGAGCTATTTGCTGAAAATCATAACCCAAATTCAGTCCAACATGACAGAGCTTGCAAGTATCTGAATTACTATACTAGTGTTTATTATCTTGTACAGTTATTTATCTGAAATGTAAGCTCAATGTATGTGGTGTGTAGTTTCCCTATATATGCTATACATACTATTGTTTATTTCCCTATTTATTACTATTATGCAATGTTTGTTCTTTCATGTTTGTACCTCCCATGCACTGAGCCTGATGCTGGTCCATATGGATTGGAGTTCTGACTTAATAAACATTATTAAAGCATGTATGCTACTGTTGCTTTTACAAATCTGTATCTTACATAATGTGCTTTTAATTGGTCAGTTTTTTCCTTTTGTAAAAACTTTGGAACTTTTATCCCTAGGCCTGCAATGAACAGGAGTTCTAGCCATTTAGATCATCCTAATCAGCAAATACAAATAAATAAATAAAAGATAGATTACTTTCAATGAGAAACATCAACCTAAATTCTGCAGAAATATTATTAACTGCTATAAGGCAAATGCAACTACAGAGAAGGTGTAATTTTCCGCAGCCGTAGGTATTTCAGATAACTTCCTGAACAAACATAATAAGCCTGTGTACATAACTCATTTCTTATGGTTTAAGCTAGATGCAATTTTATGCTTATACAAGAGTGAATCACTAATTAATCTTTTCAAGTTATATTTGTGAAAAATGCAAAACCATGACAAAAACAGAATCATTGTTATGACTTACTAGTAAAGTTTGTGGTTATAGTCCTTTGTCCATAAAATGTACAGCTGTTGCGAGATACTTCTGTAATTTCAACAGCAGTGCAAGGTTCAAATTCATTAATCCTTCCTTTGTCAACGATTAAAGTAGTATCTGATTTGCCGTTATAATTATAACGAACGCTGACATTGCTGGGTGGATCCAGACTGATCATCAAATAATTTTCCTCCTGAGTTATGGTATAGTTACCTAAAATGTAAACAGCAAATTTAACAATTTCGAAATCAAAGTACAGCACTGTGAAAGCTGAAAGATATGTACTTTCTTCTGTTGTAATTATCAAAACTTCAAATAACAGGTTTAAACAATGACTTTAAATTATTCAATTATTAAAACATCCTTTTACAGTTGCAATTAATAGCTTAGCACAATACTTTTTTTTCACGTTTCAGAATACCATTACTGGACCCACTGTTTGTCAGTTTTTCATACTGATGATACAACTGTATGGAATGTCATGAGCCTGTGCTGGTCATTGGCACTAGCAGACAAAAGACTTTTCGTAAGGAAATTCTTGCCAGGCCTAACGCACAACCTTCAACGAAGGAACGCCCGTTCACGCATGTCGCCACACAGAAGACACTCTAACTGAGAATCGAACGAGCAATGTCTAACTGTGAGGCAACAACGCTACCGCAGCACCACCACTGCAGTTGGAAATTACAAATGAATGCCAAAATAGGAGCTATTAACACAGACAGAAATAATCAAGCTGTACTGTATAACAGTCCAAATGATCAGTTCATTGTTACATTCATTTTGTTTTACTTAATACAGTTTGAAAGGTATTCCTTTCATTTCCCTGCCCATATTAAAACAATATTCTTTAATTTATGTTACCTGAAAATGTTTAAAACTCAGCTTCTTTTCTGAGTAAATATTTTTGTTTTATAATAGCTAGTTACATTTAATGAAGGAGTGCTACACAATCAGGAAACACTGCACAAAAGAAATCAGATCTAAATAAAAATAAATAAGTGGCACATATCAAACAGAAACTTTTTTAGAGATGAAAAAGTTGAAGTAAAATGAACCAGATTGGAAACTCTGTTGACTAATAACATACTTTCACATAAGGGAAGAGTATTGCACAAAAACTAAGGTACTGAGCTATGTACAAGCCATATCTTGTAGACTAATTTGTTTATCATAAACCCCACTTACACAATGCTAGAAAAGAATGACCAAATAAGTTTGCTAGAAAAAAGGGCTTTGGTCAGTCATCTCTGAAAATCTGCATATATAAACAACAGGTCTTACCTAGTAAGTAAAGACTAAGTGATTTTTTTTAAATTCTCAGAAATGATAGCGCATATGAAACCACCCTCTGAATAATGAAAACCTATATGTGCCTGAGATGCACATACATGTTTTTATTATTCAAAGGGTGGTTTTCTATGAAAATGTGGCAAGTGAGAATTTACAAGTTGCTAGCTCCATTTTTTAAACAGCATCACAGTAACAGGAATGAAATACAATACCACTGAGACTAAGACTGTTTGGTGTGCTCCTTTTTTATTGGAATATTTAAAAAATACTTAATATACAATTAAGGTACAGTATACTTCTAGAAAAAGATCAGGCAATTGGGAGGTTTGAGTGGAATGAAATGGAATAATCTATATATCACTGTTTTGGGAGATATTCACATGGTACATGTTAAGAGACTCACTGAACATAAAGAAAATTAATTACTGCCATAGATACCCGCTGGCTATCAGAAAAGAGTTAAAAATGAAACATTCAGAAAGTACAAGGAAAGACAGCAAGACAAAGAAACAGAGAGAAAAAGAGAGAGAGAGAGAGAGAACAACAGCAGATTAAACAGAAACAGATACATATAGCAGTCAGAAGTATAATGGAATACAGGCGAACCAGATATGTGATGTGGATATGGCAATACATCTAAAGCAGAGAAGATCCAGGGATGGCAAGAGCAGAGATCCATGCTAAGGGCAGTGAACAAAATTTGTAAGACAGGAGGGTCAAACACTGTACTGATTCATTGCAAAACAAGAGAAATCTTAAAGAGGCATACCGTGATTAACAAAATGGACAGACATTCAGGCAGGTAGGGACAGTAGAAGACACATATAATGAACAAGCATTTATGTTTATGTTTAACAAATGTGACATAAGGGAATCAGCTGAAATGAGCCTGAGAGAGGGAATAATAATAGTCCATTTATCAAAGAAGGGATTCTGAATGAGCTATAAATACAAACACTGGGCAAAGTAATGTGCGCAATGGGATTCACCTTTGTAGACAGAAAGAACTACATGAACAACTAATATCACCTCTGAATATTCCCTTTAACAAATCATTTGAGAATCTAGTTCTATGGTGCAGAGATGAAGCCATGACTGTAAGCCAGATGGTCCATACATAGTTACATAGTGACACAGATGCTAGGAAGGCCAGGCTGGAAAGATGAGAATGAGCAATTAATGTTCAATCCTGGGGGTATGAAGTGGCTCTAACTCATCACTTAGGTGATACCTAGAGTGAACACAGGGTGTTCCATGGTTCCAGCTGTGCTGTGTGGGCTTATCAAGCACCCTTGACAGTGATGTCCTACATATGATGAGGAGATCATGTGTGTTGTATGCATGTCTCCCAGTGTGAGCAGCAATTGTGGAACGCAGTGGAGATGCCCGGCCTGGCCTACTCCTTACCATCTGACTCTCATCACTCTTCGGGAATGGGGATAATGTGACCACAGCAGGTAACAAGTGGGTTGGTAGACTCTTGCCCTGGGACTGGTGTTTGTCCAGTTCCTGTTCTGGTTTTTGCATACTGGTGAGCACCAGTGATTAGTATATGATAAATATAGAAAAGTTTGTAAGTAAACTTACCATAACAGAATATGTTATAATGGCTTATCATTGCAGTAGCCTTAGTTGTATAGGTCTTGCCCTCTGCACAGGTCTCAGAGCTTTGGGTGTCCTTTTAGGCTCTCCAACTACCTGAAGCAAACAAGGCTGTCCATAAAAAGGCCAGTTGGAGTGCCAAAAAAAGAAGTTATGTACTTACCATAACATTCCATGTGAGTTGTTCATCTCTCCTTCATTCTTACAAATGGGTTCGGAGCTGATCCCTCGGCTCCAAATCGGCTGCTTTCACAAGCTCGAGGTTTTAGAGTAGCTCGAGGCCAAGTCCGTATCCCATGATGCTCTCTGTCTCACCTCAGATCTAGTTTGCTGATCCCAACATGTATAACATGATAACACATAAACAGTATTCCAGCTGGAGTAAAAAATCCTAGAACACGATCCACCAGACCGCAAAGTCTTACTCGTTCTTCGAGAAGCCTGCAGGGGGAAGGTGGGTGGGAATGTAAGAATGAAGGCGAGATGAACAACTCACATGGAACGTTATGGTAAGTACATAACTTCTTTATGTGAAGTTGTTCAATCTCTCTGTTCATTCTTACACCATTGGTAGCGTCTTAAGCACCCTTCATCCTGGGTGTCTCATGGGAGTATATTCCTGAGGACAGTGGAACCAAAGGAAGTCCTGTTCCTGGAGGTCCTATCTACTTTGTAATGCATGATGAAGTTATGAGGCTTAGACCAAGTGGCAGCTGCACATATAGTGTCCAAAGGCAGCCTAGCCACATAAGCTGAGGAAGTGGAAACAGCCCTAGTGGAAAGAGCTTTCACGCTATGTCCTAATGGTTGATTCACTGAGGAATATGTGAATTTTATGCAATCAGTTAACCACTTGGAAAGAGTAACTTTGGATACTGGTAGCCCTTATTTGGTGTCAGCATGAGAAACAAAAAGTTGTTCTGATTTCCTAAATTGTTTTGTCCTGTCCAAATAGAATCGTAATTGCCTGTGAACATTAAGTTTATGCAACATGCATTCCAACTTGTTAGAATGGTTACTGAAGAAAGTTGGGAGTTCAATAGTTTGATTCAGGTTAGCTTCCGAACATACCTTTGGAAGGAAGAAAGGGTTAGTCCTCAGTGACACTCTGTCAAGGTGAAACACCAAATATGGGGGTTTGACTGATAGGGCCTGAAGTTCGGACACTCTACGTGCTGAAGTAATGGCTACCAAGAAGATAATTTCAAAGAGAGAAATTTTAATTGGCAGGATGATGCAGGCTCAAGACGAGGAAGAATAATCCGTAATAACACAAAATTCAGATTCCAGGGAATAAAAGGTTGTCTAACTGGCGGTCTAAGATGTATGGTAGCTCTTAGGAAGGCCCTACATAATCTGTGAGACATTAGGATGGAACCTTCAGATCCGAGGTGAAAATTTGAAATTGCATACAATTGAACTCGTATGGTGGCAGCTGCAGGGAATTGGTGGAAAGGCATATAGGAGTCCCAGGGGCCAATCGTGTATGAGCGAACCCTTGAGCTGTCCCCTGGTGGGGGACTCAGGGCAAAGTAGCGTCTGCATTTGGCATTCATAGGGGATGCAAACAGGTTGAAGCAAGGCTGGCCCCATCTGCGGAAAATCATCTCCACAACTTCGTCTTTGCGGGACCATTCATGTGGCATCAGAATGGCTCTGCTCAGTTTGACCGCAATCACATTGGATTTCCCTGGGATGTGCATTGCTATCAGAAAGCGCCCAGTAGATGCTGCCCACTGCCAAACTCTCAGGGCTTCTCGACACAAGGGGTAAGACCTGGTTCCCCCTTGCTTGTTGTTATACCAGACCACAGAAATGTTGTCGGTCTGGATCTCAATCGTCCCCAGAGGTAGAGAGTCCTGGAAATACTGCAATGCCAAAAGTACCACTCTCAACTCCAGGACATTGATGTGCAACTGTAACTCTGTCTCTGACTAGGTGCCTTGTGCTGTTCTTCCCTGAAAAGACCCCCACCCTATCAGAGAAGCGTCCGTGGTCACCGTGGCTGATGGTGGGGGAAGAACAAATGGGCGACCGACTGTTACATGATGGCTGGCCAGCCACCACAGAAGATCCTTTCTGCATGAATCTGTAATCATTATCAAGAATGACATTGGAAGTTGTTGGTAAGACCACTGGGTGAAGAGTAACCAGTGAAGAATTCTCATGTGTATACGCCCCAGAGCAACTGCTATGAGCGTTGCTGCTATAGTACCTAGAGCAACTGCTATGAGCGTTGCTGCTATAGTACCTAGTAGTTTCAACACTTGAGAGGCTGGTACTTTTTTGCTCATTAGAATGCCTGACACCTGTTGTCAGAGGGTGACTATTCTGTCCATTGGCAATTTTACCATGGTGATGGTGGTGTCCAAGTCTGCTCCAATATAGGAAATACGCTGTGATGGTGACAACACAGACTTGTCGAAATTTATAGTTATTCCTAACTGAGAACACAGATTGAGAGTGTGATCCCTGGACTGAAATAGTTGATGCCTTGAGGTGGCAGAGAGGAGCCAGTCATCCAGATACAGAAACTCTCGGAATCCTAGACACCTCAGGTGAGCCGTAACCACTGCCATGCATTTGATAAACACTCTGTGGACTGTCTTGAGACCAAAGGGCAGTGCTCGGAACTGATAGTGACTGGCTCCCAGCCAGAAACACAAGTGATCTCTGTATGGTCTGGCCATTTTGATGAGATAGTATGCATCCTTGAGATCTATAGAGTACATCCAATCATTTGTGGCCATCCGGAACTTCTGCTTCTTTATAAAGGTGTTGAGTCTGCTGAGGTCCAAGATGGGCCTCCAGTCCTCTGTCTTTTTTTGGAACTAAAAAGAATCTGGAGTAGGTTCCGGATCCTATCTGGTCTGCTGGGACTGGCTGGATGACTCTCTTTTCCTGCAGCCTTTGAATTTCTATGGCTGCTTGATCCTTGAGACTGGGTGGAACATCTGGGATTTTCCTTCGTACAGGTGGGGGTTCTGAGAATGGAATGACATAACCTATGGTAACAATTCTTTGTACCCAAGAATCTTTTGTAATTTCTAGCCAGGCATCTGGATACAAAGACAAGTGACCCCTGACTGCCTCCAGAGTAGGACAGTTGGGCCTCCTTTCAAGAGCGCTGGTAGGGCTTGCCAAAGTTCTGATCCGTGTTGCCCTAGTTTTGTGGATGCCCTCTGCCACTGGGGTGACGTCTTATATTATTAACCCCTCCTCTGCCCCTGGAGGGGGGTTCACTACATGTGTTCTGAAAAGCTCCTTGGGACTTTCAGAACCACATTTTCCACCCTTTTGCCTTTTGGGGTACAGTCTAGTAGGGGTGGAAAAATGGATTCCTATGGCAGATAGAGTCTTTCCATCTTGCTCACACCTAGTGAGGGTCTCCTTGAATTTAGGCCACAAAAGGGACAAGCCATCAAATGGGGTATTAACAAAGGAAGACTTGAAGGCTTCCACAAAGGAGCATAAGTGCATCCAGGAATGTCTCCGAAGAGCTATTGCTGAACCTGCTGCCCAACTCGAACCATCGGCTGCATAAGAAATGAGACACATGGATGAGTTAACTATGGAATTAAAGGTATTAAGCTGTGCTGTCACCTTATCAGGGACGCCTTCAGCTGTACTACCCTGTAGAGTATCTCCAAGCTCTTTTAGGAGATTTCTTTGAAGATGGGTAAAATGTGTCAAATAGTTTAGTGATTGCATAGCAAAAGTCGCTGAACTAAAGATGTATTTCCCATACCTGTCCATAATCTTGGAATCTCCATTAGGAGGATGGACAATAGAAGAGGTTTCAGACATCTCTTTCTTGGTGGCCGCTGACACCACCATGGCATCAACCGGCACTCCCTTGGTAAGGAACATTTTGTCTTGTGATGTAATAAATTTGTTGGGCCTCTGAGGGACAGGTTTCACAGTATCAGGAGAATCCCATGCCCTACAAGCAACCAACTCCATTAGTTCATCGAAGGATGGAGTCACCCAGGAGGTGGAGGGTTGAGACCCAAAGGCCTTCAGGAGTACCGACTCATCATCAGTAGGGCTAACAGTCTGCCAGTCACCCCTCTGCTTAAGGACTTCAAGGATATCAGCAAAGGAGATATCCTCTAAGGGGGACTGTGGGGACTATTTTCACTCCTCTAAATCAGTGTCTGATGTGATAGATTCCTGTGGGGAGTCTAAATACCTCCTCTTGGAAAGCTTCTTCCTAGGAACCTCATCAGTGGGAGCTTCTCGTGAGGTCTCAGTATAACATGGGTCACCCAATGGGGCTACCTGAGGCTCTGGGTCTCGCCGCTTTACAGGGACCTGTGATGTAGAGGTAGAAAGCAGCACTTTAGGGGAGAAGGAGGAAGGCACTGATGATGTAGGAGTCTTGGAAGACATAACTCTCCTCATAGCATTGAATGCTCCACGGCTCTGACACGAGGAAGCAGCTGGTTCCGAAGAAGATGGCAACCTCCCTGGTGCCAACACAGTGGGCTCCAACCTAGAGGAAGGAGCCGAGCTCATCCATGCCGAATTTCTAATGGGAAGGGTTGGAACCGACCCATCGGTTTGACTCTCCCCCCATGGGGCCGACCAGAGAGTGTCGGCTCACAGATTCTCCGAACGGCACTGAAGTAGTCTGAGTTGATGGAGCTAATGGCAGTGGAACAGGCCTCGGCTCTGAAGGTTCCACAATCATCAGTTCCACCTCCCCTGGCTCTGAAGGCCCAGCTCGGCTTGGAGGAGGAGTAGACACAGCAGACAAAATAGTCTTCAGCTCTGAAACTGGTTGGGTCAAAGCCGATAATAATTTGGTTAGTGCCGGATTCTCGAGAAGCCTCTGCGCCACTCAAGTTTACATCCACATTGGAGAAGGTTCTCGAAGAACGAGTAGAAAGTATTAAAGAAGCCATCAACTGCAAAATGGATGACTTTAAAGTTTCAGAGACTTGCTCCAATACTGGGAACGGGCTCCGAAACACAAGCTCGGTGCTCGGCTCTGAAGACTGTGGAACCGGTGACAGCACCTTCTCAGCAAGGCTTGGAGCTGACGGCTTCGGCTCCGACAAAGCTTTTGAAGATTTCAAACCCTTCAATGACTTTGAAGTCTGGTCAGCCTTGTCCAACGATTCCTGGAAATCTGGTTTCAGCAAACACCTGTCTACCAATTTTCTCATGCATTCCAGTAATACCCTTCTGCTAAAGGAGTGGCAAATGGAGCAGTCCTCCTGTAGATGGACTACCCCCAAACAGTACACACAACTGACATGCAGATCAGTTATAGACATTTTCTGCCCACACTCAGGGCATTTCTTAAATTCAGACTTCTGCTTTTCTTTTTCTTTATGATCAGCCATATCAGATACAAACAGTATATCACTCAGTCTGAAAAAAAGACATATGTATAAATATATATATATATATATATATATATATATATATATATATATATATATATATATATATAAATATCTAAAGGTAAACCACACTAGAAAAAGCAGACCAATCTAATACTGGACTAGCTAACAACACAGACAGCAAAACACTAAAGCTGTAAAGTCTACAAAGCTAATATATATTCAAAATCTTACTATAAGGATTTAAATTTTTTAAACTTTCTTAACTTTTCTAACTTTTTATAAACAGGATAGGAGATAAACAAAAAGTGGCTAAGAAGGCCTAAGAGCAGCCGCTCTATAAAGATGAAAAATTTGTCAAAAACAGTAAGGACAGAGCCTGAACAAAAAGCTAAGGCTAACTAGCCATGAACATACTATTTATATAAAAGATTGTAAGGATAGCTATCCAATAGCTAAGTAAAAGTAAGAAATACAGGCCTGAGCTCTCTCTTGACCTCCAATCTGTTGCAGCGGTAAACTAGATCTGAGATGAGACAGGGAGCATCATGGGATAGGGACATGGCCTCAAGCTACTCTAAAACCTCGAGCTTGTGAAAGCGGCTGACTCGGAGCTGAGGGATCGGCCCTGAACCCATGTGGAAGAATGAAAGGCGAGATTGAACAACTTCACATCACTTCATTTGCTTATAAAGGAGGCAAGAATGCTAAATACTTGTGCTTAGAATCAAAGTGAAGGATAATTAAATACAAAAAGGGTAAAACAAGCACATCCTGGCAATTTAAAAGTAAGAGTAGCAGAAAAAAAGGGGTCTGGAAGGATGGATGGCTACTGCAGCAGTGATCCATTAAAACATCTACTGTTATACTACTTTGCTTACACAGCAGTGCTGTGCTCAATACATGGATCATGACAGCAGTAGCCTACACCATACAGGTAGATTAGTACATCTTATTCAGGAGTAGAAAAGTAGGGAGGAGGACAATAAATATGACTTCAGGAGCCACTGGAGAATGGTCCTTGCAAAGCCTTTTCTGGGCCAGGAAAAGGAATGCAATTTGCAGTGCTATGTAAATGTATAAACAGAGGATGACATTGCTGCCTGTAGAATACTTCTAGAGACCAACCCTTTCAGAAATCCAGTGAAGACGCCAATGTCCTTGTTGAATAAGCTGTGACCCTGCCCTGATGTGTCTTGCTATGGTGAGTGTAACAAAAAGTAGTACCATCTGATGACTGTCTAGAAAACTTTCTGGAAAGGATTTTTGTCTAGGTGGTATCTAAGCTGCCTGTGTTCATCCAGAGAATGAAGATCCTTTCTTCCTTGTCCTTTGCTTCAGAAAAGAAGACTGTGAGATTAATACTCTGGCTTAAAGTAAACTCTGAGACATCTTTAAGCATAAAGGTAGTATTTTTTTTCTCAAATAAACCATGTCTTTGGAAAAGTATTACATGGTTTGTATAGATCGATATGTGTGTATGGACCTTAAAGAAGCTATTCAAGGACTTGCACAAGTGTATAAATACTGAGCACATGCAAGTCTGACTGCCATTTTGTAGTAAGTTGTTAAGATGTAAGCATGTATGTATGTAAGGTCTGTCTGTTAGTTTGTGCATACTTTATGATGGTTCTACACATCCTGATGTGTTTCTATATATTAAAGCATCTAAATGAAACCCCCCGCCTGCTTGTCTTATGTGTTTGAGAAGGACAACTGACATGGTGTCAGAAGTGGCATGTCTACAGGACATGGAATCAGTAACGCCATATCCAAAGGGCATGACGTTAAAGATGGCTTGGCTAAAATTACTTAAGGCACTTGCTTTGGACTGGAGAAATATACCAGAGTGAATCATCAATAAAACATGCAAACTTTGCAAACAGGTCAGAAATTAATTTCAGGTACTAAAACTTGCTCAGCACTATTTCTTTTCACATAATATGAGATGGGGCTTACAGAACATTCTAAATGATATTTGCTTAAACCAACATGTATGATATTGATAAAAATATCTGAATTACTATGGAAGATGTCTGAAATAAAGTACAAATTGCATAAAACAAATAAAATAAAGGGAAACGACCGGATTTTCACAGAGCATGTCTTTTCCGTATTAAGCAAAGATATTCGAGTTATCAAAAGTGTATAAAGTGCTCACATGTTTGTGCAGTGTTACAGTAAAACTATTTTGCAGAAGTACTGCCATTACAGGGCATATTCCGCAGAATACAGCCATTTCAGAGCATATTTCACAAAGTACAGTATTTCAAAGAGTTTATTGTGCATGTGAATATTACAAGCTGACAGAACTGTTTGTTTGTACATAATTATAATGGCCATATTTTCAGTGTGTTTGTGTATACTTTGTGGGCATGCCAGATGGATTTTGAAAACCCAGTGCACTTGTGTTTGACAGTAATATTGCTGAGAAATGGAAAGTGTTTGATCAAGACTACAATATTTTCATACAGGCTGCATTTTCTGATAAAGATGACCATACAAAGGCATTTATTCTATTTAATTTAGCTTGGTCAGAATTCATGGAAAAGGAACGTTCATTTGTGTATGCACCTGCTATCTATACAGGAGAGGGGGAAAGCCATCATATTGTTGTACAGACTGAGTCAAGGGAGGACCCTGAGTGTTTAAAACATTAATTTAGAGAAATGTGTAACCCCCAGACAAATCTTACAATGGAAAGGCACTTATTTTACACAAGGGCTCAAAAGCCTGGTGAAACTTTTACAGAATATATAACTGACCAGAGAAATAAAGCTAAAATGTGCAGGTTTGGTGATTTAAGGGATGAGATGATAAAGGATAGACTTGTGTGTGGTATAAAAGATGATGCTGTGAGAACATTTTTGCTTCATGACATTGATTTAATTTTGGATAAGGCCATTGAGATTTGTCAGATATACAAGCTTACAGAAAATCACACAAGTATGCTTACAAATGACAACATCTCTAGAAGGCAGAGTGACAAAGCTCATGTTGATAGTATGCAGCATGTGGTTAAAAGAAACAAGCCCAAGCACATGGCAACAAATGTAACCCCTGCAGCACTCACTGGTAAAGCCCTGGGATTTCTAGCAAATTCCAGAGTTTGCACAATCTCAGTGAAGTGCAAGAATGAGTCAGCAAGCTCAAAGCATGGGCCTCAACCTAGTTTCATTGCCAACTGTCGTAATTGTGGTGGAAGGCATGAATCTAAAAGGGAAAAGTGTTTAGCTTTTGGTCAGCAGTGCCACAAATGTAATAAATGGAATAATTTCAGAAGATTTTATAAATTGAAAGGCCCACATTCTTTTATTAAAAGGGAACATTTTAAGAAACGAGTTGCTAGATAACCATGACATAGGGTCACAGGCTACTGTTTATGTTGATGGTGCGTCAGTGCTTCATGAAACAGTCAATGCTCATGAAACAGTCAATGCAGTAGATTTAAGTGCAAAGAATGAAGCATTTTGTATTGTTCAGATAAATGTCAAACCCATAAAGCTCAAAGTTGATACAGGTTCCAAGTGCAATGTTATGTCAGCAGAACATTTGCGAGAGTGCATAAAGGTGAAAAGTTTCATTTGGCAAGGTGTGTGAAGCTTGTTGCTTGTGGAGGTGAAGAAATTCAAACTGAAGGCCCAGTAGTGCTTTCATATTACTCTGATGGAAGAAGCTACAACTTGTTATGTAGTGAAGAGGCATGTCTAGTCATTATTAGGGCTCAGACACATTTTGAAAATGGGACTGCTTTCATTTATTAAGAAGTCCATCATGTTATCTTAAAAGACCACTACTCTAATTTTGTCCAGTACATTTTTTTCTACCTATGCTAATCTGTTCGAAGACAAATAGGCAAGCTTCTGTTTGTGCACTCCATGAAGTTCGACCCAGAGGTCAGTCCAGTTATCAGGCTAGCACGTAAAGTTCCAATAATCATGCATGACAGAGTCAAAGCCGAGTTAGATAAAATAGTGTGACAAGGTGTGATTTCAGCAGTTGAAACTCCAGCTGAATGGGTATCTTCCATAGTGGTAGCTCACAAGAAAAGCTCAGATGGCATCAGAATATGTACTGATCCACGAGATTTGAACAAAGCACTAAAAAGATCTCATCATCCAATAAGCACAGTCAAAGAAGTCACAACCTTAATGCCAAATGCCAATATTTTTTCTGTCTTAGATGCAGAGAATTCATTTTGGCAAATTCAACTTGACAAAAAGTCCTGATTGCTCACTACATTCAGTACTCCATTTGGCAGGTACAGATTTTTGTGAATGTCATTTGGGATAAATTCTGCAAGTAAAGGCTTTCAGTGTGCAATGGAGCAAATTTTTTCTGGGTATCCTTTGGCTATTATAGTAGATGACATACTGGTAGGAGGTCGTGATGAAGCAGATCATGAGAGAAACCTCAGAAAAGTTCTGGAAAGGGCACGTCAAGTGAATCTTAAGCTCAATCCACACAAATGCAAGTTGAGGCTACAAGAAGTTACCTGTGTTGGTCATTTATTTACTAGTACAGGCTTACGACCAGACACTTCAAAACAGCCATTCTCGAGATGCCAGCACCAGACAATGTTCAAGTCCTGCAATGTTTTCTTGGCATGGTCAACTACCTAGACAAGTTCATTCCTGACTTGAGACAATTTTCAGCACCACTTAGAGAGCTGGCATGTAAAGATGTATCCTGGTCTTAGTTAGAGTAACACCAAAGAGCATTTGATGTCCTGAAACAGAGAATTGCCAGTCTACCAACTCTCACATACTATGATGTTCACAAAACAGTTACACTTTCCTGTGATGCTTCGAAATTTGGTCTTCGTGCAGTCATTCTACAAGATGATCAACCTGTTGCCTATGCATCGAGAACTCTTACCCAAACCATGATGCAGTATGCCCAGATAGAGAAAGAGCTTTTGGCAATTGTGCTGGCATGTTTGAAACTCCACAATTATGTTTATGGTAGACTATCCAGATCGAGACAGACCACCAACCTTTAGTCACTATCTTGAGAAAGCCTATGAATTCTACTCTAGCCAGACTGCAATGTATGATGCTGAGATTGAAAAAGTACAATTTCAGTCTTGCCTACAAGAAAGGCAAACTTCTTTATCTTGCTGATACTTTATCCAGATCATCAAGAAACACCACAGAACAGCACGAGAATGAGAACCTTCATTTTGAAGTCATGGAAGTGAGAAATTTTTCTTCCACACATCTGGATGAGTTGAGAGATCACACAGGCACAGATCCAGTTTTACAGAGACTCAAAGTCCTAGCAACAAAAGTACATTGTTATCTAGCATCGTGGTCACCCAGGAACCGGTTCTATGAAAAGAAGGGAGAGAGGTCTAGTATTTTGGACTTCTATGTCACAATCACTGAGAGTGCACTTTTATCTTGTTCATTGTGTAATAGTACTAAGCCACATTAACCGAAAGAATCACTTCAGCTTAACCAGATTCCTGAACTACATTGGTCGAAAGTAGCCACAGATATTTTTGAATGGAATGGTCAACATTATTTGGTGTGAGTAGACTCTTATTCCAATTGGTTTGAGATTCACCTACTTTGTAACTTAGCATCCAGTACTGTCATTACTAAGATGAAGCATCATTTTACTGTGCATGGTAGCCCACACAAAGTTATTTCTGACAGTGGCACACAGTTTACGAGCCAACAGTTCAAAAGATTTACAGAAGAATGGGACTTTACTCATGTTGCAAGTAGCCCTGTGTACCTGAATCAAATGGTTTGGCAGAACGTGCCGTTCAAAGTGCAAAACAGTTACTTGAGAAGTCAAAACAAGATAATAGTGATGTTTTCCTGAATCTCTTGAATCGCAGAAATGTTCCTCGTGATAACCATTTGGTTCACCTGCTCAGAGACTTCTGTCAAGACAAGTCAGAACCACATTACCAATCGGTAGTCAAGTGTTGGTTACATGTGTCAAGAACAACAGGTTAGTGAAAGCCATTCTGTTAAAGAGAGTTGAAAAATAATGCTTCATCTTAGTTATGGCAGTACTAGATGCTAGATTGGGAAGTAGGTCAATCTCGAACCAATTGGTGCAAGAGTCTACAACACCAATTAATGTTGACCATTCCACTCAAAAATGTCAGTGGCTACTATCGACCAAGGTAGTTCCGGAAATATGGTTCAGCTTGAAGTGGTTCTTTCTGTTGATGTGGCATTGTACTATTACATACAAAACAAGATGAAAGTGCTCTCTCAATAACTTGTGACATATAAGGCCAAAATACTAGACCTCTCACACTTCTTTTGGTAGAGTCTGCTCCTGGGTGACCTCGATGTAAAAGATAATCATGTACTCTTATTGCAAAGACTTTGGAACCATATATTTAGAACCTTTCATGATGATACCATTGTCTGACAAAACCTCATCTCTGTATAGAAAATAATTTTGCACTTCTGGAGGTATACTAGATTGCTTTGATGGCCATCCTTCTTTGAGAAAGTGGTTGAGCTTCTGTAAAACTAGATCTGTGGCTGTGTGATCTCTCAGCTCATCATGACATGTGGAAGAAAAATTTCTCACCTCCATGACTTCAAAACGCTGTTCATTGGTACTTCTGGGTGATCTGTATAATGTATCAGCAAGATAAAGAAGTTTGCCTTTCTTGTAGAGGAGATGATATAATACTTTTACAATCTCAGCATAATTCTTTGCAGACTGGCTGGGGCTGTGTGCATAGGCTTTTTCAGGGTAATGACTACAGGCTGATTATCTGTTTCTATCTGGATAGGTCTACCATACACATAATCATGGAACTTGGAACATGCAAACACAATTGCCAAAAGTTCCTTCTCTATCTGAGCATACTGCATTTCAGCTTGGGTAAGAATTCTGGATGTATAAGCAACAGATTGAATCTCTTATAGAATGACTACACCAAGACCAAATTTCGAAGCATCACATGAAGGAGTAACTGGCTTGTGGATGTCATAGAATCTGAAAGCAGGTGGACTGGCAATTCTCTGTTTCAGGACATCAAATGCTCTCCTGTGCTGTTCTAACCAAGACCAAGATACATCTTTACATGTTAGCTCTCTGAGTGGTGCAGATATTTGACTCAAGTCTGGAATGAACTTGTCTAAGTAGTTAACCATGCCAGAAAATGCTGCAGAACTTGAACATTGTCTGGAGCTGGCATCTCGAGAATGGCTATTTGCTTAGAAGGGTCTGGTCATAGGCCTAAACTGGTAAATAAATGACCAACATAAGTGACTTCTCATAGCCTGAATTTGCATTTTTGTGGAATGAGCTTAAGATTCACTTGATGTGCCCCTTCCAGAACTTTTCTGAGGTTTCTGTCATGCTCAGCTTCACCATTACCTCCTACCAGTATGGCGTCTACTATAACAACACAAGGATACGCAGAAAAAATTTGCTCCATTGCACGTTGAAATACTTCACTTGTAGAATTTATCCCAAATGGCATTCTCAAAAATCTGTACCTTCCAAATGGAGTACTGAAAGTAGTAAGCAGCGAGGCTTTCTTGTCAGGCTGACTCTGCCAAATGAACTCTTTGCATCTAAGACAGAAAAAAACAGTGGCATGTGGCATCAAGGTTGCAACTTCGACTGTGCTCATTGGATGATGAGGTCTTTTCAGTGCCTTGTTCAAATCACGTGGGTCAGTACATATTCTTATGTCATCTGTTCTTTTCTTATGAGCTACCACCATGGAAGAAACCCATTCAGTTGGTTCCTCTTCTGGACAAATTACACCTTGTTGCACTATTTTATCTAGTTCGGCTTTGACTCTGCTTCTGCATAGGTATTGTAACTTTTCTGGCTGGTCTGACAACTGGACTGACATCCAGGTCTAACTTCATGGAGTACAGAACTGGAAGCTTGCCTAGTTTGTCTTTGAATAGATCAGCATCAGTAGAAAAATAGACTGACAAAAATTAGAGTAGTGGTCTTTTAAGCTTACATGGTGAACTTCCTTATTAAATGAAAGCAGTCCCATTTTCAAACTGTCTCTGAGCCCTAATAATGACTGAACATGCCTCTCGACCACATAAAATAATAACTTCTAACTGCAGAGTAGCATGAAAGAACTACTGAGCCTTTGTTTTGAATCTCTTCACCACCACATGCAACAAGCTTTGCACACTTTGCTAAATCAAGCCTTTCACCAGCACTTACTCTAGCAAATGTTTGAGCAGAAATAACATTGTACTTAGAGCCAGCATCATCTCTGAGCTCTGGGTTTGCCATTTATCGGGACAGTACAAAATATTTCATTTTTGGCCCATAAGTCAACTACATTGACTGTCTCATTAAGCACTGACACACCATGAACATAAAAAGAATGAGACTCTGGGACATGGCTTTCTAATTGATCAACTTGTATCCTAAAATGATCCCTTTTAGTAAAAGCATGTGTGGCCTTTGATTTACAAAATCTTTTGAAATTATTACATTTATTACATCTGTGGCATTGCTGACCAAAAACTAAGCATTTCTCTCTTTTAGATTCATAACTGTTACCACAGTTATGACAGTTAGCAATGTAACTAGACTAGTGACCATGTTTTAAGTTTGCTGACTCACTCTTATACTACACTGCGGCTGTGCGAATTCAAGAACTTGCTAGAAAGTTCTGAGGTTTACCAGCTGGTATGGCAGAGACTACAGTTGCTGCCATATGCTTGGGCCTGTTTCTTTCAATAACATGCTGCATACCATCAACATGAGCTTTACTGCAGTAGCTTCCAAAGCTGTTGTCATTTGTAAGCATATTTGTGTGCTTTTCTGTGAGCTCATATATCTGACAAATCTCAATGTCAATAAGTTAAATCACTGTCTCGAAGAAAAATCCCTTGCACAGCATCAACTTTAATATCACACACAAGTCTGTCCTTTATTAACTAATCTCTTAAATCACCAAATCTGCACGTTTTAGCTTTATTTCTCAAGACAGTTATATATACTGCAAAAGTTATACCAAGGTTTTGATTTTGTGTAAAATAAGTGCCTTTCCATTGTAGTATTTGTCTGGGGGGGTTACACATTCCTCTAAACTTACATTTTAAGCACTCAAGGTCTTCCCTTGACTCAGCCTGTACAACAATATGATGGTTCTAAACCCTCTCCAGCACAGATTGTAGGTGCATACAAAAATTAATGTTCCCTTTCAATGGCTTCTGACCCAGCTAAATTAAGTAGAATAAATGCCTTTGTACGGTCATCTTTATTAGAATGCAGCCCGTATAAAAATTTTGCACTCTTGCCTACTCTCCAGATCTCAGCAATATTATTATCAAACACTAGTGGACCTGGTTTCTTAAAACTTTCAGCCATGCCAACAAAGTATGTGTGTTTGTGCACACAATGAAAATATGGTTCTTGTAATTATGTACGAACACATTGCCTCTGCAGCTTGCAGTAACACACAAATGCACAATAAACTATTCCAAATACTACACTTTGTGAAATACGCTCTGAAATGGCTGTATTTTGTGAAATAACTTTACTGTAACACTGCACAAACATGCAAACACCATGTATTTCTGATAATTCTGATAGCCTCAGTTAATATGAAAAAGTTTGTGCTTAGCAAAAAAAAAGCAGTAGTTTCTCTTATTGTATTTGTTTTATGCAATTTGGACTTTATTTCAAACATTTTCTGTAGTAATTTGAATAATTTTAGCAATATCGGACATTCTGACTTATTTTAATATTATTCAGAATATTCTGTATGCTTTGTTTCATATTTAGCAAATGAGAAATAGTTTGAGCAAGTTTTAACATTAAAAATGCATTTCTGACCTGATTTTTGCAGTTTATACATGTAGCAAAGACAGTCCACTCTTGTATATACCTCTTGAAGTCAAAGTAGAGAAACTGGAATTCTTTCTGGCCATTAGATATACCGCTTCTAACACCATGTTGCTCGCCCCTTCATCCAAGGATGACAAGCAAGGCAGGGTAATTCATTTAAAAAGCTTTATTACATGAAAACACATCAGAATGGATAGTAGCTTCAATAACTATAAAAGAACTGATTAACAAACAGAGCTTACACATACACATGCTTACACTACAACACCTTAACACAAAATGGCACAATGTCCCTGCATGTGCTCATAATCAATACACTAGTACATGCCCACAGGAGGCTTCTTGAAGAGATATATACACTGATCTACAGGGGGATTAACTAGATATTTAGAAGCAGCTAGGTTCACCAAAGAAATAACTGCTAGATCTTATCTGGGATTAGTATATAAAAACTTATAACACTCTGGAACTTTATACCTACTTTCTGGGGGCAGTAGTCTGCTGTAACAAATATATCCTCTAATGCTGAAAGAACAGGAGGAATTTGTGTAGGTTCAAGAATATCCAGTTGCAATAGTTCATAATACTTCTTCAGTAACACTTGAATGTCATTATGTTCCCACTGAGGCAGCCAATTCATTCTGGAAATAGTTTTAAAAAAAGAGAATTCATCAAAAGGGCTGGCAGAAGCTACATTCTGAATCTGAATTAGAAACCTGATGAGAGAAACAGAAGTTGTCCCTTCACAATTATTTTGTGGTTCAAAATCTAAAGAATCCATTTCATCTTGCCATGAACAGCCGAACTGGAAGATTCAAGAGCCTGTACTAAACATTGAGCTAAGCTTAATAATACATCATTCCTGTCCAAAGTAACTGAGACAGGAGAAGGGATATCTAGGTTTTATGTTCTTTTTTACAGTAATTTCTGAAGAAGCACACCTACTTTTGCCAAGAAACACCTTCATAGGGACATGTAATCCAGTCTTGCTGAGTAGAGCAGCATTGTCTGCTCCTTCTCCCAGAAGAGACAAAAGTGGTATTTCCTTCCCCACCTTGGGTGCTACAAGAGCCACAGAGGACATATCTAACACCTGGTCCATGATGGCTATGGGGACTAAAGCAGAGGGAGCAAAGGAAGAAGATGAATGGACTGAGAAACCAGAAATGGCCACAGCAGTCACCCATCTGTGGTTGAGGCCCTTTAGCAGCCTGCTGTGTGGCAAATGCCACTTACTGATTTTCTTCTTTTTGCAGCTAGTAGAAGGAAGAGCGATACAAAAGCTGAAAAAATCACCTGATTCCTGGAGAAGCCTAGAAGTGGTAGTCAGTAAAACAGGTAGGTAGGAAAAAAGTCACTTTTTTCCACTAGAAAACTCAATGAAAAGCACTTTATACACTTACTCAATCCTGCAAAGATAAAATAAAACTTTTACTAAAGAAAAAAGTTGTTTTATATTAGTTTTAACAACTTTTTTCATTAAAGTATACAGTAACGTTCCATTTTAAAAGTTACTAAGAGTCATGTGGCAGGTATATAAAACACCTTTTACAAGTTTTAAAATCTCTTCAGCAGTAGGAAAGCTCGGAAGGACTTGGCACCCAAACCTGACTTTAGTTAGCTTAGCTCAAGTGGACAAACAATTTGGGTGCATGAAAGGTGCCCTGAAGCTTTGGAAAGTGACTGACTGGTATATTCTTAGCAGGATATAACCCATACAGCTAAGGCTACTGCATCAGGGATCACTGTGATGAACATTGTACATAATATTTGTCTGAAAAATGTTTTGTCTAATACTGTCAGATAGCTTCTGTGACCTCTTAAGTGCACAAAGCGGCAGCTGCAGAAGCAAAATGACAAATTAAAGGACTGAGAGGCAACAGCACAGGATGATCAATTTCTTAATTCCCCAGTGCAAGATTATGATGGATTCACTGACAGTGCCAGATAAACTGAGGTCATCTGGAGAACTCATGCAAATCAGAGTGTGTTTGAATATTGTTATTTTTCCTTTGGTTAACCTTGTGTTCCTTTTGTAGACTTGAATGTTACATTTGGTTACATGGGCTTTATGTTCAGGTTTACTAATTCTTCAAATTACACTGCTAATAGATGGAAAAAAAGATCCTAAGGATACCCTTCCCAGAAAGTCCTTCTGAGAATATAACAAGACTTGCTACTTACATCTTCTTATACAGGTACTGTATCTGCTTCAATGTTTTCTTCTCAAACTCAATTCTCTTTCCTAAGAATCTGCTTTAAGTTTCTTTCGAAAATCACTGAACAGCAGGGCACTTTATTGCTTACAGTTTATATAACTGATCTATGTTTATAATGCCAATATCACATAATACTGACTATATTCTTCATATATTAGTTCCTGCAATGTGACTTGTAACTATAATGTAGAATTTATTACACTCATTGTGTTCTCAGTGTAATATTACGCTGTATTATTATAACAAATTCAAGAGCCAAGAACTGTCATAGGTTAATAGGAAAATACTAAGCTATAAGGCTGCAGACTACTAAAAGCCTAGCCAATAACCAGAAGTCAGAATCCAATGCTGTACTTTGTCTGTGAGGTTAAGACCTTAGCCATTGTGCCAACTCTCTAGCCCCCTGTTAAGAAATTTGTATCCTGACTAAATGCTGCAACTCAAAAACTCTTCATCCAAACTACACATCCTTCTTGTCCTTAACATATGTAGCACCTTGGCTAACCTCAGAGGAATGTGAGCAAATTCCAAAGTATGATTTGCCTTCTCAGTAAAAAAAGACATGTTTTAGGCTTATTTTAAAATTTTTTACCTGTAACAATCAGTTATCATTCCTTATGGCCATACTATGGTCATTAACTATAACCCCCACTGTATATGCTAAGCCTTTATCATGTACAAATACATTAGCATAATATCGTCTCTAGTTAAATGAAAACGGACAGAGAGCTGCTGCAACATTATCAGTCATTCCTTAAAAAACAGACTCTTACCGGACTCAGTTTTTCTTATCTGTTTTTTTTTTTTTTTTTATTCACTAGAGTAATTAAATACTGTAAATATACACTTACCTTCCATGTTTTATGTATGGCCTAATAATTGATTTAGACAAAGTTAACAATACTAATGGATATCTTGAAATTAAAATTCTAAAAAAGTCCATCATACAATAACTTGGCTGAGTTATGTACTTACATTATTTTCAAAATTCAAACTATCAGTGTGATGACACTTAAATCCTTAGCAAAGGCAAAAATCAGTAACATTCAATTACTAATACAAAAATAATATTTCTTATTAGTTGACCTGAAGTGGACCACTACATAATTCTTAGTATTACAAACCTCCTCTCTTCTTGAAAAAAACATAAGTCCAAGTTTTCTGAAGACTATGCTTTCCATCCATGTTAATCCAAATGACACATCTTGGTGTTATGTGTAACACATCTATCTAAAGATTAACATTTACTGGAAATGTGATTATATTTTAAAATAATTGGCCAAGTTCTAAACCCTTTGAAATCTAGATTTATAATCTTATTCAAAGGCTAATTGTCGTGTACTCTTAGTACTTTTTCCTATTCAATTACCAAACTGTTATCTATTTAAGAATGTTTACAGCCAACAATTCGAGCACTCCGCTCCTCAGAAAGAACTCTCCTATATGTATCTAAACCTAATAACAGAACAAGGCAATGCCTATACGCATACAACATTGCCAAACCATGGAATAGCCTCCCCTCATCTATTACTCAACTTGACAGCCTAATGGCCTTTAAAGCTGCTCTAAAAACCCACTTTTTAAAAACTCCTACCTGTACCTGTGAAATATAATGTAAGCCCCCTTAACTGCTCAAACATTTTTACTTAATTCTTGCCTTCAGTCCTCTCTTATATCGTTACTGCGTCTTTCAATCTTTATTCTCCTACATATGATATGCATCTCTGTTGTCTATTATGCTTCTGTGATTGAAAGTATATTTAAGTATTTTATATGCATCTCTTCACATTTGTATTTGCTTTTTGTATTTGTTCCTCTATAATTCGTACAATATATTGTTTTTCTGTTTAACTGTGGAGCTTTTCTCCCTGAGCCTCCACTGAAAATCGTTTTTTAACCCAGTGGACTTTCCCGGTCAATAAATGTCAATAACTAAATAATAAATAATAATAATAACAATTTTCAAACATCAGGTATACCAATGAGGCACCATATCAAAGGCCTTTGCCAGATCCATATAAATAACATCTGACACCACACCTTTATCAATTATCTAAATCAAGTTGTTATAAAAATGCAGGAGGTCTGAAAGTCAAGACCATCTGTGAAAAAAACATGTTGTGAGAGATCAACCATAGTAAGAAGAGGTTCAATAAAACCTTCTCAAAACTTTTATCTGTTTTACTGCTGAAAATGACAGGACTGTAATTTTCTGTCATGTTTGTATTACTGCTGTTGGGATCAGTCACGATAATAGCAGATTTCCAATGATATGGAACATAGCCTTTTTCTAAACTCTTTTGAAACAATGCTGCAAGGCATGGTATAATGGTATTTATAATGCTAAACAGGGGAAAAAGCATTTGGGCCATCAAGTCTAGCAACTATATCAGGTATAATTGAGTGCAGAACTTTGTTACCCTTTCTTCAGTAATTAGAGGGCAATAAGTTATCTTACCTATAACTAATTATATATGAAAAGATATATTTATCTCCTGATTTTTCCAAAAAAACATATTATTAAGATACCACTCCTAGTCTGCCATGGTTATCTATTAATTAATTTCCTACATGTCTGAACTAATCCTACAAAATGCTCTCCCATGTGTTTTTCTAAAAAAAAGTGTTTTTGTTGTCTTTAGTGTAACTTGCTTGGTCCTTTTCATAATTTGATTTTAAATGCTGTATTTTCATCCTAACCACTGATGTTAAATTTTCAGATTTTGTCTAGTAGGGCATTTTATATATAAACCACATCAATTTTATTTTTCTGTGCATAACATTTTAAAGAATTGATTACTATGAGGAATGGTTCTTAAGTTTCTTAAATTCTTCCATCACTACTCTTTTTAGAAAAATCTTTCAATAATTGAATGCATTTTTGTCTTAAAACACTATCCAACTATCTCTGATAGTGCTCTTGCTCATTATAGGCTGCAGCTATCATATTTTGTTTCTATTATTTGATAACACTGTATTTAGGGTTGCCACCTTTTGTTGTGGCTAAAACCGGAGTAAAGCCACACCCCTCGCATCACCAGTAACCCCAGCCACCCCACCCCTCTCCTGCCCACAATCTGCCCATTTTGTGATGTCACAATGACATCACTTGGTGAGGAACGTCCTCTTTTCCCATTCCTGCTGCTTGCTTTCGGCTAATTTACCATGCTTTTTTGCATAAAAAGCATAGTAAGTCCGCCGATTTACAAACTCTGATAATCTGTTTCCTTTTTGAAACAGAATACTAGAGTTTGTACAGTGTTTTCCGGACTACCGGAGAATCAGTTTGATTTCTGGATAGTCCAGAAAAAAAATGGAGGGGTGGCAACCCTAACTGTATTGAATAACACCTCCTATCTATATTATCAACAAGCTTAGGCTTATTTGCTGACAGACTGATACCCAAACAGAAACAAAAATAATCAGATCTCACTCTCAACCCAGTTTCTATTAGAAGTTCAGTGATAACATCAAGGTACATGGTTTGAATCTGACCTCTGGTTATTGGCTAATCTTGTAGTAGAATGCAGACTGATAACCTAGTACTAAGCACTAGTTCATGTAATATCAACTATACTCTTACATCTGGTAGGAATATGTACTACTTGAGAAAGTACAGTTGTGTAAGTCCTACTTTCCCATAACAGTAGATGTTTGAATTTCTTCACTGCTGCAGTGGCCTATGGGGAGTGTACTGCCAAGGACACAGCACCAATACAGTCTGCCAAAACTCTAACTCTCCTAGTTTTAACTCACTTTGGCTTCCGATAGCCTAAACCATTTTTTGGAGAGAAGTATATCAGCAACCAAAGTGAGGTAAATCTTCAGGATTTTACTACACCAAGAAAGGAAGGAAGATTCATCCTAAGCCAACAACCAACACTCAATAATCAGCATAAAAATTATCCAAACAACAATAAGAACTGTAACAAAGGAGGTTGTGTCCCACCTCAACTATTTACAAACCGGGGTGGTGGGTGCATGCTGGTACTGCAGCAGTGAAGAAATTTAAAAATCTACTGTTATAGGTAAGTAGGACTTAACTGTACTATGTTCTTCATTCTCTCTGTTGCGGTAGCCTATGGATAGAATACCAAAGCTTTCCATACTTGGAATGAGGAAGTATAAGAGTCCACAAGCCCCGGAGAATGATTGTAGCAAAGTTTGTCCTGGACCTAGAGAAAGAATCTGGTTTGCAGTACTTTGTGAAGGTATGCATACAGGACAAAGTTGCTGCCTGCAGAATATGCGAAGGGATGAATACAGGACAAAGTAATTGCCTGTAGAATACTTCTAAAGTCCACCCCTTTTCAGTATGCCATCAAAGAGGATAAGGCCCTGGTAGAACATAACTTAACTTTGCCTGGAATAATTATACTATATCAGGAATAGCAAAAAAAAAAAACCCAATAGCAGATGGCAACCATGTGGATATAGTCTGTTTAGACATGAATTGGCCATTCTTAGTCCCAGCCTAGGAAGCAAACAGCTCTTTAGTCATCCTATTGGACTTGGCTGTATCAAGTTAGTACTGGAGCTGCCTGTGTATATCCAATGCATGTAGAATCTCTTATACCTTGCTTTTTTGATCTAGGAAGAAAACTGGAAGATTTGTGACTTGATTCAAGGGAAACTCCAAAACAACTTTAGGCATGAATGAAGGATTAGTGGGTAATGCAACCCTATCTCTGTAGAAAACCAGACAGGGTTTACCCATCATGAGAGCTCACAACTCAGATACTCACCTTGCAGATGTCAGAGCAGCAAGTAAAACAGTTTTCCAAGTAATGAACTGCAAGTCAGCCTGAGAGGCTGGTTCAAAGAGAGTTAAGGTCAGTTTTTGTAGAGCAAAACTGAAATCCCAAGGAGAAGGAATTTGCTTGTGAGGGGGGTCTCCTGTGCAACAAGCCTTTCAGAAACTGTTTGACCACAAACATATAAGAAAGAGGGGAATCCACTGGCAGACAAGCAAAGATGGCTGCAAGATGCACCTTGATAGAAACATATGACAAGACACATTTAAGTAGTGCACACAAATCTTTCAGAACCAGAGGTGCTACTTCCCTGCGATTGGCAAGGCACCAAATAGGACACCTCTTCCATTTGCCAACATGATACATTCTAGCAGCAGGTTTTCTTGCCTGCATTATTACCTACTGCATGTCCTTGTGAAAAATGTGCATAAAAGGTATTAAAACTGAATCATTCAGGCCATCAGTTATAGGTGATTGATGCTGGGGTGTATCAAACTGCACGTGAACTTTCTGAGTAGATCCAGTCTTTAAGGAAACTTGTGGTAATTGCCCTTGGCCAATTTCATTAGAATGGAGAACCAATTTTGTGTGGGCCAAAATGAGGTCACCACAATGATTTTTGGTAAATGTTTTTGAATTTGTAGAAGTACCTTGGAAATAATTGGAAATGGTAGAAAAAACATACAGGAACATTCTTACCCAAAGGGATGAAAAAGCATATAATCTTCATGCTTGGCTGCATAGATATCTCAAACAGAATATTTTTAGTTGTTTGTTTTGTAAGGAGGCAAACAGATCTACTTGAAGTGCCTCCTACATCTGAATCAAGTCCTGGAATATGCCTGTATTGAGTTTTCACTTGTGAGAGTCTGTTCAGGATCTGCTGAGTCTATTTGCCGCAAAGTTTTGTTCTGACATAATGTAGGAGGCCTGAAGAGTCAAAGAATGCTGGAAAGCAAACTCCCAAGCCATTATTTCCAACCGGCATAGAAGGTATGACCTTGTATCTCCTTGTTTGTTGAGTTACCACATCACTGTGGTGTCATCTGTTACTACTTGTAAAGGGCCTAAAGCTCAAAGATGATGTAGAGATTTCAAAGCATGAAGAACTGCTAGCATTTACTTGATGTTTATATGTTTTGGTGTATCTGAAGAGTCTCACAGACCTTTCACTTCTACTCCCATGGAAACCACACCCCAAGCATAATCTGAAGAGTCTATCTGGGCAGACTGAAAACTGGGGTCACAAGAGAGAGAAAGGGAGTCTTGGACTGAGAGGCATTTGATACCTATAACACTGCAGTTCTCACCTTACAAATCCCAGCATGGGAATCTGAAAGTGCAAGGGGTATAGGCACTGGGAGTATAAACTTTTTAGGTACCAATGGATTTTTCTTATGTATAATCTGGCATGTGATATCACGATGATGATGGATGCCTTGAGAATTAGAATCCTAATAAATTCTCTTGCAGGATCCTGAAGTATTGAGAAAAAAAAATAAGAAAGATTAGTTGGTAAGTTATTACCTTTTATTTTGAAAGGAAGGCCTCTTGCTTGAGTATATCTAACAGACATCCCAAAATGGCAATTTCATGAGAGGGTGTGAAGCAAGAGTTTTGTAGGTTCAACTTAAATCCTAGATTTGACAGGAGGTTGGATAACTTTGTTTAGGACTCCAAACATGTGGGAGAAGACTCTGCAGTAATAAGCAAGTCATCTAAATAAGGAATAATGCGGATGTCCTACAATCTGCAGTAAGCCACTACTGGGGCTGGACACCTTGTGATCATTTGAGGTGCAGTGGGTAGCCCAAAGGGTAATGCAGAGTACAGACAATGCGAGCCAGGTACAGCAAACCCTAGAAATTTCTTAACAGAAGTTTGAAGAAGTTATGAGATGACTGGCCAAGATTCCATGCTCTTTCAATATACCTTAAGTAAGCATTCACTTTCATTACAATGCATTTTCTAGCTTAATCAGATAATAAATCTCAGAAAAGTTTAAAAACTTTTACAATAAAAGCATTAATAAAGTTGAATTTTATATCTATGTCAGAAAGAAAAAAACAGTTTAAATACTTCTAGTAAAAACACAAGCAGAAAATGTGTGGTTTACCATTAATAATTGGACAAAGCAGTCTAAAAAACGCATTCTTGAAATGTTCATTTAAATCTAATTGTTATTACTTTAGGAATTTCAGATACCTCCAGACACAAAAAGATCAAGGATCAGAAGAAAGCTATAATAAGTAAGGTTATGGAAAGACTTCCATTTACAGTATGAATATGGTTTCTGATTTACATAACATGCAAACTGTAACACATTCTAGTTTACAGTCTTCGGAAATCAGTGTAAATGCTACAGCATATATAGTTTGGAATGCAAAGTTAAATTACAGTATTGCAAATGTAGATCAGCATGATGTAAACACAGCCAGTGTATGTGGCATGCAGATTTCAGGACAGAACACAGTGCAGACCTTCTCAGTGTCTCAAGTTAATGTTATCAGTATGATTTCAGATGCAATAATATTCATAATGTATTAAATTCTAGTTTGTTATTTTCAGAAGGTAGTGCAAATATTGCACTAGGGGGATAGGATTGCAGAATTAGATTGCAGAAACTGACAGCATTCCTGAAGAAACAGGTCAATCTGATACAATGAATTCCAGTGTAAATGATACAAAGACTTCAGGACAAAATAAAGGCAAAACAATCATAGCTCAAGTCAATGCTGTTATCAGTTCTATAGAAAGGGATGAGTTTTAGAATCCAGCATCAAAGCAGTTGATTTATCCGACATGCTTTAAAGTAGAGAAGGATGGCAGACCATACATTTCAATTTTTACAGGGAAGGAATTATGAAATAATGCACTGATTTATAGAGACACAACAGTTTCAATTACAAAAATAACTCTACCAGAAAACACAAGTACAGTTTTAATGTTGTCAGGATTTGGTGTCAAACTTTACAGCAGCAAACACTGTTAACAAAGTGAGGATTCAACAGAATGTGTTGCAACCCTCTATACATACATACAGTGATGCAGTGGTTGGCATTGTCACAACACAGCAAGAGATGGGGTGGTTTCATTCTCAACTGCGGTGACTTCTGTAAAAGTCTGCATGCCTCCCTGTGTTTGTGTGGATTTCCTCTGAGTGCTCCGGTTTCCTCCCACATTCCAAACACATGTATCTGGAGCATTTCTCCTGGGGCCTCTGCTGAAAATAGTCCTAGCTGGACTTTCCTGGTAAACAAGCATTAGATAAATAGATAAATATATATATATATATATATATATATATATATATATATATATATATATATATATATATATATATATATATATATATATATATATATATATATATATAAATATATATATATGCATATATATATATATATATATATATATATATATATATATATATATATATAGGCTTACTATCAAAATCTTGATCCTGAAGGCAAAATATTTTGCCATCAAAACAACTAATGAAAATTCCAAAAATGAAAACAAAATCTAGCCTAAATGTCAAATGTCACAAACACGAAGAATGACATTCGTATACCAGACTTCTGGTTTCAAAAGTCCATATGACCTTTTATGTTTTGGCAGGGGGGAAGGCCACCCTACACCCCCCATATATAGCAAGTCTGAGATCACACTACAGTGAGGAAAGGAGTAAGTTCCCTGATCCACATTATACTACAATCTCCATTCACAATGCCGAATTTATAAGGAAGAATCAAGCTTTACATTTATTATTTATTTATTTTATTTTATTTTACATTTGTTTACTGGGATAGTCCGACTGGACCAGGTCCATTTACCGGGGAGGCCAGGGAGAAAAGCTCTGCATTTACATAACAATCAGACAGAAACATAAAACAGACAAGGAGAATATCAACAATATATGAAGTAATAAAAAACAATATGGTTATCATGGTTACCAAGGGAAATATCATGCTAGAGATAAAGAAATTAGAGTTGTGGTACTGTAGCATATATACAGTAAGCATACTACGAAGGAAGGTATATGTTGTTGTGCCTTTCGGCTTTTCCCAGTTAGGGGTCGTCACAACGGAACTCCGGTCCGCTAATGATTGGCAGTAGATTTTTACGTGCCGAGTTGCCAACCCTGACGCACAACCTTCAACGAAGGTACACCCATTAACGCATGTCTCCACACAGAAGACGCTTTAGCTGAGAATCGAACAGGACAACATCATACTGTGAAGCGACAACGCTACCGCAGCACCACCACCGCAGTTACGAAGGAAGGTATATGAATACGCAAAATAAATGTTATGTAATACATGGACAGAGCCAGGTGTTCATAAGATGCGATTTAAGTGAGTTTTTGAACAGTGTGGTAGTGGATGCATAAGTCAGAGAAGAGGGGAGGCTATTCCAGGTTCTGGATATAGTGTGGGAGAACAGGGCTTTACCAGCATTATTGTTAGCCCTTGAGATACAGAGTAGTGATTTGTCAATAGAACGGAGAGGACGATTAGCTCTATAGTGAGTGAGAAGCTAACTTAGCACTGGGGTTTTATCAGGATATTTCAGGATGTTATAGGCAATGATTAGTTGGTGGTAACTAAGTAGTTGAGGAAGTTCTAGCCATTGTAGGTCCCTTAGAGCCTGACAGTGGTGGGTTCTGAAAGAGAAGTTGTTAGCAAACTTGGCAATTGTATTATAGCATGACTCAAGTTTCTCAAGATTAAGTTTTCTGGTCAGGGTAAGAACTGGCGCTGCGTACATTAGTGTGGAAAATAGGTGAGTTTGGGCTAGGGTTATTATGATGTCATATTATTCCAGTTTGGCATTGTGAAACTTTGAAAAATGCTTTTCGCCTACACAACCTTTGGACTCGAGCCTTTGGAATTTAGATGGTAAACCTATATATATATATATATATTTATGTCACAGCACTACTCTCATGCAAACTATCCACCTTTTTACTGGACACCCTCATTTCCTCTTGCCTTCTTATTGTCTGTCCCAAATCTTCTTCATCAGATTGCCTTCTGCTTTTCTGCACATGCTCAAACCACTGTAATCTGTTCTATTTGATCTACTCCCAATTGGACCTACTTTGGCTTCTGCTCTGATGCCCTCATTTCTTTGTCTGTCCCACTGTGTCTCAGGCATTTCATCTCTATCACCTCTAGCTTCCTCAAATACTTTGCCTTTATTGCTCAAGCAAGTAGAAATTTTATTTATTATTTATTTATTTTATTTTACATTTGTTGACCGGGAAGGTCCGACTGGATACATGTCCATTTTCAGCGGAGGCCCGGGGAGAAAAGCTCCAACATTGACAAATAGGTAAACTATATGTTGATAGAATACAGATTGTTCTCCTTTGGTAGTTTACACAAAAAAGAGGAGACATTTTAAAGTATTTCAATACATTACTCCAAGTATATATAAAATGTTACAGACACATAGTATACCATTCTTTTTATCCTTTTAGACTGACCTTTTGGATAGTTTTATAGGGTATTAGTTTAAAAAGAAAAGACTAGAGATTTACATGGAAGAGGGGATAAGAAGGAATAAGATGAGAGAGAGGTAGAGGTTAAATAAGTTAGACCTGGAAAGGAAGGACTACTAGTTTAGGTGGAGTCAGTCTGGAATTGTGCATTGGCAAAGCCAATGTGTCTTGAGATGGTGAGTTAAACTCTTTTTAAAAAGTTTAATGGTGGGAATGATGGTGAGGCTGGGTGGAAGGGAGTTCCATATTTTTCCGATTGCATTGGCAAAGAGAGCGTCACCCCCTGCATTGTTGGATTTTACTGTTTGAGCTAGTAGCTTGCTTGAGGAGCGTAAACTATTGAAATTGTTGTAAGGTTTGATTAAGTTTTTCAGTGCAGGGGTTTTGTCAGATTGTTTAAGAATTTTAAATGCTACTATGAGTTGGCTCTGCTGGAGAAGGTTTGGGAATTCGATCCAACCCAGGCTTTGTAGGTTGCTACAATGATGGGTTCTGTAGGGCATGCCAGTTGCAAATCTGGCAATATGATTATAACAACATGTTAGTTTATTTACTTCAGATATGTTAAGGTTTGTAAGGATAGGGGAGGCATATAGGAGGGTAGAGAGGAGATGGGAGCGGGCAGTGGCCATTTTTGCTATTGGAGTAAGAAAGGATTTTATTCGATAGAGCGACCCGAGTTTTTTATTAACGGTTTTAATAGTCTGATTGATATGGATATCATATCTAAGTTTATTGTCAATGGTAACTCCCAGTAGTTTAGTGTAGGAGTCTGGAGAGATAATTGTCCCATTTTTGGATTGAATAGAAAAGGGTGTGGGTATGATCTTATGAGTGGGGTAGAAGATTAACAATTTGGTTTTGTTTGGATTAAGAATAAGTTGACGTCCCAATAACCAATTCTCTACTGCAGTGAAACACGATTGTGTTTTTGATAATAAATTAACTGGAGATGAATCAGAACAAACTAATGTTGAGTCATCAGCATATTGAATACAGGTGGCATCAGGGATGGCTTTGTACAGGTCATTTATGAAGACAGAAAAGAGAAGAGGACCCAATATGTAACCTTGAGGAACCCCTATGGTATTAGAAAGGAGGCTAGATAGCCTATTCTGCCAGAGTACAGCTTGCTGTCTCTCTGAGAGATAGGCTTGAAACCACTCTAGAGTTTGGTTATCTAAATGGAGATTTTTTAGGGTATTATGAAGTAGTTGATGGTTCACCATATCAAAGGCTTTTGATAGGTCCAGAAAGAGAGCTGACGATATTTTTTTCTTATTCCTGTTATGGTTAATTGTGTCAGTAAAAGAGAGAAGGGCAGTGGTTGTGCTATGGTGTGGTCTAAAGCCATGTTGAGAACTGGTAAGTAGGTTGTTCTGGATAAGATAGTAGAGAAGTTGTCTGTGTACACATTTTTCCATAATTTTGGCCAATGGTGACAATATAGCTATGGGCCTGTAATTTGACAATTCCGTCGATGAGCCAGCTTTATGGAGTGGTATTACATAGGATATTTTCCATATTGAGGGGATTTTGGCTTCGGCCATGGTACGATTGATCAGTATCGAGATGGGGTAAGCTAAGACATCAGCAGCTTTTTGTAAGTATTCGGCTGGGAGAAGGTCTGCCGAGAGAGTAGTTGGTTTTAGTTTCTTCAGTAGTGAGCATATATAGGCAGTGGGGACAGGTTGAAATTTAAAGGTGGGTATGGACTTTAGGGTGATATCTGTTAACGGGGGGTTGGTAGTTGATAGCTGGTTGGCTAGGGATTGTATAGTGTCCGTGAAGAAGGTATTAAAGGAATTGGCTACTTCCTCTGGGATTTTATCAGATAGTTTTTCTGGGGTAGGAGTTGAGCTTTTACCTGGATGGAGTAGATTGTTTAAACTGGCCCAGAATTTTTGGGGATTGTTGTGGTGTTTGTATTGTAGTTGACAATAGTAGTTTTTTTGTCAAGGGTTATAGATTTTTTGGTCATATTTCTTTGCTGTTGAAATTTAATGCGGTCGAGGGGAGACTTGGTTGTGCGCCATATATCCCAGGTTTTGTTTCTAAGTTTAATTAGGGATTTGGTGTCTTTTGTTAGCCAGGGTGCTATATTTGTTTTAATTCTAATTAGTCTTTTTGGGGCGTGAGACTCAAGTATTGCTAGAAATGCAGTATTAAAATTTAATACTGCCTCCTCTAGGGGGAGATGCTTGAGGGATGCCCAGTTGTAGGATTTAAGTTCTGTCTGAAATTTTATGAGGTCAAAGTGTTTCCTGTTTCTAACCGACCTGTACATGGGCTGATTCGAGTATGTTATCTTGTTTTTCTTTAGGTAGGTGATGAGGTGATCACTAAGGTCATTTGGTAGGGTCCCTGATACATAGTTATGATGTTGACTGTTTATAAGGATCCAGTCTAGGATACTCTCTTTTTGTTTGTTATTACCTATTCTAGTAGAGGAAGATATGGTCTGTTGGAATCCGTGGAGATTTATTGGTGTGGAGTTTAACTCGGAGGAACATTGGTTCCAGCCCAAGTTAACATCACCTAGGATAATGGTTTCTTGAGGGTAGTTATTTGATAGCCAGCTAAGAAGGTTCTCAATTGTTTCGGCGTTTTTCCCAGGGGGGATATAGGTCACAATTAGATTAATTTTTTTTTCCTTATTTAGTTGTACTTTTAGTGCTAGAGATAAAAAAAAAACATTACTGTTATAAAATACAGATGCTAGAATGTTAAAATGTTAAAACATGTTATGCAGTAACATATATATATATATATATATATATATATATATATATATATATACATATATATATATATATATATATATATATATATATATATATACATATATATATATATCTTTTTTAGTGTATAAAACCAGATATATCTATGTTAAAAAACAATGCAACATCGATTTTATTGGTAGGCTACTTTAATTAATCAATAACTGACGACGTGGTATGTTATATTGAAGATTTACAAATGGTTGACATGGTTTAATCACGACGGCGAAGGCCGAGTGATTAAATAAAGCCAACCATGGGTAAATTTCAATATACTACA
>NC_056744.1:1368531814-1368543707 GCF_019279795.1 Protopterus annectens | reverse complement strand
AGAAGGAAAGGGTGTAGGTTCTGGAAAAATAATTTCTCTTTATTTTATAGAAAATACTTTACAAAAAGGATCAATAGCCTGAATTAAACCCTGAGCCAGTCTCAGTAGCTACTGCAAACCAAATCAATTTGAAGAGGAGTTGATATATGCCTGATTTTCTGTTTCTTTTTGACAGGAAAGATGGGACCAGCTATGTTAGTAATGGTAGCAGCTGCTTCCCTAAGGATGAGCAGAGCATTCTGATACAAAAGGGAAACTTCCACTGTTTCCACTCCTAGGACCAACAAGAGTGACTCTCCCATGCCCACTGACAGGGCTCCAACAGCCACAGAGGATGTGGCTAATCCCCAGTCCAGAGTGGCTGCAGGTGTTACACCAGAGGGATCTGGGGTTAAAGCTGACTGGTCTGAGGTACATCAAATGGTCACAGCACATTCACCCACCTGAGTCTGAGGCAAATTACTAGCGAGCTGTGGTGGCAAAGGCTGCTTGCGTAACTTTTTTTTTGTGGCTGGAAGAAGGCTCGACCAAGGGACCAGTCGTTTGTTCCATGATCAAAACAAAAATGGTGCTTCTTTCCTGGTGAAGATAAGTAGTAAATGCCTGTAAAACTATTAGTCCTCAAAAGTTAGATTTTTGTCAGAAAAACACAGTAAAAAGCACTTAAAACACTATGGCAGCCCCACAATGGAAAATAAACATAATTTTCCCATTGAAAAAAAAAATTCTAAGCTTGTTTCCTGCCATTCCTGTAACTAGTCTAGTCCAGATATAGATTTGCGGTATCCACGACTGTATGTAAGCGTCTGAGTCCCCCAAGCCTTTCTGTGTTGGAGGGAACCCTTCTAGCTTATCAGTGGGAGTGGTAAGCACTAGATAGCCTATCTACCACAAGAGAAGTGGTTTCTGGCCCAGAAATTGTAGTTTATTTGCTGTTTGGACAGTTTTTCCATCTGTTTGAACTTTCTGGTTTAAAAGCCAGTGTTTGCGCTTGTTTCCCACCTGTCCTTTAACTAGTCTAGTCCAGATTGTAAGCTTTTGAGCAGTGCCAAAGTCTGCTCTTTAAATTTTCCCTTAGATCTACTAGTTCTCTCCACTCCTGTACTTTTACTAGCTTATTAGTCTAGCACTTTACCAGACTTCCTGTAGCAATTATTGTAGCACACAAAAGTGCTACCAGCACTAAACGTTCTACAAGGAAACAGCTCCAGTACTTATTATTAATGCTCACCCCTCCAGGCATGTCTAAAGGTCAATTCCATGTGTATTCTCCTATTAACCTGGTGAACTTGGGCATCCTGAGGCAATGTAGCAACTGCTTTATGCACACTGACAACCCTCTCCTCTTACCTCCCAACACTCAGACTTGCGAGGCATGCACTTATATATCCAAATTGGAAGCCACTCTCTCTCCAGCCAAGACCGGAATAGCTGGAGAAGAGGAGAAGGTCAACCCTTGTGCCACACCACATGGAACACATAGCCCTCCAGGACACACACCAGCACTGCCTTCACATAAAAACACAAACTACACACCCACCTTCGTGGAGGCTCTAAAAAAAAAATCTACCCAAACAGCAGAGACCTCAAAGGCAGAAACGCACTCAACCACCACAACACAACACTAATCACGAGACACATAACTCTCCTAAACAGCGTGCCACTCAAACAAATCACCTAAGGCAAAACATCATACCCAACACTCTAGTCATAGGTGACTTGATAGTGAGGTACACTGATGTTCCACTCACTAGGCTGAATAAGGAGAAAGTAACAGTCAGCTGCCTGTCAGGCGCCAGGATCCGCCACATAACGCACGCACTCAGGTCCCTCAACAACAGGTACAAGTATGACTCTCTCATTGTACATGTGGGTGTGAATGACCTGAGACATACCTCCCTGGACTACAAGAAAAGAGACATGGAGGAGCTCTCGGATTATGTAGGCCAGGTGGGAATGACCCTAGCCATGAGCAGCACCCCACCATCACCCAGAATGATACCACAGTACAAGCAGAAAATGACTGATTTCAACAACTGGCTACATATCTGGTGTCATTTTAAGAGGATCCAGTATCTGTCAGCCTGGGATGACATGACTGCCAGACCTTGATGCTTTACCAGAGATGGCCTGCATCTGTCACCCCTGAGCTTTTGGATACTGACTGAGGCTCTTGTCACCTCTATGCTGCCTTTTTTAGGTGGTGTTCCAAAGACCAAATTACCACCATAACAGCTACAAACAAATGCAATCTGAGGATCATGCTGCTCAATGCTAGAAGTCTAAATCTCAAAATGCACTCACTCAAAGCACTAGTTAAAATGGAGAACATTGACATTTGTGCCATAATAGAGACCTGGTTCAAGGCAGCAGAAAGCACCCCTGCACTACCAGCCTATAACTCATTCCACACCTTTTGGACCCAGAACTTGGACCGAAGCTCTAAAGGCAGTGGTGTTTCCATATTCATAAAGGATGCACACATCTCCAGACTGGTAGCCCAAATAATGCATCAGAGATACTTCAGGTGCAGCTAACATTAGGTAAGACAGTGATTCAAGTGGTAGCCTGCTATAGGTCCCCAACGATATCCCAAGACTCACACTACATGCTCCTAAGCACCCTGGAGAATATTAGGGTCCAACCTAACACTCTTTTACTGGGCAACTTCAACTACCCCTCCATTAACTGGGAAAACTACTCATGTACCAATACACTTGACCGACGTTTCCTGGAATTCATTAATTCCAGTGCCCTAGACCAGCTCGTTCTTACCCTCCACTGGAGGTAGCAACATCCTTGACCTGGTCATTACTAACATGGGTGACCACTGATCTACACCAAAAGTCAACTCCTCCCTGGTTAGATCCGACCACAAACTAATCACCTTGGAAATCCCCCCCCCCCCCGCAAAGGTAACCACCACAAAAAACTTCTCCAAAGCTAACTTTGGGCTCCTAAAAACAGAGGTGACTAACTTCACAGCACCCATGCAAATGGAGAGCAGTTGCATGACCACCGAATCATACACCAGTACACTGTCTGAACATGTACACAAATGCATGGATCTCGCCATACCCAACAGAGCCAAGATGCTCTCTTCCAAAAAAAGGATGCCAATCTGGCGGTCCCCTGTGATAAAGAACCTCTACAACAGAAGGAGGAAACTGATGTGAAATAAGGTGAAGTCCCAAGACTGGAACAACTCCCTTATCAGCCTCAACAAAAAGTTGGGATCCCTCATCAAATCCTCTAAAGCTAGCTATGAAAACAGAATTGCATCAGATAGTAAAGACAACCACAAGGCTTTCTATAGTTATGTAAAGAATCTCCATGGCAATACCCAGATTTGCTTTGAGCTACTGCACAATAGTACATCCTCTACCAGTCGAACAGATATTGCCAATATATTGGCTAACAGATTCGGTGCCAGTTTTACCCCCCCCCCCCAAGGGACCAGTCACAATACCAGTAGATTGCCCGGCACCCAGTATTACTGCTGCACAGGTTAAAACAGCACTGTCCAAGGCCAAGAATATAACTTCTATGGGACCTGACAATATCCCTGGCTGTGTTCTACATGAACTACGGAGTGAACTGGCACCTCACCTGTGTGCCCTGTTCAATCACAGCCTCACCTCAGGTTTTGTCCCTACCGAATGGTGCACTGCTACAGTCATCCTGCTCCACAAAGGAGGAGCGACTACAGGCCCTGGGAACTATCACCACATTAGTCTGACAAGTCTGGTATGCAAAGCTATGGAATGTCTCACCATGGACCTAATAAACAAGGATATAGGGAATCTCCAAACACTGGATCCCACACAGTTTGGTTTTGCGAAGGGTAGATCATGCCTGCTCAACTTGGTCAACTTCTTTCAGTCAGTCACCAGAGCTGTGGATGAAGGCAAGGTGGTTCATACAGCCTACCTTGATCTGGCCAAGGCCTTTGATACCATTCCCCACTTAGGAATCATAAAAAAACTCACTAAGCTAGACATCAACCCCTTTATCACTAGGGGGGTAGCAAACTGGGTCACAGTTAGAACCCACAGTATGAAATTAGCTGACTCCAAGTCAGACTGCTGACCAGTGGAGTCCCATAAGGTTCGGTCCTGGGTCCTCTCCTGTCTGGTATCTACTTCTCTTATGTCCAGGCCAACACAAAGGGACTCTGGCTGACAAAGTTCACAGACGATTGCAAGTTGGGAGCTATTATTAACTCCCCAAGTTATGTTGACATCCTACAGAAAGGCCTCACTGAGACCAACAACTGGTGTCAGAACCATGGCCTTAAGCTCAATGCCAAAAAATGTGTTGTCATCCCCTTTGGGAAAAACCCAGTTCCCATGTATTACCACATCGATGGTAGTCCACTGAACACTGAAGGCATTATAAGAGATCTGGGAACACAGGTTGACAGCAACCACTCTATTGACCACCATATTGCCCTTGTGGTCAGAAAGTCCTTCTATGTGGCACATTTCATTACTAAGGGTTTTGCCTCCAGGAAGAAAGAGGTCATCGTCTCCCTCTACTCTTCCCTCATTAGGCCAGTCATTGAGTACAATGCCCCATTTGGCATTTACCTCATTAGACACCTGCAACAACTGGAGAGGCCACAAAAGTACCTCATAAAGAGGATCCTAGGCCTTAAACATTTGTCCTGTATGGACAGACTAAAAAAACTCCAACTATTCTCTGTGTCATATTGCTTACTTAGAGCCAATCTTTGCTTGACTTACAAAGCCATGTATGACCCAGCTCTTTTAGAAATGCTACATCTAAAGAAATCCCAATCCCTCTGTACCACACACTCCAGAGACCTCAATCTTATTACCACAATCAACAGAACAGGCTAGAGGGACATAACCCAAAGACTGCCCATGCTATGGAATAGACTTCCCATACATGTCAAGCAGAGTACCTCACTGGCCCTCTTCAAGAGAAATCTTGATGAGTGGATGGGAAATAGAAAATTCATCCTAGGCATCACTCCAGTGACTTTACTCGACAGAGGCACTGGGAACTAAGGTCGGGTGGGACGATACTAGGGTAATCCTATGGGCTAGGCTTCTAAAGGCACCAGGGCCATTAGCCTATTACACACCTATGAACCTATGAAAGTATGTTTTCAGTTAGTTTACATTACTTTCAAACTATCAGAAGAAAATGAGTGCTCAGTTTAAAAAAAATTACTGTCTGGAGACAGTCCATTAAATAATAACACTCCTAGCTTTAAAAATAATTTTCCTGAAAAGGAAAGCAATAAAACATTAACAATATATAAGAAAAAGGAATTTTTTTCCCCCAGAGGGAACCTATCTGCCCAGCAAAGAAAAGCACAAGCCGAACGTTGATCCTCAAAATCCTCAGAGATGTGTACTTCTCAGTGTCATTAGAGCACTGAAGGGTGTTGAATCCTTACTTGTCTTTTACTCAGCTCATCTAGAGTTACTTGACAGGTTTGGTAAATGGAAGGTGCCCTGAAGCTTTAGAAGCTGGCTGGCTGTGATATCTTTGACATGATATATCCCATATAGCTAAGGTTACTGCAGCAGTGATCGATATGAAGAACCTCTAAGATTCTTAAGAGAAGAGAGCTTTTCTTTTTAGGAAACAGAACATAAGAGGTAATCCAGAAAGCTTGAGTCAGGTCTGGTATCCCACCTGTGATTTAAAGGGTGAAATGACTCTTTCTTTTAGGAAACCCTGATTTTACTCAGCTTTGATTGGTTTCATGGCATGTTAATAGCATGTTAATGGCCTTACTAATCCAGTTAAGAAATCTCAGATTTTGCACTTCATAAGGAACACACAATCCTCATATTATATTTTTACTAGTATCTCTCTTGAATAATGCCAAGCATACTAAACAATGTAGATTTGGCTATACACAGGGATATTTTGCTGAATATTCATAGGCTCAACACAATGGCTTTCCAGTTAAATGGCATTTCAGTCAAATGTAATTTGTGTTGGCCTGGACTTCAGAGAAGTAGATACCAAACAGGAGAGGACCCAGGACCAAACTCTGTGGGACTCCACTCATGACTGGCCAGCAGTCTGACTTGGAGTCAGCTACTTTCACACTGTGGGTTCTATCTGTGAGCCAGTTTGCAACCCACCTAGTGATATAAGGGTTGATGCCTAGCTTAGTGAGTTTTTCTATGATTCCTGAGTGGGGAATGGTATCAAAGAACTTGGCCAGATCAAGGTAGGCTGTATGAACCACCTTACCTTCATCCACAGCTGTGGTGACTGACTCAAAGAAGTCGACCGGGTTGAGGAGGTATGATCTACCCTTCACAAAAACTGAACTGTGTGGAATCCAGAGTTTGGAGATTCTCTATATTCTTGTTTATTAGGTCACTGATGATGCGTTCCATAGCTTTGCATATCAGACTTGTCAGGCTAATGGGGCAATAGTTCCCAAGGTCTGTAGTCGCTCCTCCTTTGTGGAGAGGGATGACTGTAGCAGTGCACCATTTGGTAGGGACAAAACCTGAGGTGAGGTTGTGATTGAAAAGGGCACACAGGTGAGGTGCCAGTTCACTCTGTAGTTCATGTAGAACACAGCCAGGGATATTGTCAGGTCCCATCAAAGCTGTATTCTTGGCCTTGGACTGTGCTGTTTTAACCTGTGCAGCAGTAATACTGGGTGTGAATCTGATGGCCATTGTGCAGTAGCTCAGAGCAAATCTGAGTATTGCCGTGGAGATTCTTTACATAACCATAGAAGGCCTTGTGGTTGTCTTTACTATTTGCTGCAATTCTGTTTTCATAGCTAGTTTTTGAGGATTTGATGAGGGATCTCATCTTTTTGTTGAGGCTGATAAGGGAGTTTTTCCAGTCGTGGGACTTCACCTTATTCCTCATCAGTTTCCTCCTTCTGTTGTAGGGTTTGTTTATGGCAGGGGACTACCATATTGGCTTCCTTTATTTGGAGGAGAGCATCTTGGTTCTATTGGATATGGCAAGATCCATGCATTTGTGTACATGTTCATATAGTGTACTGGTGTATGATTCGGCAGTCATGCAAATATTCTCCAATTGCATGGGTGCCATGAAGTTAGCCACCTCTGTTTTTAGGAGCCCAAAGTTAGCTTTGGAGAAGATTTTCATGGTGGTTACCTTTGGGGTGGGGGTGGGATGTGGATTTCCAAGGTGATTAGTTTGTGGTTGCATCTAACCAGGGAGGAGTTGACTACTGGTGAAGAGCAATGGTCACCCATGTTAGTAATGACCAGGTCAAGGATGTTGCTGCCTCTAGTGGGGTAAGAATGAGCTGGTACAGGGCATTGGAATTAATGAATTCCAGGAAACGTTGGGCAAGTGTATTGGTGCATGAGTAATTTTCCCATTTAATGGAGGGGTAGTTGAAGTCGCCTAGTATGAGACAATCAACAGAACAAGCTGGAGGGACAGGTTCATAACCCAGAGACTGCCCAAGCTATTGAATAGACTCCCCATACATGTCAAACAGACACCTCACTGGCCGTCTTCAAGAGAAATCTTGATGAGTGGATGGGAAATAGAAAATTCACCTCGGGGTTCACTCCAGTGGCTCTACTCGACAGAAGCACTATGGACTATGGTTGGGTGGCACGATGCCAGGGTAATCCTATGGACTAGGCTTGTAAAGGCTCCAGGGCCATTAGCCTAGTACACACCTATGAACCTATAATAATTTTTTTGACTACATGTGGTTCAGTCAAAGGTACATTCAATGAAACATCATAGAACCACAGCTAGTTAGCTAACTAGCTAGATAGATAGATAAATAAAGCTAACATAACTTTGGGGAGTTGTGCGCCTCATTTCAAAATTTGATGACGTTCTCACTGTTATCGATGGCAAATCTAGACTTGCATAAAACAATGTACTTCTGCAACTACTACAACCTGTTACACATATTAATGATTAAGCTGATGATATTAATAATATTAGGCAAAGTATAAACAGAGCACATTTAGTAAAGGAATTTCACTGCATCTCTGTTAAACTTGATACTAAGGATTACAGCTTTGCAATTCAGGTTACAACAATACAATAATCTGAAGATGCAGAGCATGTAGGGAAGGTCACAATAAATAACTAAGAAGAAAATGAGTGATGCATATAATGTTAACAGAGTATACTAAAGAAAAGGACATGACTTTTTATATGTAATGCCCAAATTACAGGGAGTGATAACCTTGATGAGTCACAAAACCTTCATTCTACAGAAAATGACAGCATTATTCCAACAGGGAAGGTAGAAAAAAGAGGCAATATGCAGGATAAAAGGAAAAAATCTAAATCAGAGTTGGAAGTATTAAAGAACATTACTCTAAGGAAAAAGAGAAAGATTGAGGCTGATGGTATGGTTCAAACTGTGAAAGTACAAAGAGAGCTAGGTAATTGTACGTTGCAAATTATGTGGGTAGTGAAAACAGTGAGATTAAAAAGACTAATCATGATGAACATTATTGTTTTGTAACACATGAAAGAACAGACTGCACTAAATCAGAGATAGGAGATTATTCAATTCAGACCGGAAATAGTAACAGAGATGATAATGAACATCACACAGTATTATGCTTACCAGGAAAAACAATACAGGATCTGTGGGTCTTATGATGCCTAAATGTATTGGGAGATGATTTTATTTATATTAGGACAATGATCTCTTTTTTAAGACTCACTGATTGACTGATTGTTACCAGGAACTTTGATAACAGAGCTTGCATACGTGTTAGCTATTTTTTTTTTTTTTTTTTTTTTTTTTTTTTTACAAAACACATACAGAAAGCAGAGTGAGTTCAGCACGAATGAAAATATTTTTTGATTTAATATCTACATAAAAAATTGTCCCATTTTTAAATATGGGAATGTATAAAGCATCTAAGCCTTATTCCAAGCACACACATTCAAACAGGATGGAGTAATTCATAATGACAGCAGATAACACTATGATATTGCAGGATTTTTGCCATGTCAGAAATGTAGTAGTTCATAAAACATCAACAAAAAGTGTATCTGCATGTAGGTGTTCACCTCAGTTTCAGTCTCTTGAGGATTATAATGCTGGGAAGTAATCTCCTTTTTGATACTAGGTGCACTGCCTGTTAATGCAGATATCAGCCAAAAAACAAGTTCACAGATAACAAAACTTGATTTGTCTGTGCTGGTTGTCAATGCAAGAGCATTAGTAATATATATATATATATATATATATATATATATATATATATATATATATATATATATATATATTTTTTTTTTTTTTTTTTTTTTGCAGTTTGTTGGAAATTTAGCTGTATTCACATAATCTTGATATTATTATTGTTTGTGAAACCTTTTTTTTTGGAAACCACTTCCAAAATTATTAGAAACCACATCTGTTATGTTTAACAGACATTCAAAAAATAAATAAATAATCATCTGGAGCTGTTATGATAGGAATTAAAGATTGTTATAAGACATGTGATCCTTATATATTTAATGATAACATCATCACTGTAGACTGAGTAAATGTGGCAATAAAGTAACCCTGGAACAGATTACAATTAAGAAAGTATAGACCAGCAAACAATAGCTGTTGAACTGAATTTATCAGAGACAGACTGAAACAATGTTAATTCTATGACATTAGTAAAGAAATTATTTACAAGGTATTTATATGAATAAGTGTTACAGAATGTAAACTAACCACCCAGGAAACAGTACATTTTAGATATTGTATGTGTTCCTATGGATGCTACTCCATGTCACATTTTACCACCTTTGAGTGAAGTGATCACAGAGTTGTAAATGTTAAACTACTACTACTATTTTAAAGTGAAATCTAAGCCAATGTACAGAAGATTAATAACAAACTAAATGGAAGCAAAACAGTCACAGTATAAAACAAACTGAATATTGCACTCAGTGGAAGGGTGGCAGAAGGAATGCACTAAGTGTTTAAAAGGAAATTATTTGAATGCACTAAATAAATAAATAAATAAATAAATAAATAATATATAGGCACATGAGGGGAGTAGGATATAATTCCTTGGGAGCAAGATACCTAATTAAAACAATGGATAAAAAAATGAAGTGGAAATGATGTCGAACTATAGCTTTGAAAACTGAAATGAGCGGGGCAATCTAATTAAACATACTAAACTTCCTGGTATATGGGTAAGTCCAGCTTTGAGTTCTTCTGACCATATCAATGAATTGGTTAACGATACTTATTGTGGTGCAGCAGTCAGCGTTGTTTCCTTACAGCAAGAGGTTCTCCCGTTCGATTCTCGGCTGGAGCTCCTTCTGTGTGGAGTCTGCATGTCCTCCCTGCGGTTGAGTCATGCTTAAAGACATGCAGGTAGGTGCGTGCATGAATGAGTGTGCCTTCTTTGAAGGTTGGGCATTGGGCTGGCAACTCAGCACCGTAAAAATCCACTGCCAGTCATTAGGGGACCCGGAGTTACGCTGTGGCAACCACTAACCGAGGAAAGCCGAAAGACTTATAACTTAGACTTATAACACTACAGGCTGTATAAAAATATTTAAAAAGACTGAAAATTAAGAAATAATGAAAGCAGAATTTATGTACTGACCATAGCTATACATCCTTTTAGTCCAGTCCATCTAATACATGTGGGATCTTGAGCTTCTTGTTGGATCTAATTTAGCAGTTTTAGTACTCTAGCCTCAAGCCCCTTTAGGAATCTCCCTTCCCATAATGTACCTCTCTAGCTAACTCAGATCTTGTTAGTTGCCTTTGGACCTAAAGACAAATAGCCTGAGCTGCCATGGATACCGAATACTCCATACAGAAGGTCCTTCAGGCCATGGAGATAAATCTAGAGGAAAGAAGGGAGGGTTGTACCAGATGGACTAAAATGAAAGGCTCTATAGTTATGTTAAGTAAATAACTTTCATATCCTGTTCATTCACTCTATTCAATCTGACATTTGAGACAGAATCTAAAGCTACAGTAACCCTAGGTGGTATCATGATAGGAGACTTTTCAAGATAACACCAAAAGATGCTGTAGCCCTGGAGGTACAGCTTATAGTGCTTGATAAAAGTATGCCTGAAAGACCAAGTGGCAGCCTCACAAATATCATCTAGAATATACTCTAAAGAAGGCCATAGAAGCCACCATGGCTATCACAGAATGAGCTCTTAATTTACTAGAAACAATTTGTTGCGATGCAGTCTGACAACCATATAAGAAGTGATACTTTAGACATCTTTTTCCTCAATCTGTAGTGAGCAAATGAAATAAAACATTACTCATATGTCCTGAAAGATTCCGTCCTGTGATGACAAAAGGGCAGTTGTCTATGTACATCCAAGGTATGCAACAAGTATTCCCCTTTATTCCCATATCTAGGGAAAAATGGCAAATGGACGTGTTGAGAAATATTTGACTGTAAAGCTACTTTGTAGATTAAGGAAGGATTTGTCATTAATGAAACTCTTTATCTAAGGAAAATCAAATAGAGGGGAGTGGAGGTTATAGCATGGAGTTTGGAAATTCTTCTTGTTTAAGCAACAGCTACAAGGAGAATAGCTCCCCCTGATATCTTTAGTAATGGGTGCTAGCCCTAACCCTAATGCTGCCCCTTCCCACTACCCTAACCCTACACCTTACCTTCATAAAAACCTTTCCATAATACTGCCACTAAACAAGACACACTGAGACACACAAACATTCACAAACACCACTATATCTATCCTCTAACATAAGGTATCCTTCAGCCTAACCCTAAAATAAACAAACTCACACACAAACATACAACACACATCCTTCACTCATCCCTGACCCTAACCTAGTTCACATACACATGAACAAACATTCTCACCCCTCCAACCCTAATTACCTGTTTTGATATTACATACCATTGACATTTCCACCACT
>NC_056744.1:1368276814-1368526814 GCF_019279795.1 Protopterus annectens | reverse complement strand
TGGTTTCATGATACGGACATCCCTCTTGCCTAGTATGTAATTGAGTAGGTTTTTCTCCCTATTGTCCAAATTAGAGGCTTCAGTATTACCTTTAAACCTCAGTTCCCCGATTTCTTTCTCACAAAGAGTTTCAAATAGGTGAACCAGTGGATGGGAAGCGGGTATAAAGGTACTAGGTCTGATTAAACGAGAATTCGGTACTACTGAGTTTTCATTGTCTGAAAAGTGAAGGGCCAAATTCAACTTCCTGGTAAACAGTTTCAACTGTACAATAGTTTCAACCAGGTTGGCCCTTTTTGCTGGTACAAAATTCAAACCATAGAAAAAAATTCGGGCCACTCCTCTTCAATCACCAGGTGGCTAAGATTGTAAACACTGAAATCATTGTGCACATATTTAATAATTTTACATGCATTAAAATCATGTTCATGACACATCAAAACATTATTCATCTCCAGCGTTGGGCTTGAGCACCCCCCCACTCCCCCTCCTCTGTTGGCCCTGGTACTGTCCCTGGCCAAACAAATGTTGGTTGGCAGGGTGGCCTAATGGTTAAGGTGTTTGCCTTACAAAGACAAGATGCAGGGTTTGAGTCTCACAAGGGATAATTGGCTAGGCTTACAAAGGCAGTTAGCTTAGTACTAACCTATGTATTCCTATATATACATACATACACACACGTGTGTGTGTGTGTGTATATATCTATTTAATTAATCTATTATTTATTATGGTTGTGGTCATGAACTGCTTATTTTATGCATTTTAAACAGGTACTGTAACTTTAAGTGCAGGTAACTAGTAGGTGAGACCTTTGATTTAATGATTTGCTTTACCTTAATCTATTTATTAAATAATTAGTCTGCCTCAAATCATATATATTTTTTAAATACTTTGTATAAAAAAGAGGAGTGTTTAACAGATTTTGTAATTCTGATAAAGTCCTTCACACTTCAAGGACAAAAGTGCTTAATCCATTTTTTTTTCAGTATGAATAAATGGTTGTTTTATCCGAACTGGTGGCTGTGGATTCCCTATATGTCCATTCCTTATATGGATTGATTTGATTTATTGGTCTTTTATTCCTGCTTTGTTGTTTGTAGTGTATTAGTTTTCATTCAGCCTCGGGATGGCAGAGGGGAATGTTTCACTGCAGCTTGCCTGTGAAGGGAACACCAACAATGATTCCCACAACAATGTTCAATTCAGTTCATTTTATGGACAACTTACCCAACTGGTGCAGGTCTTTACTCAACAAGTAAAGGAAGTTACCAGAGTTTCTTCTGGCTTTCCATCATCCAGCAACAAGGCTCCGGTTTTTAACTTCAATGGAGTATCCAAAGCACATGGAGGGGCAAGAAGGAAAGAACAAGGTACCAATCCTTTATCTACGTCAGCTATTTAGTGTTACAAGTAGACATTGGAATGGTGAGAACCATGATAGTTTTGAGCAAGGAGTTATGGGAGTCATAGTACATGAGAGCAAATGAGTTTTAATGCTGCACAAATGGGTAAGACTTCAGGTCTTATTCAACTTAATGATTGGATGAGAAAAATATTCCAGTTTTGACTGACTTTACCTCTGGTAAAGGTTTCCCCCAGAGACAAAATTTTGAATGACAGGATTAGAACATTTGAAAAGAAGCTTGTAAAATTGTGTTCTCTGCAATTAGATAATGCCTATCTTGAATGTTGTATTGAGGTGCGGTATGTACCAATGGTTTAAGGACTTTCAAGTTTCCTAATGGTGTTGTCAAGGGTTTGGTTTTTATCAAGAGTTGGTGGTCGTGTTTGATCAGCATGGCATTGAACTCAGGCTATTTTAATTAAGGACAACTTGTAACACATTAGATTTAAAAATTAAAAAGGAGAAAAAAGATTTTAAGGGACATTAAGGATTATCATTCTAGTAGTGTTTTATCCACAATCTAAGTGTACCACTCCTGGTTGAGGCAACGACAGAACCAAGAATTTTGAACATACCAACCCTAGGGATAACACTGATTTTTATTGTAGAAGGAATGCAGGAGCAAATGATGATTGGGTCACCCTTGTAAGTGTTGATGACCTTTTACAGTCCCCTCCTCCATGGAGGTCGACCTGTTTAACAAGGCAAGAACCAGTGACATATTATCCACGTGGACGGAGAGTACACATGTCTTCCATTGAAGGGAGGGAGGGGCATGGGTATGACGAACAAATACCAACACAAACTCCAGCACAATCACAGAATCCAGGTGGACAAGCAGGACTATTTGAGGAGAGGACACTGGGAGAAGAAAGGTCACCTTTGGTGTCCACTTCTAATATTAACATTTCACACAATGGGATCCTTTACACTAAAGATGATTTTAATATTTTTAATCATAGTGATTTCAGAAAGGCTTGACCTTTGTGCCCAGTGCTAAATTTGATCTAGTAGACTGAACTACTACGCAGAATGGAACAGCTGTCTACCATGCAGGTCTCCCCACTAGGGTTGCCACCTGTTCAGATGCCCAAGGTGAGACATCCGTTGCAGAAATGTGAGAATTTGCAGGATAAAACATACCCCCGGCCAGTGCAAAGGACAGAATTACACTTGTATGCCAAGATAAAAGCTTATTTCATAGCATTTGAATAGCTTATGCTATCCCAAATAATAGTTATGTGTTCCAGATACAAAATACCTGTGTCATGCAACTAGTAAAGAAAATAAGAAATATATTTTTGTCTTAAAATCACAGGACATTTGCCATGTCTTAGGTTTCATCGCAGGACACAACTGTCCAAAAAGGGACTTCCCCTCACAAAGAGGAACAGGCGGTAATCCTACTCCCCAATGAATTATCGACAGTATATATTCAACTCAATCACATACCGACACCACCTCTCAACCTATTACAGCAACAAAATCTGGACAAAGCCTAAAAGGATGGGTGGACAAATAGGGACAGATGTAATTACTCCTCTCACAAACTTCGAAAGTTCACAGAATAATAGTATGTACAGTAGTATGAAATGTTGTGAAGGATGTGGGGTAGTCCCCAAGTATTACAGAGGTCCGTACATTTATACTGTAACAAACCTTCACATATGTTGACTGTACTACTGCATACCTGTAGTTAATTCATAGTTAAGTCATGTGCAAAATAATAATCCACGTATGAATGAATACAGGAAATAGTCAAATGTGAATGGGAACACCACTCACCGTGGATTATGTATTGTAACCACCCCCACCCATATTATGTATTGCCAACATTATAAGCTGCTGACAGGTGCCCAAACACCTGTGTCTGTAAACACAGATAAAATGTTTAAAATGGACAAACCCTGTCCATGTGCTTTGTCTGATATTTGAACACAGTCAGGGCAGCTCCGTTTACCAGGCGGACAAGCCTAAACCCAGATCACCACATGAACACCCTGACAATTAAAGACCTGTATGTGTCAGGACTATAAACCTTGGTGTTCTGAATATCCCTGCAGTGATTAAATATGCAGCTTGGGTCCAGAGCAGTAGGGAATAGGGAATGTGTAACATGTAGTACCGCATTTTTCCCAGCAGGAGAATGGATGCCTGTGTCGTAAGTGAAGCGGTGAGGCATGTGTTAATGTAGCTATGTACTATGGGTATGCATATAAATGAGTCAGAACACCAAAAGTATAGTGGTTACAGCATCCGGCCAACGTGAATGCAGTCCCGGTTCAACTACGACTACAGCACATATAATGTGAAAGTGTAATGAATGTGTCTGTGCTGTACAGACAGTTAAATATGTAAAGGTTAACGTGTGTTTTGCATACGTCTGTTAACCGGATTACAGATAATTTACTGGTATTGTCACAAGTAATAAAGCCCAGGTAAGCACAAAGACTTAGTAAACATATGTAACCCACAATAAGGATATGCATGTGCGCCTGTGCGTGTGTGATCCGCTCACAGCATAGTAAATGAATGCTGTTTCCCCCACGTTAGATATACATGGCTCAAACCTGTTAACCCCGTAAAGTATGAAACCGGACAAAGGCATGCAAACTACCAGTACAAATAGGGACAAACCCCAGATATGTGCCAGAACAAACATAGAAAGTGGATAGAATAACGGGTGTGTTAGTAGCATGGATTGTCTGAAGGGTATGCAGTCGTAACCTGAACTGCTTGCCAGTATTTCCCACCGTAAGTCTCAAATGAAAAGTCACTACATTGCCAGATAGACACAGGTTTATGTAAAACACACTGAAGATAAAGAGGCAACCAGCTGTACACTCTGCGACAATCTGTACAGTGGAAAGGTATGGTATGGATATAGATATATGTGTATACACATAATCCACAGACGTAAACCAAAGCAAGTTATGAAATGAGGATTGTACATGTATATATGTATACACAACAGACATATGTCCCGTAGATATGACATATGTACATAAATAGGCCACGTTATAGCTAATATGGGTGGACAGACATGCATGAAAGGTGAATAAACTGCTGCCTTCCAAACCATTGGCCAGAAAGTGACAGTCCAGCAAGTTCTACACTTTAAACATGCATATAGGTGTCCAATGCAGGACCCCAAAAATTGATCCATAAGTAGTGTCAACTGACACTGACGCAAAATAAGTGACCTCAGCAAATACGATATAGCTGTACATGCAACAGTAGCAGGTGCAAGGGTGATGACACGTGTCGATAGAATATATGACGTACGAACTGATATCCGGAGAGTGGGGAGTGCATATAAGTGTCTCCACACTTCAGTAACGCTCACATTAAACATGTATAATGGGTACTGTAGAGGGTTGTCAGGTATGGGAATCATGGGAATGCAGAAATGGGCCTACGTGTTGTTTGGCAGAGATTTCATAGCCCCCCCCCCCCCCGTGGGAGTGATGTGGGTATAGCACACACCTATATTCTCAATAATGGGGCAAACCATCCACTGGATATTGCGTAAACCATTTTGGGAATATGTAGGGCCCTATATCAGTGTCATGTAGGCGATTATCATGGATGGACATGAGTACGACCAAGATGGTAACCATAACTGGCAAACTGTCAGAATAAGACAGCTGCACTAAGGCATAGTACATGAAATACAAATAGGGACTATATTAGATATACCCCAGACAAAGTCAGAATGTTGGGAGAATACTGGCGTAGCCAGGAATACGAATGTTATGAGTGTTACTAATCATGTAATGGAAATGTCAGTCACTATTATCTAACCACACAGTTCGTAATGCCTTGCCAGCAATTTACCAGAAAGGCACATTACTATGACAAATGTAACAAGGGCAAAGGTCAAACGTCAGGGCGTTTACCCATAATGTGTACAGGTTAGGGGTATGAAGGTAACCTGTCCAAAATACATGTACAGAACTAGTGATACTAGGTGGACAGGTGAGAAGAAAGACATCAGGACAAATGGGAAAACATGTACAAGTCATACGCATGTACTCCGACAAATGTGAATGACAACGTATGCCCTGTGAATGTCAATGTGGAAGGTTAATAGACACAAAAGTAATGTGTCCCTCAGGGTGTCATGCAGTGTCACCGTAACAATGTCCAGTCCCCCATACTCGTACGTGAGCTCTGCTACTGATGCTAAGTGCAAATACCGGCCCACACATACGGTACATGATAGACTAATTACTGTGTATAAGCAGCTGTTCACCTGTGTGAGGAATACAACTCTCTGGGTGGGTATGTCCTGCAATATAAATGTAACGGCATGTGGCCTGTGATGCCACCATACAGTGTGTGTATTGGTGTCAGAAAGTTGATATCTTGTATCAGACACATACTCCGCAACTGAACAGATTTACGCAGAATGTGCAGAGTTCTGCCTCATATGTTTGGTGTGTTCCATGTAACATCAGTACCATTCTGGCACATTCCTGATAACTGAAGTCATGAAATAATGACAAACATGTGATTAAGACCAAACACCAAATCCGTCAGAAAAGCCATACTAATGCAAAACCTATTATTGTGTCAACTATCTACGTTTGTAAGAGCAACATGTCAATACTGCCCCTATGTGCCCCACTATCAGATAAGGCCTTGTCCAGAAGTTTGCTCTAGGAGGTGGAGTGGTATGATCAGAAACAGATACATGTGTGAGGAAACAGCATTATCGACTGCAAGATAACACAGAAGGTATGAAATGCGCTGCAGTAGGATGTTCAGTACTGTCCGCAGGTATGTGCTGACATGTCAAATGACACAGCAGTCTACATGAAGTACCTACAGGGCTGTCACCTTTACAAATGATGATAGTGGGACATACCCACAGCCATGCACACAGCACAAATAGACATACACACAGCAAAACTAGGCCATGATACATGAAGCCTCCGGCGGGTACGAGTACAGTGAGAGTACAGCAAGGATAGATGTCTGCCAAGATATACAGAAAATGCCTGTAAGGGCATGTAACACCGCCTGTAACACGGACGTTGCATGGACAATGTTGAGAGTTGCAACATACTCCATTGGTATGTGAAAGCTATGCAAATATGCGATACATGAAACAGTCAGCTGTCCATGCAAGAGCAGAGTTATGGGCAGAAAACAGATTTTATATATATATATATATATATATATATATATATATATATATATATATATATATATCGAGAGAGATACAGACATACATACACAGACACACACACACATGGCAGGGCTGGTAATTGAACTTACACATTACTACCCTATCACACTACAGCATGATGCATTTACAGAATGTGCTACCAAGATTACTAAACACAGCAGACCCACATGCATTCTACTAGGTGTGTGTCAACATCTGCAAAGACAAAGACGTCAGCAGGATATATCTGTGGTGCGAGGCATCTAAAAGCATAACCTGAGTCCTCAGGCGTACGGGAGCATGCACACACACACTTGGCAGGCCAGGGAATTGAACTTACACCTAACTACCCTCTCACACTACAGCATGATGCATTTACAGAATGCGCTACCGAGATTACTGAACACAGCACTCCCAGAGGCATACTTCTAGGTGGGTGACATCATCCGCAAAGGCAAAGACGCCGATAGGGAGTGTATGTGTTGTGAGGCATGTAAAAGCATTACTGTGTCCCCAGGCAGCTGGAAACACACACACACTTGGCAGGGCCGGGAGTTGAACATACACCTAACTACCTTATCACACTACAGCATTACGCATTTACAGAACGCGCTACCGAGTTTACTGAGCACAGCACTCCCAGAGGCATACTTTTAGGTGGGTGACATCATCCGCAAAGGCAAAGACGCCGATAGGGAATGTATGTGTTGTGAGGCATGTAAAAGCATTACTGTGTCCCCAGGCAGCTGGAAACACACACGCACACTTGGCAGGGCTGGGAGTTGAACATACACCTAACTACTTTATCACACTACAGCATTACGCATTTACAGAACGCGCTATCAAGATTACTGAACACAGCACTCCCAGAGGCATACTTCTAGGTGGGTGACATCATCCGCAAAGGCAAAGATGCCGATAGGGAATGTATGTGTTGTGAGGCATGTAAAAGCATTACTGTGGCAGCTGGAAACACACACACACACTTGGCAGGGCTGAGAGTTGAACATACACCTAACTACCTTATCACACTACAGCATTACGCATTTACAGAATGTGCTACCGAGATTACTGACCATAGCACTCCCAGAGGCATACTTCTAGGTGGGTGATGTCATCCGCAAAGGCAAAGATGCCGATAGGGAATGTATGTGTTGTGAGGCATGTAAAAGCATTACTGTGTCCCCAGGCAGCTGGAAACACACATACACACACACACACACACACACACACTTGGCAGGGCCGGGAGTTGAACATACACCTAACTACCTTATCACACTACAGCATTACTAATTTACAGAACACACTACCGAAATTACTGAACACAGCATTCCCAGAGGCATACTTCTAGGTGGGTGACATCATCTGCAAAGGCAAAGACGCCGATAGGGAATGTATCTGTTTTGAGGCATGTAAAAGCATTAATGTGCCCCCAGGCAGTTGGAAACATACACACACTTGGCAGGGCCAGGAGTTGAACATACACTTACCTACCTTATCACACTACAGCATTACACATTTACAGAACGCGCTACCGAGATTACTGAACACAGCACTCCCAGAGGCATACTTCTAGGTGGGTGACATCATCCGCAAAGGCAAAGATGCCGATAGGGAATGTTTAGAGAGTGTGCAGTCTGAAAGCATATTACTGTCCCAAGGTAGACGTAGACAAACACGGCAGTTCTGTCATTGGGCCAACTAAATATCTATGGAGCACTACAACACTAAATAGATACGGGATGCGCCACAGAGAGTACACCCTTTGAGACAACAACCAGTGTGTTCAATGTAGGCATCCATCGTGACATTGAAAATGGACATCTGTTGCCTGGATGACCACCATGGCTATACAGGATGTCAATGGCCATGCCCACACGCTTAGTATCACACGTCTGTTTGGAATGTACTGTGTGTCCATGTACACAACGGCATACTGAGCATGCTCACACACTTAGCCATTGCAAAGGGCCATCCTGCATGCACACGGAGTCTAATCACGGAAGGGCGCAGTGTGGAATGTACTGTGTGTCCATCTACACAACGGCGTACTGGGCATGCTCACACACTTAGCAATTGCACAGGGCCATCCTGCATGCACACGGAGTCTAATCACAGAAGGGCACAGTGTGGAATGTACTGCATGTCCATCTACACAACGGCATACTGGGCATGCTCACACACTTAGCAGTTGCAAAGGGCCATCTTGCATGCACATGGAGTCTAATCATGGAAGGGTGCAGCATGGAATGTGCCGTGTGTCCATCTACACAACGGCGTACTGGGTACTGTGTGTCCATCTACACAACGGCGTACTGGGCATGCTCTCACACTTAGCAGTTGCAAAGGGCCATCCTGCATGCACACGGAGTCTAATCACAGAAGGGCACAGTGTGGAATGTACTGCATGTCCATCTACACAACGGCATACTGGGCATGCTCACACACTTAGCAGTTGCAAAGGGCCATCTTGCATGCACATGGAGTCTAATCATGGAAGGGTGCAGCATGGAATGTGCCGTGTGTCCATCTACACAACTGCGTACATGGACTGTACTGTGTGTCAATCCACACAACAGCATACTGGGCATGCTCACACACTTAGCTGTTGCATAGGGCCGTCTTGCATGCAGATGGAGTGTAAACACGGAAGGTCTCAGATTGGACTGTACCATGTGTCCATCTACACAGCTGTGTACATGGACTGTACTGTGTGTCCATCTACACAACAGCATACTGGCCATGCTCACACACTTAGCTGTTGCAAAGGCCTGTCGTGCATGCAGATGGAGTGTACACACAGAAGGGCACAGTACAGAAGGGCACTGGAAGGTATAACTGTCCTCACACACAGGGCAGTCACACATGCAGTGACCTGTACACACACAGCTGCCATCACAGTTGTCACAGGTGCAGGTCACACACGTACACACTGCAGTGTACACTGTAGCTGTCAGGTCAGCATCATGTCGTCGGTGCAGCACTACACAGCCTTACAGTACCACAACACCATGTGACACATGACCACTGGGCTGTACAGAGGTGTACACCAGCTGTGCAGAGTACACATGTACCAACAGGGATCCAACAGGTGTGATGCATTGCAATGATACCAGTATGCATGCACAGGTCAGCTCAAGACATACCACAGCCCTTACACAGCTGTGACACCTGACTGTTGCTGTACACCAATGAACACACGTCTGGATATGTCATCCATGTGATTGTGTGGATGTGTGCATGGACTGCACACACAGCACATACATACATAGCCTGTGATGTACCTTGTGCATAACAGTGGCCTAATCAATGCTAGACATGTGAATGGAAGGTGGGCCCATGTCTGTTGAATGCTCACACTACAGGGGGTAACAATGTTGACCGGGACACATACCCTTGTACTGGTCGCCAGTGACACCCGTGATATCATACCACAGTCCATGTGTTATGTATGTCAACACACATGTCCAACAATAGCAATGCATACAAACATGGCAACAGGAGACACATGTGACATCTGTACTGTGCATGCAGCAACCATGCATGTGCAGTGGCCGATGTCCATAACATAGTTGCACCTACCTACGACATGCAGTCACAATGCAGACCCATCATTGACAATTGTATACGGTGACATACAAACAGCACATATGGAGGGATGTGCGTACATAATGTGGTGTACCACCTGTGTAGATGTATGTGTGCAGGGGGTGGCTCACAGTTGTGTCCCACACCATCCTATCATGCCATGTGCAAACAGTAAGCTATGTTGCTGTTACGTGATGGTTCTGACATAATGCATACACAGCAGTCAGGTGTTACCAACTATATGTCACATGGCACCTGTAACACCTACAACCTCCTGTGTGCATATAGCAGCACGTTTGCCAGAATTAGCATTGGTACACATAATGCAATCAATACCGCTGCATGTCTATCAAATATGTCATCATATGACAGGTGTATCATTCCCAGTACTGCCATGTGTGTCTGAATGTGTGAACAGAGATGCCACATATCGTAGGGAATATGTCCCAGTTGTTATACATCCTTGTACACCATTGTAGAGATCTGTACATACGTCAGTGTGGGAAGCATGACGTCGGCTGGTGTGGTGCATCACACACGTCGGCTGTCAGTATACACATGTGTGGTCACCACAGTGTGTGTGTGTCTGTATGTATGTGTGGTGCTTGGTGTGAGGGTGTATGCTAATATACGGTGAGAAATGATCACTAACCCCACGTGGTGACTAACCCGTAATGGTGATGGATTGCACTACCCTGTTGATGCCATAGCTCCCAGCCATACTGGCTACCTGTGCATGTTCCTTCTCTGTGACACATTGTGTGGGTGCATAGTACTGTGAGGGTGATGACCACATAGGCAAGGGTCCCCACCTGCACACTATGGGGTGTGCGTTATAGTGGTGTACTCCCCGTGAATGTGGCCATGTTCCCGTACTGTTACAGGGTCCTACTGCTGCACAGTGTGGCCTCCAGCTACCAAGTTACACCTCACAACATCATTGGCCAGACCGTTGTGTACAACCCCTGCACCATGTCACCATACCTGTAATGCGTCCTGCTATGTATGTCATGTCTATGTCCAGTGTAGCCTGTGGCACTGACCACATGCGTCAGGTGCAGTATATGTGCGGACATCTGTGTCATGTTGGTGTTTCCAACAGTCAGGTTGAGGGTACATGTAGCATGCTGATATTGCCAGACGTGCCTGTGAGTAATCCACAGTTACACGTGGGGGACTGCAAACACTACTACCTGTAGGCACATGCAAGTACACCATAGGAGGGAACCAGGGTATCACAACCAACATGGTGCTACAGATGTAAACGAGACACATACCGTGAACACATCACAATGCATGCTGCACCTGCACTACATGGTATGACCCGTGCATGCCAACAGTACACAACCTATGTCACATACACATCTCTCAGTATTCACACACAACCACTGCAACATACACATCCCTCACTATGCATACACAGGTAATATCACATACACATCTCTCAGTATTCACACAGAACCACTGCAACATACACATCCCTCACTATGCATACACAGGTAATATTACATACACCTCTCACTATGCTGTTCACCCTGTGCATCAGAATATTTGTGCATAACCCTGCACCGATGGTGTGGATGACAGGGATGCGGCACAAGCTTCATCATATGCACAGGGTGATATGTTTGCCAGGGGCATAGACTGCACCAATGGATAACATCATGTGTGTGTGTAAGGGCCGGTGAGTTGACTGGACATGTCTGTGCAGAATGCATGCGGATGTTGTGGAGCCCTACAGTTGTTTTTGCTGTGTGCGTGTATGTGTGTACACAGTTCTGCCATTTGTGAGGCCTACATGGGGTATAATTGACAGCCCCAGATTGTAAAGAGCAGGTTGTACAGCTCACTGTGTCCGTCCATGGCCATGTGACCTGTGCCTGCCTGGGGTTGCACGGGCACTACCAGGTGGAGGTACAGAGTGGCTACTGTCCGATGACGCATGTCCGCTGGAACCGTGTCCCCACTAGGAATGTCCAGGGCCACGTCCACATGGCCTGCTGTATCCTGGTGTTGACAGCGCAGCACCAGCTGCACTGCTACTGCTACCGGCACTATGGGAGCGGGCATGTGAGGTGGCATGCTCACATCGACCTACACTAGGTGGTGTTGCCAGCCTACGTGCACGTGGCCTATGCCTCACTCCTACCAGATGTTCCAGCACAGACAGCTCCCGCTCGTGGATTGCCATGCCTCAGTCAAGGATTCTGACCATTTCACCTAATCGCCTATCCAGAACATTAGCAATCTGCTGTTGAGCATTTGCCAATGCCTGGATGTTGTCATTTAGGGTATGGATAGCAGCCCTCTGCAGTCTCTGCCCTTCTCTGTTCTGCCATTCAGCATGTGCCTGTGCCGCCATTACAGTCTGGAACATGCATCTGGTGATACCAGCTGCTGCGCTCTTTCCTGCAGGTGCATGTCTGCCAGAGGTCCTCCTACAAGCAGCACCAGCCACATGCCTGTGTGGCACATCTGCAGTCATTACACTGACACCATGGTGTGTAGACACACCTTCTGTAGCCACCACACGTTCCTGTTCCACGCTAACAGACGCTGACTGTCCTTCCTCTATGGCCACTGGTGATGCGGTATGTGTTGGCAGCAGAACTGTGTGTGGGGAAAAGGGGGACATAGCTAGGATGGTAACCAGTGGCACAGATTCAGCCCCTGACAACCCTGCCTGTAACTCATGCATATGTTCATCACCGCTAGTATCTGTGGCGACACTAACATCAGATGGACCGCAGGTGGGTAACGCACCTACATCACCTGTGAATGCAAAGAAATACTGTAAAGTACAATAGACACAGACACACACACACACACACACAAACACAGACACAAACACACACACACCCAGACACACACACAGACACACACACAAACACAGACACACAAACACAGACACACACACACACACACACACACACACACACACACACACACACACACACACACACACACACACACACACACACACACACACAGACACACCATGCATGTGATTTGTCAGATGTCATGCAGAATGCCTGTGATATAGCAGAGGGCATGCAGCTCAGATATTAATAGTGTTAGTAAGCATACCTCCCTGGGGTGCACACTACAGCAAGCAGGTGTCATATCAGTAGCCATGCAGTTCATACAATCATGGTAGTATACATGCATCCCTGTGATACACCATATGGCCCAGACACGGATAACAGTACACATGGCTGACGTGACCTTGACATGTAATCTGCTGACGTGCATTAACATGCATACATGTCTGACACAATGGTGTCCTGACACATGTACAGCATCATAATGGGCGTCACATTGCAGTGTTGTGTGTATGCCCTACAGATAGAATACATGTTTAGCAAATGTGCATGAGCATGGGAGGGTAGTGTGAGCCATCTACATTGCTATACAGTGTGAAGTACAGACACTGTGCCATTGCATGGCATCATGAGGCATCTATGTTGCTGTAGAATGCATAATATGTACACATTGCATAGCCATAACTGCAACACAGTCATGATGTTCAACAGATCGTATATGGTAGACTTCAGTGACACCTCCAGTAGCTGTGCACAGGCTTTTAGGTTGTCCAGTGTACCACATCAAATGTATAATCAGTCAACTAAGGCTATAATTGGACCATGTGGGGACAATGTGCAACAGGGTGTATACACATCCCAAGTACTGTGTGGCTACATGTCTCTGGCCATCCCCCATGACCATGTGTGCACATGTGTTGGCCAATTGTGTGTGATGGGCATCTATCTCACATGTCTGTGTTGTCCCATATGACATACACCCATAGATGTCAGATATGTCACAATCCACAGGGGTATGCAGACAACGGGTTGTATATTTGGTATGTGGGGTATAGGTCATGCGATAGTGTGACAATATTGCAGACAGAACACTACATGTCTGGGACATGTTAGGTGGCACATCACAATGTGTGCACCCAATACAGGGGCATATGACACAATGGTGACACCTGTGGGCTGCCCATATCACAGCTCACTGTGTGGTACTGTGTGCGTACCACACATGTTGTTGCAATGCATACTACATATGCCTCCATTGTAGAACACCTCCACCGTTGTATGCACAGCTGACCAGTCGCAATGACAAGTACTGTGGTTTCAAGTCGGTGTATCATTATGTTTGTATATATTGCACATGGGTGGCCTGTGTGAATGATGGGTGGTGCGACCTGCATATCATGACTGGAACAAACATCAGGTGTGCAAGTGTTAACTGGCCACATGGCAAATAGATCTACACTGTAATATGCCAGATACTGATAACAGTCTCACCTGCAATGGACTCATGTCTGTGCGGCACGCCAGAGGTACCTGTATAGGGGTGACACACCAGTATGAACATAATCCATGACTGTATGACAGCCACAGGTTGCACTGTGCATGTGAACACATTCACCTGTGTAATAGCATATAGTATGCACATGTGTGCATACACAACGTAGCATACTGTAGTATGCAGCATGTGTGTCCACATACCTTGCATATGTTTTTACTTCACATAATGTACAGTGACACATGCAACTACATGGGATATAATAGCCATGTGTGCAGTACTGACTTACCAGGCAACTCCAGGCTCATTGGTTGGGAGACACCCACCTCCACGATGGCAGCTAGTGTTTCTGGATGCTGTTCCCTGGGTGTCCCCAGACTGGCAAGTAGCTCCTCAGTGTGTGTGAGTGGGGGCTGGGTTGGTGGCCAACCACCTGTTCCACCTTGTTCCCTGGGGAATACAGTGGCACGCTGTTTTGCATGTCGTATCAAGTCCGTGCAGTTTCAGCGCACCTGCTGGTAGGTGCGTTTATGGCCACACACATCGTTCACCCTCCTGCGTAGATCCTGCCACAGGTCATCACGCAGCTGGGCATGCTGTGGCACATGGCTGAACAACAAGTCATAGTTGTCATGGAGCTGTGGGATGAGGACATCATCCTCCTGGCGGGTGTATGCTGGGAGGCGTGTATGGGGCATTATCTGTAAGACATAATGATGGTGACAGGTCACAGTTTTAGAGATGTACAGAGATACTGCTGCACATACATTTCTATGACATCCACTACATCTGCACAGTTATCTTCGCAAAGCATCATGACACTGACATGACTGATGTGTTTGTGTCACACATGTCACACCCATTATGCATTGGATATCATCACCATATATATGTGTCACCTCATTACAGTGTTCATACTCCATGTAAATGCTGTCTTTCTGTGGGCATGTCTATTTGCTTGCACTTGTGTTCTTACCTATCTGCACATGCCTGGATGTGTCCATGGTACTACTGTTGACCTGGATGCTGTGTATATGTCACATATCAACACAGACACAGCCGTAATGGACTTCAGCAGTGACAATGCACACATACACCTGGACACCTGTATATGCATGTGTTTTGCCATATTCATCTACACAGCACTGTACAACTGTTCAACATCCTGCCACGGATCGCCTGTATTGCACATGTGATAGACATGGGACAATGGCTAGTCAGACGACATTCGCAGGGATGGTTATCAACCATAGCATGTGCGGGCACGGTTTCCAAGCTGTAACAGACAGCCATTGTGCCACCGCAAGGTGTATCAGTGCCACATTACTGATCCAGTCAGTTGATAGTACATCTACCATGCGGCCATCACACCATGTATGAATGGGATGATATGTGCAGCTTTGATGGACAGGGTTGCATGGTATGGCGAGTGTATGTCACATATATGGCACAGGGATCTGTCCTGCCTGTGGCGATCCTAGTATTAGGACAGTGGCTGTTCATGACATATGTCTTATAGATCAGGATATGGACATGTAGCATGTCCATCATCATGGTGTAGCAAATGTCCTTCTGCAAGGTAGACAGCATGCTGCATAGTGGAGGTGAGGATTGTGAAGGCTGGTATCGCACATTCATGCATAGCCATTACCCCTTACAGGTGGTATGTGATCCAATATTAGTCACCACAGTGCTGTATATGCCTGTCCAGTGATCTCCGTGCTCATGGATGGCACCCTGACATGACATGGGTACCTCATATGACTACCTAAGGGGCCTGGAGATGTCACCATGTCGGGGGGTGCACTGCACAGCACCATCCCTTACACAGTGTCCATAATGTTGACCACAGCCTAGGTAGTAGTTTATGGGTACAGGGATGTTCACCTAGCAGTGACACTGCTGGTATTATCCATCAGACTGTGCACATATGTCACACACCTCACCCACACAGCCCATTCTGTATGTTGTTCACAACACTGACACAGCTATACTGATAGGTCATGGCCATTCACAGCCTTACATACACAGATGCCTAACATTTTTCTGTGGGGTATGGGCTACAATGAGGGTGGGTTACAACACATTAACCCTGTTCTACTGTAGCTGGCACTGGTGTGCTGTGCCATGTCACTCTTGCACCTTTTGTAGTTGTGAGTCTGTCAACAGGCCACTGGTGGAACACTCCTGTGACATGCAAAGGTATTTGTAATCAAATATCTGTGCTGTCTTGTACATCTGTACTGCTAACATCTACAGTGCTAATGGTTCATGGACATGCACACCATACTCAGCAGGGTTATAGTGCGGTGCCACCCTAAATGACTGTCATCACCACTTGTGGGTTGATATTATCCAACACCCTATCTGTATTGTATGGTCATGCTAGGCACTTGTTCAGAACTTGTGAGCATGTCATGAGCTACTGATTACTATAGCACCCATTCCACACCATTTCCCACAGGTACACTGGCTGTCCTACACTTCCCAGCTTGCTTATGGTACAACAGCTGTTGTACACATGTAACGCACATATCCTGTGGGACATGGTTGTATATACAGGCATGTCCAACTGTCACGTACCAGTGCTACTGCCTGTCTATATGAGGGATATGTCATACATGTGGCAATAGAGCAATTGTCTCATGTACACATTCAATGCTCACCTCCCAACATACGGCACTACAGCCTGTGGGGGATGCACTTCTGCAGCTGTGCTGGGGGCATAGCTCGCAGGTGTACCTCATTACGAGGAACATACCTCATATGGGGTTCTAAAAGCTGCATGTTTCTCAAGGTTCCACATTGGAAGGGTCTGTCACACATTCATTGTTGTAAATTGTTTACCTGCTAGCCATAGCTAAATAGATGGGAATCATATTAATTCATTAGAATATCTTTTTTATACGTAAAACCAGCCTATTTTAGCCATCATATGCCCTTCCTAGTTGAAGCTGTTAGTAAGCCAGTTGTAAGTGTTCCACATTTTGCCCATTTGTCACACAGTATGAGGGCTAATGTTCCTCAGTTTGGGGACAGGAGGTTGATAGCTATGGCTGGGGGTAGTGCTGTCACCAACCCTGACTGCACCTGACAGTCATTTGGGGACGTGTAACATTTGCAACATACCCCACCCATCACATAGTCTCACATGATCTACACCACTGGCCACACCTATGAGGACAACTTGTTCAGTACGTCTCCATACTCACTGTCGGCACCAGAGGTAGCCCCCATCATGGAAGACAACATCACCAGCTTATAGCCCACAGACACATGTGTGCCCATCACATACAGCCAATAGTGAGTTATAACATTCACAACACACCAGTCATACATGACTCTGTAGGGAGTCACACTGCAGTACCACACAGCAGGCTACACAAGGCGTTAGTCGCTTACATCTTGCTGTCGGGTAACTGCTTCTGCCTCACCAGGTACGACATGACTGTCATTCTCCATGTTAGTGTGACTGCCCTGTGATGCCACTTCACAGACTATGTGTGCAGGGACATGCAATAGCTCACCAGCCTTATAGCCCTGAGTGTCTGGGCCAAGCCCTGGGGAGAATTTTGCATTCATCCGGACATGATACCACTGTACAATGACCGACTGTGTCACTTCAACAGTTGCCTATGCTCCTATTGTCATTCCACAGGCATCTGGTATCTGTCCGCTATGACAGACCTGGTCAAACACAATGCTGTGGCACAGATGACTTGCACCTGTCAGCGTTGGGAGTACAGCTCACATGTAAGGCTTTTGCTGCTTCTATACTGCCTGTCTTGCACAGTTTCCAATAACTGTCACCAGCAGGGTGGTAACTGGCAGGCACGACATGGGGTCATGTGACACAATGCTTGCATCTTCCTCTGTGACGCACACAGACAAGGCACACCTTATAATGCACCACTCAAACATCTATGCAGTGACTGGGACCTGCCTCTAGGCTCTGCAGAGCACACCTGCAATGACAGGTTATAGACAGACCATACCTTTCAGGCACATACCTGGACCGGCACACCCACAGCTGAGGGGTTCCCATATCCCATTACATTTTGCACACATCCTGGCAAGTTACTTAGCACAATGCATCAGAGGTGCTCCACGTGCAACTAACTGTGTCCGGGACCACTATACACATTGTAACAAGCGACAGAGTCAACATCATACCCCACAGGTAACATACCTTCTATGTTGGTATAGTGGACAGTGGGCCTCAGACAGCTACTACTGATGTGTGACTGACACTACCCCACACTTCACTGGGATAGCCACACATGTACCAACACATCCATGAGTCATACCCTCCGCTCTGCTGGATCAACCCATACACAACACCTCCAAGACCTACATTACCCTTGGCATGAACACTACCACCATGTGACTGGTGTTACACACCTGGGGTTATCCCCTCATTGGTGGATTCCGAACATATGCTAATCAACCTTGTTAGCCACATCCCAGCAACACACCCATCACAGCTTACACAGTACATGAGTACTACAACACCTACTACAGACATCTGCTGACAGTGGTTGTTAACATCATGACACCCATGCAGATGGACAATGCACATACAAATGCTGACACATACCCCAGTGCACTTCATTAGCATGTACACAACTGCATGAATCATGCTATTCCACACAGAGCCATGATGGTACACACCAGATAACAGACGCCACTCTGGTGGTCATGTTCCATGGACATATGATGTACAACAACAGGTGTAGGCTGTTGCACAGTGGTGTACATTCCCATGTGTGGGGTGGCTCACTGGTCAGCCGTGGTGGGGCCATAGAGTCCCTCATCACATAGTCCAAGACTAGCTACGTAAACAAGATGCCACACATTCCGGGGTGTACCACCAGGCATTATGGTGGTATGTCAGTAGTCGATGGCAACACCCACATCTGCTGTCACATACAACAGTCACTCAGGAACATTGCAGACCCAGGTGTTGTTGGCAACGTGCTGGAGGATGGATTCAATGCTGACATTACACCCTCTCACTCACTACAGGGCCGCAATCCATTCATGAACATTGGGGTGTCCCTGTGGTCACACCTACACAGTACTGACCTACACTCTATATGTCCTGGGACACTGGCCCCATGTCACCTTCCAACGTTCCAGGCTGTGATGTCCACCAACCTCTGAATTACATGTCTCCCCACTAGGCCACCATATTCAGTAATAGCCTTGTTTCAGACATTGTAGCCCCTGAATGGCACACGGAAGCATTTATCACACTACACACAGGTGGCACCACATTGAACGAGTGGGACTATAGTCCTACACAACTGACTGGACTGTTCTGCATGGCTATGGGGCACATCATCAAGGACGTCATTCACAGAGACATTGTTGGGCTCCCGTACTTTGCTGTCACCTGGGTTGGGCTTGTTAGGGTCAGAGTATGGCCCCTACACATGGTGGACTCCTCTCATACAGTTACCAGGGCAGTTGCTGATGGTACGGGAGTCCACACATCCTACATTGTCCTCTCATTGCCTTTCAGCACCATTCCCCATTCTGGTATTGACAACATACACATCCACCTGCACATCGTACCCTGTGTCTCAAGATGTTATGCTATGTGGCTCATGGACAGGACACACAGTGAGGCCAGCATACCATAGTACCTACTACATGTCAGGTACATTTGGCATACCACGGTCCTCAGTCATAGGGCCCCTCATGTTCAGTATATGCTTCCCTGCAGAACAGGCTAGCACATGGGACTTTCCCTGCCTAGCTTTCAAACCCCTACATACCAAGTGCCATGATTGCTCCACCAGCCGATACTGACTCCGACCATATGGGTGTCGCTGTGACAGATACATAATATGACTATCATGTCATCAAGCTGCATGACACAAGGTGCATGCACATCACCTTTGCATTACACCATTCACCCACTGACTATCACATGGATGGTAGTCCCCTACATACATATCACATTTTACATATTTGCAGTACACACATATGTCGCACCCACTGCTGTGGTTACCGTATTGCCACTGTGGTGTGGATATCCTTCTACGTGGCCACACCTATCTGTATTGGGTGTGTAGCTGGTACATAGGCACCCACTGTACCTCTGAACTCAAGACATCTACACACATTCAAGGGTACACCACCCCATTTAGGGTGTACCTTACACAACAGCTACTGCTTTAAATGCCACAACATTAACATGCCATGACGTTTACTGAGCTATGACAGTTTAAATATGCAGCTGCACTATGGACACCACATCTGTACACATTTGCATACTACATACTCAGGGGTGACCTCTGCTGATCAGACAGGGCCCATGTCCACAACATTATTAATGGATATACTCCTCATACGTGACATAAGCAGAGGCCACTGTGAGCAACATGCTCATGGATATGTGCACACACGCCACAATGAGTGGGATGTGCTTGTGGGTTACATTCCCAAACCGGACACTCACCATGCTTTGGAACATAAGTCCTATGTACATCACGCAGGGACACTCAGTAGCACTTTTCATGTGATACCTCCCTTGGTGGTTGGGAGACACATGTAGGCCTGGGATCACTGCAGTGGCTGTACTGTGCAGAGGTGCAGGTGACACCTGGCTCTGCTGTTCACAGGACACTACCCTAGAGCAGTGCCACTAGCGTGAACACTGTAGTTGTGGTTACACATGGTCTTACCAGACTGCATAGTACCCCACTATGCACCTGTGAAGCTATTACATGTCCTTTGTGCATGGTTACTTGGTAGCCCTTCCATTTAGATTAGCTATCATGCTATTACTATGTCCCATACCTACAGGCCATATGTATCCTGTTATTGTACATACCAATAGACGATACCTGTGGTATGCATGATATGCCTGTTATGCTGTGTAGAATATCTGTCATATCTACCTATAATACTATACATTACACATATTTCACATAGTATCCCATAATGCAAAGCATACTTGCACAGCGGGACCACCTTACATATGTCATTAACGTTATATGCCCATACACATGCGTGCTGTGACAGTATATCAACATATACTATCCTCTGCTGTGGCACGTCCTTGTTGGACATACCCTACCACTGATGGTGGGTTGTATGAAATTGTTCTGTTTAACGCCCTCATGTAGCATCCCTTGTGGTGTCTGTGCTGTGTACCTTGTGTACCACTGCTGGACGCACAGTTTCTACAAGCGTTAGTATGCTCAGCAAGACATCACTACATAAATACCTTTCCCCACTTTATGCATTGCGGACATGTTTAATTAATGTAAACCAGGCTATACATACAGTAAAACTAATTAATACAGATCATGCTATACATAAACATACATATCAGGCATTCTACATACCTTGCTGTCCTTATGGCATTTCGTTTTTATCTCTCTCACAGTGTTTCAACTGGTATTCGGTATGAGCATACGGTTTGAATGTCTGGCAAGTCATCCTTATATACGTCGATACCTGTAACATGTGGATTCATCCCGCCAATTGGTGCTCCTGAGTGACTAATTACTTGCATATCAGCTGTGCAGCTAATCCATTCACCAATTACGTGGCAATAGTGGGGTATAATTGGATTCTCCACTTGGGCATTGCCTATTTGCCCTACCTTTGGGGAAACGGTCTGTATTGTGTTTTGTTATGTGTAACTGCAACTGCTATGCATGGAGACAAGTATAGTTTGGATTCATGTCCCCCGTGGATTGTGTGTGACAGGTAGAGTATTTGGTTCAACATGTGGGTGTACCTGTCATCCCAACGTCTGATAACGGAACATTGCAAACAAAACCTGTAACATGGTTGTTTGTTCCATTGTACAATGCCTGCAATTTTGCATGACGCCTTTAATTGTGTCTCTCACACGGTATGTTGAGGGTTCTGCAGATGTAATTGACTGACTGGATGTTTGTGCTGCTATTACAGTCTGTATTGCTTTGGTTTCTAGTGTGGGGGATGTTGGTGGGTGTACGTAGCATATACAGGTTTGTGGGCCTTGCATTTGTACATAATCCGTATATATGTGTGTGGGCTCCATCCCTAATTAGAGAGCTAACAGTTAGTAGACTTATGTTATGGGATTGTACATTGGGCCGTTGTTAATTGGTTTCTATATTGTCTGCAGGTGAGCTTGCTACTTGTATACCTCCGTAATTGCGGCAATATATCAAGGGATATGTGTACGTGACAGCTATCCCTTGTATTTCTGTCCCAGATATTTGCAGTCATTGTGGCTGTGTTGTTAAAAGAGCCTGTTTGCCATGGGTTGCCACCTTTTCATATGGTCATTGTTGGACACTTGCGGGACACACAGCGGTGTTTACAGGCCAACACATAGCCATGGTCAGTACACAGGTTAGCACATACTTTTATCCTCACTACATACCTATTGTTGTGTGACTTTGGCTACTTATCAATTTGCATGTAACATTTACGTTTCTTACATACAGGCATAACTATTAAATACGACTGTTACATTATATATGGGACATATTTATGTCCTACCATCTCGGACATTTGCCGTTTGTACTGTTTTATGTCAGGAAACACCTGCCCAGGGTGGGGCTGCCCCTCCTACTGTGGGACAGGTAGTAACTGTATGCCTATGGCTAGCTATACCCACACCTACCGTACTGATCTGCCTCTGACTTGGCACTAACAAACAGATGTTGCGGACACACACACACATTACAGTCACACAGAGACGCACACGGCACCCTCAATGCACACTTACACAGACTACGGCACTCACAGACACAGTTGAACACAGTACCTACGTGGACCACGACACCGGCAGCGGTGACTAACTGTCCTTTCATATCATCATACTATTACTCGCGGATGTACTGTTCTGGTACTGTGTTCTATCGGTCTTTCGGCCTCGTGGTTATGCATGTCGGTATGTTACACATTCCATGGTTGGCGGTATCCTATTTATTTGTACCTCCAAGGTGTTATGAATGTCGTTGCACTATCTATTATATTTGCAGATATCACTGAATCCATCTATATCACCATATATCCCTCTATTGCCCTTTCTATCTGTATTATATATATGCATATGTGTACATATATATATATATATATATATATATATATATATATATATATATATATCGGGGAACTTGACAGGCACACAGCACCACCATATGCTGTAAGGCTCATGTACTGTTCAGGTGTTGGTATTCCGTGTTCCACTGGCTGTTGTGTTTACAATGTTTAAGGGCTGCCTATGTAGGAGTCACACATTGGGCCACCTATACATTACAATTTACAGGTGGTCATGTTTGTGTGCCATCCATTTTACTGTGTGTGCAGGTGGAGAGATGTCAGTCCGTAGGGGCCTACACTGTCAGAGTATGTGCTATACGTTCCCTCTTTGCCAAGGCATAGGCATATTGGGCATGCCTCCGTCTGCCTACTGGGGCTGGCACAGTGTGTTCATGGTCTGAATCCCTCTGTGCCTGTAATGGCCTTGGCAGTTGCGGTGGGCTATGAGGGCCTTCACCATTTTGTCCCTGCTGCAGCTGCTTCTGCAGGATCATATTATGTAGCATGGCACATACTATGATGATGTGGGCACACGTGCCTGGAGAGTACTGCAAGGCTCCACCAGATGTATCCAAGCACTGGAACTGTGATTTCAGCATCCCGAACACACGCTCTATGATGATTCTGGTTTGTGCGTGTGCCTCATTATGGCGTTCTTGCATGGGTGTGTGTGCATTTCTGATGGGAGTCATCATCCACGGCTCCAGTGCATAGCCAGCAACCCCCACGAGATGGCCATGTGGGATGTCCCCCCTGACAAATACCTGATAGAGCTGTGAGGCATGCCAGATATGGGAGTCATGGTAGCTTCCAGGGCTGCCAGCACACACATCCATTATAATGCCCTGGGCATTGCACATGACCTGGCAGTTGATGGAGTGGAATCCCTTGCGGTTTATGTAGTGCCTACCCTGCTCACCGGGTGGTGACTTGATTTGTATGTGCATGCAGTCTATCGAACCCAGTACCTCTGGGTATTGTGCCACATGGTGGAAGTGGCGCATATTGCTGGCCAACTCCTCCTGAGTTCTTGGGAAGTATATCTGCTCATTGGCATATGGTAGTATGGCATCCAGGAACTGGTGTAGTACCCTGGATGCTGATGCCTGTGAGATACCCATTATATCTCCAGTTGGCCTTTGAAAGGTACCTGTGGCCACTATTCGCAGGCTTACACATACCTTTGTGTCCACTGGGATGGGTTCCCCTCTGTTGTTTCTGGTTCTCAGGCGTGGCCGGCACAGCTCCACTATTTGCTGTAAGATGTCCCTGTCCACCCTGTAACGCTCTACTATCTCCAGGTCATGTAGCCCCTGGTAGGTTAACCTTGGTCTGAACACTCTCCTTCTCCTCCGAGGCCTGCGGTGGTTGTCGGCATCATCCTCCACAACACCGTCAGTCTCTAACACATGCTGATGAATCACAGCTATGGCAGCTCCCAACATGTACATTTTAAAAGTTCCCCATGTGTTTACACCTATGGTGCGGTGTTTAGGAATACACAGGTGTGTGTTGGGTGCTTTCACACTTTATACTATTGTGCTGTGAACACCGATGATGTCATAGGGTGTGTATGTACGATCGTAGCTACAGGTTATCTTATGCGTTTTACTGCCGGAACTACTATTGTGGTGCCTTTGGTGTTGAATTACATTTGCCTGCCGTGGATTACCTCTTGACCTTCCCTTTACATTTCTGCCCTTTGCACCTACCATTTTCCGGCCTGCATCCTGCAACCTACTTTCATTTGTACTTTCCTGGACCTGGCATATCTTGCGTTATGTGTGCTACTGCCTGTCTGCTGTCAGTTTGCTTTGCTCTGCTGTGTCAGGTCTCCTGTCTTTGCAATCCAATACCTCCCCTCATTCTTTGCATTCCAATGCCTCCCCTATCCTGTTTTGCAGGTTTCTGCAAGCAGACTTGTCAGCTGCCATCGATTGGCCTTCGTGGGTTGATTGGTGTTGATTGCTCATTAGTACTCCAATTACCCTACTTCCACATTTCCTTCTTTTCTTCCCCTGACCTTCCTGTTTCTGCTATTGTTTGCGATGCGTGCATCCGATTACTGGGATTTGGGCACGTTTTCATCCTCATACACATGTGCTTTTGGGCACCATGTGTGCTCTCAGCTAAACGATTCCTCCCCACCCCTGTCCTGCAGCTTTGCTTAGCAATGGACAGGCCAGATTTGCAATGCTCCAATGTGCTTACTGCTATGGTGGCACACCCCTCTGCTGATGTCATGTATCTCCTCTGAGCCACTCCTTGGTGTTATACCACTGCGCCATATGGTACAACCTTCATCCGGCGGGACATTTGCGATTCAGTATTATCTGCCTCATTTGCATGGCATTGACTACTAATTCATAGTTACCGCACCGAACACTATTGCAGGCCCTTAGCAATCCTTGCACCTTGGTTGTGGTGTTCCATGCCTACCATTGTGTATTATGCTGTAAACCTGATTTCTATTACGTTGCGATTTTATGACATTTTTATATTATTTCTTTATGTTACAGCTTCCGCACACATGCCCTGCGGTTGTGCTGTGCGTTACTGTGGACATGACATTAAATGTTGTTATTTACGTGTCGTGCATCTTTTCTTATGCCACTGGCTGTGTATTTCGCCATTGGCATATGTTAACGTTGTGATACCTGGGTCAGGCCCTCTTCCATAGCTCTGATGTTATGTTTGGGAAAATGTAAACTGTGTTTTTTGGTTTACATTTCCGTGGGCTTACGCTACACCTGCACCATTTCATGAATCACTATATGTCTTCATTTGCATGGTGCGACACTGCACATGGGGTGATTAGCATACCTACGCCAGGGGCTGCGCAGTTCTGGTGTACGCCGGTAGTGCACATGGAATTGGATCGTACCTGAATCGCTCGACGGTCATATTTGGCATCATACCGCCTACGCTATGCCTGCGCCTGGCGCAAGCTTCCTGAATCTGGGGGGAGGACTGGTTTACAGATTTTGTGATTCAGATGAAGTCCTTCACAAAAAAAGCTTAAAAAGCAGGCAAATGCATTATACAAGCATGTTCTCCAACATCCCTCTGCAACTTTTACTTTTACGGTCATTGACATTATTAAGGGAGATAGAACAAAGAAGACTGGCTGGCACAACATTTTGAACAATAAAGAAAAAATATGGATAATTAAGTTGGGGGGTTTAATCCACGATTAAATGAATTGTTGTGAACAGTCAATGATTTTCTTGTTTCTTTATGGGTGTGTGTATTTAAGGAGTGTCTTGCTACTTCTATGGTTACACTCAGGAAGGCTTGAAATTAATGCTGAAACCGGTCTGTTTGTGATAACTTTATATTAAAAGTTATATACCTTTTTACACCTTGGTGCTGGCTATTTTGTTTTTGCATTACTGGCTCTTTAAGCTGTGCACTGCTGAATTTGCAGGAGAACATTCTGGACTGCAGTTCCAAAACAAGAGAAAAGCACTATTGCCCGCACAAAAATGGAATCACCACAATGACCTTGGAGGATTCCTTTTGAATTTTACTAAACACTCTAGATAGCAGTAGAAAGGGTGGAAAAAATTTTTTTGATTATTCCTGACTAAGGCAAATAAAAGGCATCTGTCTTCCAGACCTCTTGCATGGAGTCCAGGAGCAGAATTTTGCCAGCTGATTGTTCAATGAGGAGGTAAAAAGTCTACTTGTGGAACTCCGCACAAATGGATCAAATCCTTGAATACCCCCAATGTAGTTTCCATTCATACGGATTTGCCTTTGTCCTGCTCAGGTTTATGAGCACAGTTTTGCTCTGACAGAATGGAAGATACCTGTAGAGTGAGACTGTGCTGTAAGGCTATATCACATGCTAACATGGCTGGTCTGCATAAGGGATAACAACTGGTTCCCCCTTGCTTGTTTATGTATTATATCACTCTTATATTGTCTGTAACAACTTGAAGTGGTCCAGGGAATCAAAGATGATTTAGAGAGTTAAGTGCCTTGATCATATAAGCATCTTTTTATATTTATTGCTTGCTACTGTCCTTGGTGTCCTAAACACCTTGCCCTTTTATCCTTCTTGAAAATATTCTCAAACGTGTGAGGTAACTGTGGACTGACTGCTTTTGAGAAAGGGGAAGAGCAAACCTGAGTTAAGGGAGAGATGTTGTCTCCACCAAGTGCCCAACAGCTGTTGCATACTCCCCTGTGGCTAAACAGAAGAATGCAATGCCATACCACAACTTTAAATCTCCATGGCCCCAAGGCAACATGAGACAACAGGCAGTATTGCAGGCATCAGCAGCAGGCTAGGCAGTGTGCATTTCAGTGGCAGTGAGAATGCAATGGAAAATTGGCAGTCCCTTTATAATTGGTATTTCAGGACCACTAACCCCTTCACTGTGTATGGAGAACATTACCTAAAATGAATAATGAAGTATAAATTTAACTAAAGTAGCATGCAGGATTACTCCCATAATGTAGCATACTCCTATATGCTGCAGTTACATAAGCATGTACAGAACATGTACTGCACACTGAGCACAACACTCATCACTTCTTCTGCTGCCATGCACTTGGTTATTAAAGCTGTAGGCATGGCAGTTTGTGCTGTTTTTCCCCACAGGGAATTTGTAACAGCTATATTTCTCTGCAGCTGAATATCACTTCAGCCATGTGTCCACAAGCAAGTGTATCACAGGGAAATATCTTGCTGCCTGGGCACCTGAATCCATCCCAAAGACAATGGGAACAGGCTTGCCATCTATGTGAAGCTGATTTAATATATTACTCATTTTAAGCGCAACCTAGACCAGTTGATGGGGGATAGGAAATTTACATCAGGCCTGGCACCCAAGTCCCTTATAGACAGAGTATCTTATAAATGCCTGAACCTCAGTCTCCTATTTGGATAAGAACATCATTATTCTTTTTGGAAAATTCGACTAGGCTTAGAAAGGTCCCCTGGGTCATTAGGCTAGTAACAATCTATGACTCTATAAATTTATGAAACAGATGGCAAAGACAATATGTCATATCTACTGTTTATAACTTACATTAGATTCAAACTACAGTATGGAATAATAATAGGGAACATAATAAAACTAGCATGAGTAAATTGGAAAGAATAAGCATAAATATACCAAGGGTATTGATGGATGTGAAAATTTAAGTTATTGTGAAAGATTAAAATATCTGAACCTATACAACATCTCATATAATAAGTTCTTTGAGACAGTAGCTGACACCTAGAATAGACTACCAAATATTTTTAAAGCCAATACTAGTTTAATTTTTTTTAAGAAAAAGTTGGACACTTATTATGATTATGGCGGAAGGCTGTTTTGGTATATTGATAAGTTAGAAAGGTATTGTTGCCCATGCCTGAAATAGCTATATATATATATATATATATATATATATATATATATATATATATATATATATATTATATGCTATCCAAAATGACTGGTACACCAGAGTTTTCTTATAGCATCAATAATATCCTTAAATCCAGCACCATATAGAGACATAAAACTAATTAGCAATGAATTTAAATTAACCATATAAGTGAGAAGCCATCCTGAACCATTAATTATCAAACTGTTTTATCCTTTGAAACTGCATTTTATAATGGCTAAAAATCTAATAATGGAGGAACATTGCCAGTTTTAAAAGTTTTATGACACTCAGTTACATTATCATAACCAAATAATGTTATACTTATTTTCTTAATCGACATAATATTATCAAATTTATATTGAATAGCAGGCAATCAACAGAGTTATCTATAATTGTTAAAAATAAAATTTCCCATAAACACATCATGAATAATAGTGCCATCCTTGTCCAAAACACCTACAAAACAAAGTGACTCAGCCGAAGGATCATGCATATTGGATGAATAAGAGGACAGTATTAGAATACACGATAATATAGCAGGGAGTATGAACCTGTAAAGAAGTACTATTAAAATGATGTGGTGAATTTTCTCAGTGTAAAGCACTGAAAGAGCAGTGACAGTAGAAACACAATTTGAAGGTGCACTATACAGAAGAAGTTTTAAATGAGAAAACATAGTTACCCACTTGACACTATAGTGAGTTATTTGCAGGAAATCATAACTCAAATTCAGTCCAACATGACAGAGCTTGCATCTAAACTACTATACTAGCATTTATTATCTTGTACAGTTATTTATCTGTAATGTAAGCTCGATGGGTGTATGTGCTGTGTAGTTTCTCTACATGTGCTGCAATTGTTTATTTCCCTATTGATTGTTATTATGCAATGCTTGTTCTTTAATGTATGCACCTCCCCTTCACTGAACCTAATGTTGGCCCATATGAATCGGTGTTCTGCCTTGGTAAGCATAAAGCATGTGTGCTACTGTTGATTTTATAAATCTGTATCTTATAATATGTGCCTTTAAAACTGCTCAGTTTTTTTTACTTTAGTAATGCATTTGTACAAACTTTGGAACTTTTATCCCTCGACCTGCAATGAAAAGGAGTTCTAGCCATTTAGATCCTCCCTATCAATAAATACAAATAAATAATAGATAAATGATTTTCCTTGAGAGAAATCAACCCAGATTTTGTGGAAATAGTATTAACTTCTATAAATAAAATACAGCTACAGAGATGGTGTCATTTTCCACAGCCATATGTATTTCAGATAACTTCATAAACATACATAATAAGCCTGCGTACATAACTCGTTTCATATTGTTTAAGCTAGATGCAATTGTACACTTATACAAGAGTGAATCATTAATTAATAGTTTCAATTGATATTTGTGAAAAATGCAAAACCCTGACAAAAAAGAACTATTGTTATGACTTACCAATTAATTCTGTGGTTATAGTCTTTTTTCCAGAAAATATACAGCTGCCATTAGATACTTCTGTAATTTCAACAGTACTGCAAGGTTTAAGTCCTGGAATGCTTCCTGTGCCATTGATGAAAGTAATATGTGATTTGTTGTTATAATTATAAGAAATCTTGACTTGGCTGAGTGTCTCCAGAGTGATATTCAAGTGATCTTTGCCTATAGTTATTTCATAAATACCTAAAATGTAAATACAAAACCAAGGCACAGCATTGTGAATACTAAGTGATATGTACTGTCTTCTATGCTGTAATTATCAAAACTTCATATAACAGGTTTAAACAATGCTTTTAAATTACTCAACTGTTAAAACATCCTTTTACAGTTGCAATTATACCTTAGCACAATACATTTTATTCTCACATTTCAGAACACCATAATTAGACACATTTGTCAGTTGTTCATACTGATGATAAAACTGTATGGCATGTCATGAGCATATGCTGGTCATTGATACTAGCAGACAAAAGACTTTTCATAAGGAAATTTCAAATGAATGTCAAAATAGCTATTACCGCAGCAGACATAATCAAGCTGCATTGTATAACAGTCCAAATGATAAGTTCACTGTTCCGATAATTTTCTTTTACTTTTATGTTTGTTCTTAATACAGTTTGACAATCATTCCTTCCATTTTTCCTGTCCATATTAAAACAATATCCTTTAATTTATGTTACCTGAAAATGTTTAAAATTCGGCTCCTTTTCTGAGTAAATATTTTGTTTTATAAAAGCTAGTTACATTTAATGAAGGAGTGGCTACATAAATATGAAGCAGTGCACAAAAGGAATCAGATCTAAATAAAATTATACAATGACCCCCCCCCCCCATTAATATTTAAAAACGTGCACGTTGATTGGTCAGCATGCACGTTGTAAATCTGAGTTATAGTAATGGAAAAAGGTCCGGTCGCCCCGACTTTTTCCATTACTATAACTCTTTTTAATAGCAACGGAGAACACAAGATCTCCATTGCTTCACACTGTCTCGCTATGTTAAACGAACTTAACATAGTGAGACAGCTTTAAAAAAAGCAACTGAGATTTTGCATTCTCTGTTGCTTTTTTTCAAAACTGTCTCGCTATGTTAAATGGGTTTAACATAAGACAGCTTTAAAAAAAGCAATGGAGATTCTCTGTTGCTTTTTTAAAGCTGTCTCGCTATGTTAAACCCATTTAACATAGCAAAACAGTTTGTAAAAAGCAACGGAGATCTTGCTTTCTCCGTTGCTTTTGCCCACAGCTCTGGTGTACTGCGTGGGCATATGCATGCGCAGTACATCAGAACTGCCGCAGAATACCAGACAGCTGCGGAAGGGCAGCAAGGAGGCATTATACAATGCCATTATTTAAGAAAAGTAATTATTTTTTTTCTTAAATAATGTCATTATATTATAGCAATAACCCACTTCTGGGTGTGGGTAATACTGGATTTACCCACGGCTGGCTTTGTTTGGCCACTCAGGCTTTGCCCTCGTGACCAAACCACACCAACCGTGGGTAAATTCAGCATTACCCACACCCAGGCGTGGGTTATTGCTATAATAAATTAAGTGGCACATGTGAAACAGACTTTCTTAGAGCTGAAAAAATGGAAGTAAAATGAACCACACTGGAAGCTCTGTTGATCAATTACATACTTTCACAAAACGCAAGAGTATGGCACAAAAACTAAGGTAGTGAACCATAAGCAATTTATATAAATATCATGTTGTAGACTAATCTGTTTCCCATAAACCCCACCTACACACTACTAAAAAAACATTACCAAATTAGTTTGCTAGAAAAAGAACATTCATCATTCATCTCTGAAAATCTGCATATGTAAACAACAGGTCTTGCCTAGTAAATCGATAAAGACCAAGTTATTTTTTTTTAATTCTCAGAAAAGATAACACATATGATAGTTGAACATATGCCTGAGTTTCACATGTATGTTTTCATTATTCAGTAGTTGGTTTTCCATGAAAATATGGAAAGTGACAATATGGAAGTTGGTGGCTCCATTTTGTGAATAGCATCACAGTAACAGGAATAAAATACAATACCACTGAGACAGAGGGTCCATGGGACAACATGTTTGTTGTGCTCCTTTTTCATTGGAAGATTTAAAAATGACTTAATTTACAATTAAGGTACACTTCTAGAAAATGATTAGGCCATTGGGAGGCTTGAGTTGAAGGAAATGTAATCTATATATCACTGTTTTGGGAGGCATTCACATGGTACATGTTAAGAGACTCATTGAACATAAACAAAATTAATTACTGCCATAGATTCCCACTGGCTATCTTAAAACAGTTAAAAATGAAACATTCAGAAAGTGCAAGGAAAGACAGCATAGCATGACAAGGAAACAGAGAGAAAGAGAGAGAGAATAACAGCAGATTAAACAGAAACAGATACAGATAGCAGTCAGAAAGTATAATGCAATACAGGAGACCCAGATATGTGATGTGGATATGGCAATACATCTAAAGCAGAAAAGATCCAGGGATGGCAAGAACAAAGATCCATGCTAAGGGCAGTGAGGGAAACTTTGTAAGACAGGAGGGTCAAACACTGTACTGATTCACTGCAAAACAAGAGAAATCTTAAGGAGGTATACTGTGATTTAACAAAGTGGAAAGAAATTCAGCCAGGTAGCAACAGTAGAAGATACATATAATGAACAAGCATTTAAGTTTATGTTTAAAACATGTGACATAAGGCAATCAGCTGAAATTATCTTGAGAATAAGAATAATAGTAGTCCATTTATCAAAAAAGGGATTCTGAATGAGCTGTAAATACAAACAGTGGACAAAGTAATGTGCACAATGGGACTTACCTTTGTAGTCAGAAAGAACTACATGAACAATTAATATCACCTCTGACTACTCCCTTTAACAAATCATTTGAGAATCTAGTTCCATGGTGCAGAAAGATGAAGCCATGACTGTAGGCCAGATGGTCCATGCATAGTTACATAGTGACACAGTTGCTAGGACAACCAGGCTGGGAAGATGAGAATGAGCAATTAATGTCAGCATGTTCAATCCTGGGAGGTATGAAGTGGCTCTAACTCATCACTTAGGTGATACCTAGAGTGAACACAGGGTGTTCCATGGTTCCACCTGTGCTGTATGAGCTTACCAAGCACCCCTGACAATGATGTGCTACATATGATGAGAAGATCATGTGTGTTGTTTGTATGCCTCCTAGTGTAAGCATCAATTGTGGTGCTCACTGGAGATGCCCTGCCTGGCCTACTCCCTACCATCTGACTCTCATCACTCCTCGGGGATGGTGATAATGTGACCACAGCAGGTAGCAAGTGGGTTGGTAGACTCTTGCCCTGGGACTGGTGTTTGTCCAGTTCCTGTTCTGGTTTTTGCATACTGGTGAGCACCAGTAATTAGTATATGATAAACATAGAATAGTTGTGTAAGTAAACTTACCATAACAGAATATGTTCTAATGGCTTATCGCTGCAGTAGCCCAAGTTGTATAGGTCTTGCCCTCTGCACAGGCCAGCTTTTCAGAGCTTTGGTTGTCCTTCTAGACTTGCCAAACTACCTGAAGCAAACAAGGCTGTCCATAAAAAGGGCAGTTGGAGTGCCAAAACACTTTTTTACCTATAAATGAGCCAAGAATGCCAAATACGTGTGCTTAGAATCAAAGTAAAGGATAATTAAATACAAAAAGGGTAAAAACAAGCATACCCTGGCAACTTAAAAAGTAACAGTAGCAGAAAAAATGGGGCTGGAAGGACGGATGGTTACTGCAGCAATGATCCATTAAAACATCTATGGTTATAGTAAGTTTGCTTAGACAGCAGTGCTATATTCAATACATGGATCATGACAGCAGTAGCATACACTATACAGGTAGATTAGTACAGCTTATTCAGGAGTAGAAAAGTAGGGAAGAGGACAATAACTATGACTTCAGGAGCCACTAAAGAATGGTGCTTACAAAGCCTTTTCTGGACAAGGACAAGGAATCTAGTTTGCAGTGCTTTGTAAATGTAAAACAGAGGATGATGTTGCTGCCTCTAGAATATTTCTAGAAACCAACCATTTCAGTAAGCCAGTGAAGAAGCCAATGTCCTTGATGAATGAGCTGTGACCATGGCCTGATGTGTCTTGCTGTGGTGAGAGTAACAGAAAGTAGTACCATCTGATGATTATCAAGAAAACTTTCTGGAAAGGATTTTTGTCTAGGTGGTATCTAAGCTGCCTGTGTTCATCCAGAGAATGAAGATCCTTTCTTCCTTGTCCTTTGCTTCAGAAAAGAAGATTGGGAGATTAATACTCTGGCTTAAAGTAAACTCTGAGACATCTTTAGGCATAAAGGTAGTACATTTTCTCAAATAAACTATGTCTTTGGAAAAGTATTAGGTGGTTTGTGTAGCTCAATATGTGTGTATGTACCTTTAAGAAGCTATCCAAGGGCTTGCACAACTGTATAAATACTGAGCACGTGCAACTCTGACTGCCATTTTATAGTAAGCTGTTAAGATGTAATCATGTATGTATGTAAGGGCTGTCTGTTAACTAGTTTGTCCATACGTTATGATGTTGCTACCCATCCTGATGTGTTTCTATATATTAAAGCATCTAAATGAAATCCCTTCACCTGCTTGTCTTATAGGTTCATAGGTAGGTACTAGGCTATCTGCCCAAGGGCATTTATAAGCCTAGCCAGAGTGTGTCAGCTTTCGCCGCCCCATTGATTAATTAACTCAGCCTCTGTCAACAAGAGCCAATGAAGTGATCCCAGAGGTGTATTTTCTGTTACCCATCCACTCATCAAGGTTTCTCTTGAAGAGTGTTAGTGAGGGGCTATGCCTAATGTAGTTAGGAATTTTGTTCCAAAGCATGGGGAGTCTCTGTGACAGGAATCTATCCCTCCAGCATGTTCTGTTTATTGTTGTGGCAAGGTTTAGCTCACCAGAGCGCGTGGCTCGCAGTGACTTGGATTTCTTTAGGTGGAGCATGTCCATCAATTCTGAGTTGGACATGGCTTTGTAAGTCAAGCAGAGATCACCTCTGAGTAAACGATATGCCACTGAGTACAGCCAGAGTTCTTTCAGTTGGGCTGCATAGGACATATGTTTGAGGCCAGTAATCCTCTTGGTGAGGTACTTTTGTGGTCTTTCCAGCTGTTGGAAGTGTCTTGTGAGGTAAATCCCAAATGGGGCATTGTACTCTATGATGGGTCTGATGAGTGACGAGAAGATTGGCACTATAACCTCTTTATTTCTAGATGCGAACCCTTTAGTAATTAGATGGGGCACATAGAAGAATTTCCTAACTACTTTGGCAATATGATTGTCAAAGGAGAGATTACTATCTACCTGGGTTCCCAGAGCCCTTATTACCTCTGCTGTATTAAGGGGGCTGCCACCTATGTGGTAATTTGTGGGTGTTTTATTTTTCCCAAATGGGATAACTATGCATTTTTTGGCATTTAGCTTGAGGCCATGACTTTGACATCAGGTGTTTGTCTCAGTAAGGCCTTTTTGGAGGATGTCCATGTCAGCCGGAGAGTCAGTTATGGCCCCCATTTTGCAGTCATTGGCAAACTTGGTTAGCCATAGTCCTCCATTTGCCTGTACTTCTGAGAAGTATATGCCGAACAGTAGGGGACCCAGGAATGAGGCTTGTGGGACATCACTTATGACTGGTTTAGAGTCAGACCTGGAGCCCACTATTCTTACTGTGTGAGTTCTGTCTGTAAGCCAGTTGGCAACCCATCTTGTGACGTAGGGGTTTATGTTCAGGCTGGTGAGTTTTTCTATAATACCCGAGTGAGGAATGGTGTCAAATGCCTTGGCGAGGTCAAGGTAGGCTGTGTAAACCACCTTTACCTTGTCTATGGCCTTGGTGACTGTGTCAAAGAAGTCAACTAGGTTTAGTAGGCATGATCTTCCCTTAACAAAGCCGAACCGGGTCGGGTCAAGTGTTTGGAGGTTCCCAATGTCTTTGTTAATGAATTCCATGATGATGCGCTCCATAGCCTTGCAGACCAGGCTAGTCAGGCTTATGGGGCGATAGTTGCCAGGGTCAGTTGTGGCCCCTCCTTTGTGGAGCAGAATAACCATTGCTGTGCGCCATTCTATGGGCATCTAGCCTGTGGAGAGGCTGAGGTTGAACAGCGTGTTTATGTGGTGGGTTAGTTCATTCTATAATTCATGCAAGACACATCCTGGGACACCTTCTGGCTCCATTGATGCTGTGTTTTTGGCTTTTGAAAGGGCTATTTTCGCCTGTGCGTCTGTGATTTCCAGGACACTACACTTTTCCGGTATTGTTGTGGGCCCTTTTGGAGGTGAAAGGGGGGTGAAATTTGCACTGAATGTATCTGCCAGGATGTTTGCAATATCGCTAGGTTCAGTATATTTTGTGCTATTTTGCACTAGCTCAGAGCATATCTGTGAGTTGCCACTTAGATTCTTGACATAGCTAAAGAAGGCTTTGTGGTTATCTTTCGAATCCTTGGGTATTTTTTTTTTTAAGTTAGCCTTGGATGGTTTTATGAGGGACCTTAGTTTCTTACTGGTACTGATCAGGGATGTCTTTCCTTCTTGGGATTTGCTTTTTTTCTGAACTAGTTTCCTCCTTTTATTGTATAACCTGTTTATGGCAGGGGTCCACCAGACTGGTTTCCTTCTCTTAGGGGAGTGAGTCTTGGTTTTGTTAGGGATGGCATGATCCATGCATCCTTGTAGGTGCTCATAGAGTGCATTTGTAAAGGATTCTGCATCTTGGGCAGCATTATCCTTTAGCATGGGGGCTGTGAAACTTACCACCTCTGCCTTATGTAAGGTGAAGTTTGCTTTAGAAAAGTGTTTCACTGTGGTTTCCTTGGTTGGGGGTGGTGGTGGGGTGTGGACATACAGAGTGATTAGTTTATGGTCTGATCTAACCAGTGACAGGTTGACCTCCAGTGCAGAACACCTGTCGCCCATGTTGGTGATGACCAGGTCCAATATGTTTTCACCTCTGGTAGGGGAGTTTACCAGCTGATCCAGGGCGTTTGAGTTCATAAATTCCAGGAAGCACTGAGTCTGGGAGTTTGTACTCAAGTAGTTTTCCCAGTTAATGGTAGAGTAATTGAAATCACCCAATACCAGGGTGTTCGTTAGGACCTTCATGTTTTCCAGTGTCTCCAGAAAAGCAGAGTGGTAGTCCTGGGTCATGAAGGGTGATCTGTATCAGACCACAATTTGCATTGCAGATTTGCCCGATGTTGATGGTGTGTCAGTACTTCATGAAACAGTCAATGCACATGAAACAGTCAGTGCAGTAGATTTAAGAGCAAAGAATGAAGCATTTTGTATTGTTCGGATAAATGGCAAACCAATAAAGCTCAAACTTGATACAGGTTCGAAGTGCAATGTTATGTCAGCAGAAACATTTGCATGAGTGGGTAAAGGTAAAAAGCTTGATTTGGCAAGGTGTGTGAAGCTTGTTGCTTATGGAGGTGAAGAAATTCAAACTGAAGGCTCAGTAGTGCTTTCATGTTACTCTAATGGAAGAAGCTATTCTATCTAGTGAAGAGGCACATCCAGTGATTATCAGGGCTCAGACACATTTTGAAAATGCGGCTGGTTTCATTTATTAAGGAAGTCCATCATGTTATCTTAAAAGACCACTACTCTAATTTTGCCCAGTACATTTTTTCTACCTGTGCTGATCTGTTTTTATGCAAACTAGGCAAGCTTCTGGTTGTGTACTCCAGGAAGTCAGACCCAGAGGTCAGTCCAGTTATCAGACCAGCACATAAAGTTCCAATAGTCATGCAGGTCGGAGTCAAAGCTTAGCTAGATAAAATAGTACAACAAGGTGTGATTTGAGCAGTTGAAACTCCAGCTGAGTGGGTATCTTCCATGGTGGTACTCACAAGAAAAGCTCAGATGACATCAGAATATGTATTGATCCACAAGATTTGAACAAAGCACTAAAAAGACCTCATCATCCAATACGCACAGTCAAAGAAGTTGCAGCCTTAATGCCAAATGCCACTATTTTTTTCTGTCTTAGATGCAAAGAGCACATTTTGGCAAATTCGACTTGACAAAAAATCCTGATTACTCACTATACTCAGTACTCTGTTTGGCAGGTACAGATTGATAATGGTGAATGCCATTTGGGATAAATTCTGCAAGTGAAGTCTTTCAGCGTGCAATGGAGCTAATTTTTTCTGGGTATCCTTGTGCTATTATACTATTGACTTCAGGTGTGGAACACCGGTCACTCAAATTGGTATTGACTAGATCTAGGATACTGTTGCCCCTGGAGGGGGTGTGGATAAGCTTATCCAGGGCATTGTAGTTTATGAATTCCAGAAAGCGTTGAGTGAAGGAGTTGGTACATGAGTAGTTTTCCCAGTTAATGGTGGGGTAGTTGAAATCGCCCATTATTAGGGTGTTTGTTTGAACCCTAATATTTTCCAGTACATCAAGAAAAGAGGAGTGGGAATCCTGGGGCATGGTGGGTGATCTGTAGCAGGCTACAATTTGGATTGCAGTTTTGCCCATAGTTAGTTGCACTTGGATAACCTTGGCTGCATTATGCTGAGCAACTAGCCTGGAGGTGTGGATATCCTTAATAAATATGGACACACCTCCGCCTTTGGTGTTCCGGTCCAAGTTACATGAAACCAGGAAGACCAGGATTGCAAGTTATCCAGTTTACCCACCACCCAATCTGCCTGTTTATAAATCTCATAACTGGAACTGAAAAGTCAAAGGGTGTAGATTCTGAATCGAGACTGATTTGAAGTACCATTGTATTTTCCTCATGTGTAGTCTGAAAAAAGATATGATTATTATCAATGCCATGTACTCTACAATCCTTAGAAACTCCCTTGCATGTGCTTGATTTACAGTGGAGAGACTCAGGAGGAACTGCTGAAACATATTTACTTAGTCTGGTACAAGAAAGGCTCTTCTCAAGGCTCAGCACTAATTCACCTATCTGTAGTACAAGCTTTTGCTACAGCATGTGAAAAATATTTTTATAAACTTTTTCCAACTAATCATAATATCATTAAATACCACAATCTTACAAAAGATGAAATCGCACTCCTACAGATTCTTAGGAGTGAAAAAAACAATAATAATAAAATCTGATAAAAGTGGTAGCATCTTTATATACAATGCCATTGATTATTCTAGTGAAATCTTCACATTATTGTGTAATGGAGACACCTGTGTGGAGGTTTTTAAAATTAAATTTATGTGTCGTACAGGAGAATAGACATTTCTGGAACATGCAATAATAAGCTCAAATATCATTATCTTTTTATAATTTATTTTTTTTTTAAATGCCTCTCCTGTTTTTCCAGCTATTTTTTGGCATCCTGAAAACACAGGCTATTTAAGCCACCTTTTAGACCTATATTTAAGCCACCTTTTAGCCCTATAGTGACAACACAGGGACCCTAAACCTATACTTTTGCAATCACTATAGATAGATTTCTGAGGCCACTATTTTCATTTGAGACCTACATATTGAAGGATTCCTGGATTTTCTGGGAAGATTAAAACCTGACATTTGGGTTAGAAATCTGAATTTTTTTAGCTATAGATGTAATTGATCTATTCACATGCATACCACAACAAGAAAGGTTAGAGGCCCTCTTGGCCTGTAATTTTCTTTCAGCTAAAGATTTATTACCATGATTATGGAATTTATGGAAATTATTTTAAATAATAATTTCATATATTTCAAAGGGAAGTATACAAATACATTTTTATTTATTTATTGCATTTGCTAACTGGGGGATGTCCGACTGGGCTAGGAGCCCGTTTTCAGCAGACACCCGGGGAGAAAAGCTCCAACAAGTAACAATACTAAGCATAGTGACATATATAAGACACATTGCAGAAGAGAGGGAGTAGTCATGGGGCAGTATGCAACCCAATATTTGCTAACTTAGTAATATCAGCTTGGAAAAGGAAGTTTATGTTCCTTTCACACTTTTTTAATTACTATAGATTGTACCGATGTTTTGGGGTGTTATTTTTATCCTTTGGGATGGTCCTGAAATGGAAATTGAAAACTATCTTAATGTTTTGGCTAGAACCACTAGTTCTTTTAAGGTTCACCTATCAGTATAGTGCTCACAAAAATAAATTATCTAGATACAACAATTGTTAATGCTGAGAGTGACTTTGTTTCTACCATCTACGGAAAACCCAATTTTTCCAATGCTTACCTACATTTTATTAGTTGTAACCACTGCTCATAGAAAAGATGCCTCACTAAGGATCAATTTGTCAGACTATCAAGAATGGTCTTAGATAAAGTACTCTATGAAAAAGAGGAGGAGAACTTAGAACAGTTGTTTCTTAGTAGAGAGTATCTGAGTACTCTGACTTACAAAATAAGTGAGAAGGTGACTAAGGGATGGGGTGACAGGTATAAAACATTAAATCAAGAATTGGGTTGCAAGATATTAGAAGTAATACTGATATTTCCTAGATGAAAAACACAATAACATTGAAGAAGTACATCTGGGAGCCAACAGCATCTTTCATAGAGCATTAGTCTTACAATACAACTGAGGCATGCAGATGATAAAAATCTAGTTAAAAAGAACTGGAATATTTTTAGAGTGGTGGATAAAATTCACAGTATTTTAACTTTGTAGTGTTTTTCTGTTATTTTTTTTTTAAATAAAGCTCTCTTTTTGTTGGAGATCCAGCCATTGTTTACTCCAACTATGAGTGCTCCTCAACATTTTGTGCACTCATTTTGGTTAATTGGTTTTATTGTGCACTTACACTACTGTCTTTGGGTTCTATGTATCAAACACCCCTGGGCCCGTGTGAGTAGGTCCATCTGTAAAGAAGCGTGTGGTACTTGCCTTTAGCCATTTCCAAAAGAAGGGAGAACCACTGTTTTCTAGACAAGGATGGAGTCACCACAATTATCTTTGGAGAGTTTTTCTGAATCTTCAGGATGACCATGGCTATTACTGGAAAGAGTAGAAAAGCATACAGGAACATTCCTGTCAGAAGAAAAAAAAAATAAAAAGCATCTGTTTTCCAGGACTTCTTGCTGTTGTCCTAGAGCAGAATGTTGTGAACTGATTATTGTGAGTAGAGATGAAGACATTTTGAGGTGTTCTTCACAATTGGATCAATTCATGGAAGAACCCCTAATTCAATTTTCATTTAAATGGGTCACCACTGGTCCCGCCTCGAACGTTGTATGTAAGATGCCTGTAGAGTGATTATGGGTGCAAAGCTATATCCCAAGTTGTCATAGCTAGAATTCACAAAAGGTAGAATCTAGTTTCCTCTTGTTTGTTTATGTACCACATCACACAGTGTTATCCATAAACACTTGTAATGGTCTTGGAGACCATAGATGATTGAGAGTGCTGAGGGCATTTATGAGAGCCATCATCTCTTTTATATTCATGTATTTCGGTGTCTCATTTCTGTTCCAAAGACCCTGCACTTTTCTCTCCATAGATACTGCTCCCCAAGTAAAGTCCGAGGCATCAGTTGTTGCAGACTGTACAGAAATTGGAAAGGAAAACATGAGACCTTAAGTCTGATAAAAGCAGTCTCTCCACTAAAGAATCTCTCTCTCTCTCTCTCTGCAAACCTGAAAACTGGAATCTGGAATGTAAGGGGATGTTGATGTTAGGATCATACAGATTTTAGGTACCATTGAGGTTTCTCATATGGAGTCTTGCCAGATGAATCATGGGAATCATTGATGCCATAAGTCCCAAATCCTGAGAAATCCCTGGGGTGAGGCAGAAGTCTCAGTGGAAAATCTCAGGAAGAGATCTAGGTACAGATCCACATTTTCTTATAGAAAAAAACTCTTTGAACTGAAGTATCTAGGAGGCACCCCAGGAAAGCAATCCCGTCAGAAAGAGTTAAACAACACCCGCATGCTTTTCTGGAACCTCAGTCTGTGTAGGAGATCTCTCAACCAAATGAGAGACTACTGATTCTTTGAAAAATACTCTGCAAAAGCAAGCAAGTCATCTAAATAAGGAAAATGTGAATACCTTGCAGTCTACAGTAGGCTATCACCAGAGCCAGACACTTTGTAAATACCTATGAATCAGAGGGTAGACTAAAGAGTAATGTAAAAAAGTGATAGTGTGGTCCGGATTCAGAAAACATTAACAAAAATCTGAAATCTAGATCTATAAAAATATTATGATAAGCGTAGTTTAAAAATAAGGTCACCAAAAACCTCAAATGGGGAATAAAGGGTAATAAGTTGTGAAGGGATGACATTTTGAACTTGGCTACTATCATAAACTGGATTAGGAAGAAATAGTCCAGAATTGCTGTCCATGGATCATCTTTCTTTGGCACCAGACATTCTTGAATAAAACCCTTCTTCTAACTAAGGAGTACAGACCACTTTTATCATCTCCTGAGTCAACAAGTGCTGAATGACAGGAGGGAGAAGAGGAGTTTGCTCTGGTGGATGAGCGGGAATCTTTTGAAAAGGAGAAAGAAACTCTCACTGCAATCTGTAACCTGATGAATTAATTTCAGAACCTATATTTCAGAAGCTATCCATTGCCAACGAGTGGAATGGAGGTTAAGACTTTCTCAAAGGATTAAATGTATGCCAGGGTGAGAAGAGGGGCCTTGTGGATAGTCATTCACACTTATTAGACTGTTCTTTGGTACGAGGGACTCCTTTCTTTTTGGAATGTACCTGCCATTGCTTTTTAAACATTTGCATACCAGCAGCTCACTGTGATGGCTTATTTTGCTTTTTGAAAAAGACTGCAGAGGTAACATTAAACTATTTGTTAAACTTGGAGAAGGAAGGCTGAAAAATCTGAAAAATTCCATGGATTAATTTACCTCTCTCATCACAGTTTTAGAGGTCATCTGCAGCACATAGTCAAAATACTAACTTAGTATAAAGGAGAACTCAATATTTCAGCTTTAAATTCCTCTTGAAGGTTTTCAGTATACAACCAAATCTCATAACGATTCCAGGAGCAGCAGCCCTGAAAGTGGTGTCAGCATACTCATAAACACATTTCAAATAGTGAGTAGTCACCTGAGACACTGAAGCAATCAGGTTAAATAAACATGCTTTCTACTCAGAATAAAAAAAAGATGCCATGATATTCCTCTTGTTCTCAAAAGAAGCAAGCATAAACGTTGGCATATGAGCTTGACAGTTGAGAAGTCTAAAGATGCACATTGCAGAATAATGCACTTCCCTCCAAATCTATCAAAGGCTTTTCCATTCTTGGGAAGAAAGAGGGGTGTGTCACTTGTCCCTTACTCCAAGGATGACAAGCAAGGTAGGTAGTTCATTAAGAAGTTTAATTACATGAAAACACATCAGGATGGATAGCAGCTTCAATAACTATAAACAAACTGATTAACAGAGCTTACACACAGACATGCTTACACTACATCTTAACACAAAATGGCACTCTGTCCCTGCATGTGCTCAGTAATCAATACACTATTACATGCCCATAGGAGGTTTCTTAAAGAGATATATACTCTGATCTACATCCTCTCTCTTAAAGAAAAAAAAAGCAGCTAGGCATGCATCAATATACACAATCAGAAAAGAAAACGCAATGCTCATTATTGTCATGTCCAAGTCGCTGTATATCTGGAACATGGTCTCGACACTCGACCAGATCTTGTGACATAAGCATCGAGATTGGATTTAATAACAGGGATAGGTTTCAGGTAAACAGCTCGCCTTGGGATTCATCACAGAAATGGAAATAGCTTCTTGTACTTCCTCAGGAAATGGAACACCTGACAACTCACTTTGAGATAAAGAGTCTTTCTCACAAGCTATATGCTGTGGTATAGGCTCGAACACCGGTAACAAATGCTTCTGATTCCGTCTGAATTCTGAACCTTGTGATTCCACATTGTATGATCTCGGCTCTGGGCAGATGTTCTTCACAACTCCAATCTAATCATAACCTTTGGACGTTCGCATCCCTACCACTTCTCCATCTCGTAATGGATTGAGCGGTTTGCTGGTCTTATCCTAATAGGACTTCTGGATTAAATGTTTCTTCAACAGATTGGCTTTCACTGACCTGTTGTTCCTGACACATGGAACCAACAACTGACTACTGACTGGTAAGTGGTTCTGCTTTGTCTCGAGAGAAGTCTCTGAGCAGGTGAACCAATATGTTTACCATGAGGAATATTTCTCAGATTCAAGACATTCAGGAAATTGTCACTATTATTTTGTTTCAACTTTTCTAGTAACTGTTTTGCACTTTGAACTGGAATGTGCAGTTTACCAAACCATTTGACTGTGGATACTCTGGGCTACTCATGACATGAGTAAAGTCCCACTCTTCTGCAAATCTTTTGAACTGTTGGCTTGTAAACTGCATGCCACTGTCAGAAATAACTTTGTGTGGAGATCCAGGAGTTGCAAAATAACGTTTCATCTTAGTAATGACAGTACTGGATGCTAAATTGGGAAGTAGGTCAATCTCGAACTAATTGGAGCAACAGTCTATTAACACCAATTAATGTTGACCATTCCACTCAAAAATGTCAGTGGCTACTGTCGACCAAGGTAGTTCCGGAATCTGGTTTAGCTAAAGTGGCTCTTTCTGTTGATGTGGCTTTGTGCTATTACACACAGAACAAGATGAAAGTGCTCTCTCAATAACTTGCGACATATAAGTCCAAAATACTATTCCTCTCACCCTTCTTTTGGTAGAGTCGGCTCCTGGGTGACCGTGATGTAAGATAGTAATGTACTCTTATTGCAAAGACTTTGGAACTATATATTTAGGACCTTTCATGATGATACCATTGTCTGACAAAATCTCATCTCTGTATGGAAAATAATGTGGCACTTCTGGAGGTATACTAGATTGCTTTGATGGCCATCCTTCTTTGAGAAAGTGGTTGAGCTTCTGTAAAACTGGATCTGTGGCTGTGTGATCTCTCAGCTCATCACAACATGTGGAAGAAAAATTTCTCACCTCCATGACTTCAAAATGCTGTTCATTGGTACTTCTGGGTGATCTGTATAATGTATCAGCTAGATAAAGAAGTTTGCCTTTCTTGTAGATGAGATGATATGATACTTTTACAATCTCAGTACCTGTTTTACAGTCTGGTTGGGGCTGTGTGCATAGGCTTTCTTAGGGTAATGACTAGAGGCTGATTATCTGTTTCGATCTGGATAGGTCTACCATACACATAATTATGGAACTTGGAACATGCAAACACAATTGTCAAAAGCTCTTTATCTGAGCATACGGCATTTCAGCTTGGGTGAGAGTTCTGGACGTATAAACAACAGATAGACCCTCTTATAGAATGACTGCACCAAGACCAGATTTCGAAGCATCACATGAAAGAGTAACTGGCTTTTGGATGTCATAGAATCTGAGAGCAGGTGGGCTGACAATTCTCTGTTTCAGGACATCAAATGCTCTCCAGTGCTGTTCTAACCAAGACCAAGATACATCTTTATGTGTTAGCTCTCTGAGTGGTGCAGATATTTGACTCAAGCCTGGAATGAACTTGCCTAGATAGTTAACCATGCCAAGAAAACGCTGCAGGGCTTGAACATTGTCTGGAGCTGGCATCTTGAGAATGGGTGTTTGCTTAAAAGGGTCTGGTCGTAGGCCTGAACTGGTAAATAAATGACCAATGTAAGTGACTTCTCATAGTCTGAATTTGCATTTTTGTGGATTGAGCTTAACATTCACTTGATGTGCCCTTTCTAGAACTTTTCTGAGGTCTCTGTCATGCTCAGCTTCACCATTACCTCCTACCAGTATGTCGTCTACTATAACAGCACAAGGATGCCCAGAAAAAATTTGCTCCATTGCACTTTGAAAGACTTCACTTGCAGAATTTATCCCAAATGGAATTCTCAAAAATCTGTACCTTCCAAACGGAGTACTGAAAGTAGTGAGCAGTGAGGCTTTCTTGTCAAGCTAACTCTGCCAAATGAACTCTTTTCATCTAAGACCGAAAAAACAGTGGCATTTGGCATCAAGGCTGTGACTTCTTCGACTGTGCTCATTTGATGATGAGGTCTTTTCAGTGCCTTGTTCAAATCACATGGGTCAGTACATATTCTGATGTCATCTGTCCTTTACTTATGAGCTACCTCCATGGAAGAAACCCATTCAGTTGGTTCCTCTTCTGGACAAATTACACCTTGTTGCACTATTTTATCTAGCTCGGCTTTGACTGTGCTTCTGCATAGGTATTTTCTGGCTGGCCTGACAACTGGACTGATATCCAGGTTTAACTTCATGGAGTACACATCTGGAAGCTTGCCCAGTTTGTCTTTAAATAGATCAGCATCAGTAGAAAAACAGACTGGGCAAAAATAAAGTAGTGCCCCGGGATTCATGAAGCTTGCGCCAAGCGCACGCATAGCGTAGGTGTTATAACGCCAAATATGGCCGCCGAGCGATTGCACTACTGGCGTATGCCAGATCTGCGCAGCCCCCGGAGTAGGTATGCAAATCACCCCATATGCAGTGTTGCACCATGCAAATGAAGGCATATAGCGATTCATGAAGTGGTGCAGGCGTAGCGTAAGCCCACAGAAATGTAAACCAAAAAACACGGTTTACATTTTCTCAAACAGAACATCAGAGCTATGGAAGAGGGCCAGACCCAGGTATCACAACGTTAACATATGCCAATGGCGAAATACACAGCCAATGGCATAAGAAAAGATGCACAACACATAAATAACAACATTTAATGTCATGTCCACAGTAACGCACAGCAGAACTGCAGGGCATGTGTGCGGAAGCTGTAACATAAAGAAATAATATAAAAATGTCATAAAATCACAACGTAATAGAAATCAGGTTTACAGCATAACACACAATGGTAGGCATGGAACACCACAACCAAGGTGCAAGGGTTGCTAAGGGCTTGCGATAGTGTTCGGCACGGTAACTATAAATTAGTAGTCAATGCCATGCAAATGAGGCAGATAATACTGAATCGCAAATGTCCCGCCGGAGGAAGGTTGTACCATACGGCGCAGCTGTATAACACCGAGGAGTGTCTCAGAGGAGATACATGACATCAGCAGAGGGGTGTGCCACCGTAGCACTAAGCACATTGGAGCATTGCAAATCTGGCCTGTCTGTTGCTAAGCAAAGATGCAGGATAGGGGTGGGTAGGAATCATTTAGCTGAGAGCACACAAGGTGGCCAAAAGCGCATGTGTACGAGGATGAAAACGTGCCCAAAACCCAGTAATTGGACGCACGCACTGCAAACAATAGCAGAAACAGGAAGGTCAGGGGAAGAAAAGAAGGAAATGCGGAAGTAGGGTAATTGGAGTACTAATGAGCAATCAACCCACGAAGGCCAATCGACGGAAGCTGACAAGCCCGCTTGCAGAAACCTGCAAAACATGATAGGGGAGGCATGTGAATGCAAAGAAAGGAGGGGAGGTATTGGATTGCAAAGATAGGAGACCTGACACAGCAGAGCAAAGCAAACCGACAGCACAACGGCAGTAGCACACATAACGCAAGATATGCCAGGTCCAGGAAAGTACAAATGAAAGTAGGCTGCAGGATGCACACCAGAAAATGGTATGTGCAACGCGCAGAAATGTAAAGGGAAGGTCAAGAGGTAATCCACGGCAGGCAAATGTAATTCAACACCAAAGGCACCACAATAGTAGTTCAGGCAGTAAAACACATAACATAACCTGTAGCTACGAACGTACATACACACCCTATGACATCATCGGTGTTCACAGCACAATAGTATAAAGTGTGAAAGCACCCAACACACACCTGTGTATTCCCAAACACCGCACCATAGGTGTAAACACATGGGGAACTTTTAAAATGTACATGTTGGGAGCTGCCATAGCTGTGATTCATCAGCATGTGTTAGAGACTGACGGTGTTGTGGAGGATGATGCCGACAACCACCGCAGGCCTCGGAGGAGAAGGAGAGTGTTCAGACCAAGGGTAACCTACCAGGGGCTACATGACCTGGAGATAGTAGAGCATTACAGGGTGGACAGGGACATCTTACAGCAAATAGTGGAGCTGTGCCGGCCACGCCTGAGAACCAGAAACAACAGAGGGGAACCCATACCAGTGGACACAAAGGTATGTGTAAGCCTGCGAATACTGGCCACAGGTACCTTTCAAAGGCCAACTGGAGATATAATGGGTATCTCACAGGCATCAGCATCCAGGATACTACACCAGTTCCTGGATGCCATGTTACCACATGCCAATGAGCAGATATACTTCCCCAGAACTCAGGAGAAGTTGGCCAGCAATATGCGCCACTTCCACCGTGTGGCACAATACCCGGAGGTACTGGGTGCGATAGACTGTACACACATACAAATCAAGTCACCACCCGGTGAGCAGGGTAGGCGCTACATAAACCGCAAGGGATTCCACTCCATCAACTGCCAGGTCGTGTGCAATGGTCAGGGCATTATCATGGATGTGTGTGCTGGCAGCCCTGGAAGCTACCATGACTCCCATATCTGGCATGCCTCACAGCTGTATCAGGTATTTGTCAGAGGGGACAACCCACATGGCCATCTCGTGGGGGATGCTGGCTATGCACTGGAGCCATGGATGATGACTCCCATCAGAAATGCACACACACCCATGCAAGAACGCCATAATGAGGCACACGCACAAACCAGAATCATCATAGAGCGTGTGTTTGGGATGCTGAAATCACGGTTCTGGTGCTTGGATACATCTGGTGGAGCCTTGCAGTACTCTCCAGGCACGTGTGCCCACATCGTCATAGTATGTGCCATGCTACATAATATGATCCTACGGAAGCAGCTGCAGCAGGGACAAAATGGTGAAGGCCCTCATAGCCCACCGCAATTGCCAAGGCCAGTACAGGCACAGAGGGATTCAGACCATGAACACACTGTGCCAGCCCCACTAGGCAGATGGAGGCGATGCCTACGCCTTGGCAAAGAGGGAACGCATAGCACATACTTTGACCGTGTAGGCACCTACGGACTGACACCTCTCCACCTGCACACACAGTAAAATGGATGGCACACAAACATGACCACCTGTAAATTGTAATGTATGGGTGGGCCAATGTGTGACTCCTACATAGGCAGTCCTCAAACATTGTAAACACAACAGCCAGTGGAACACGGAATGCCAACACCTGAACAGTACATGAGTCTTACAGCATATGGTGGTGCTGTGTGCCTCTCACGTTCCCCGCCAGATATATATATATATATATATATATATATATATATATATATATATATATATATAGATATATATAAATATATATAGATATATATATATAGATATAGATATATATACATATATATATATATATATATATATATATATATATATATATATATATATATATATGTATATGTACACATATGCATATATATAATACAGATAGAAAGGGTAATAGAAGGATATATGGTGATATAGATGGATTCAGCGATATCTGCAAATATAATAGATAGTTCAATGATATTCATAACATCTTGGAGGTACAAATAAATAGGATACCACCAACCATGGAAGATGTAACATACCGACATGCATAACCACGAGGCTGAAAGACCGATAGAACACAGTACCGGAACAGTACATCCACGAGTAATAGTATGATGATATGAAGGGACAGTTAGTCACCGCTGCCGGTGTCGCGGTCCACGTAGGTACTGTGTTCAACTGTGTCTGTGAGTGCCATAGTCTGTGTAAGTGTGCATTGAGGGTGCCATGTGCGTTTCTGTGTGACTGTAATATGTGTGTGTGTCTGCAACATATGTATGTTGGTGCCAAGTCAAAGGCAGATCAGTATGGTAGGTGTGGGTATAGCTAGCCGTAGGCATACGGTTACTACCTGTACCACAGTAGGAGGGACAGCCCCACCCTGGGCAGGTGTGTCCTGACATAAAACAGTACAAAGGGCAAATGTCCGAGATGGTAGGACATAAATATGTCTCATATATAATGTAACAGTCGTATTTAATAGTTATGCCTATATGTAAGAAACTTAAATGTTGCATGCAATATGATAAGTAGCCAAAGTCACACAACAATAGGTATGTAGTGAGGATAAAAGTATGTGCTACCTGTGTACTGACCGTGGCTACGTGTTGGCCTGTAAACACCGCTTTGTGTCCCGCAAGTGTCCAACAATGACCATATGAAAAGGTGGCAACCCATGGCAAACAGGCTCTTTTAACACAACCACAATGACTGCAAATATCTGGGACAGGAATACAAGGGATAGCTGTCACTTACACATATCCCCTGATATATCGCTGCAATTACGGAGGTATACAAGTAGCAAGCCCACCTGCAGACGATATAGAAACCAATTAACAACGGGCCAACGTACAATCCCGTAACATAAGTCTACTAACTGTTAGTTTTCTAATTAGGGACGTAGCCCACACACATATATACGGATTAAGTAGAAATGCAAGGCCCACAAACCGTATATGTTACGTACAACCATCGACATCCCCCACACTAGAAACTAAGCAATACAAACTGTAATAGCAGCACAAACATCCAGTCAGTCAATTACATCTGTAGAACCCTCAACATACCGTGTGAGAGACACAATTAAAGGTGACTTGCAAAATTGCAGGCGTTGTATAATGGAACAAACAGCCATGTTACAGGTTTTGATTGCAATATTCTGTTATCAGACGTCGGGATGACAGGTACACCCACATGTTGAACCAAATACTCTACCTGTCACACACAATACATGGGGGACATGAATCCAAACTATACTCGTCTCCATGCATAGCAGTTGCAGTTACACATAACAAAACACAATACAGACCGTCTCCCCGAAGGTAGGGCACATAGGCAACGCCCAAGTGGAGAATCCAATTATAACCCAATGTCGCCGCTTAATTGGAGAATGGAGTAGCTGCACAGCTGATATGCAAGTAATTAGTCACTCAGGAACACCAATTGGCGGGAAGAATCCACATGTTGCAGGTATCGACGTATATAAGGATGACTTGCCAGACATTCAAACCGTATGCTCATACCAAATAACAGTTGAAACACTGTGAGAGAGATAGAAACGAAAATGAACGACAACAAGGTATGTAGAACGCCCGATATGTAAGGTTATGTATAGCATGATCTGTATTAATTAATTTTACTGTATGTATAGCCTGTTTTGCATTAAGTAAACATGTCCGCAATGCATAAAGAGGGGAAAGGTATTTATGTAGTGATGTCTTGCTGAGCATACTAACGCTTGTAGAATCTGTGCGTCCAGCAGTGGGACACAAGGTACACAGCATAGACACCACAAGGGATGCTACATGAGGCCATTAAACAGAACAATGCCATACAACCCGCCATCAGTGGTAGGGTATGTCCAACAAGGACGTGCCATAGCAGGGGATAGTATATGTTGATATACTGTCACAGCACGCATGTGTATGGGCATATAACGTTAATGACATATGTAAGGTGGTCCCACTGAGCAAGTATGCTTTGCATTATGGGATACTATTTGAAATATGTGTAATGTATAGTATTATAGGTAGATATGACAGATAATCTACACAGCATAACAGGCATATCATGCATACCACAGGTATCGTCTATTAGTATGTACAATAACAGGATACATATGGCCTGTAGGTATAGGTTCATAGGTTCATAGGTTTATACTAGGCTATCTGCCCGAGGGCATTTACAAGCCTAGCCCATCGTTTTGTGGCTTACGCCACCCCTTTAGTATGGGGAACTATACCCATTATTTTGCTGTGCCTCTGTCGAGCAGTGACACTGCGGTAATCCCTGGGGTATATCTGCGATCTCCCATCCATTGGTCAAGATTTCTCTTGAACAAGGCCAGAGGTGCTCTGCCTCACATGTGGGATTTTGTTCCACAGCATAGGGAGTCTTTGGGTGATGAATCTATCCTCCAGCACGCCCTATTAATAGCCGTGTCGAGGTTTAAGTCTCTGTGGCTCTGATGGATCTAGATTTTTTGAGGTGAAGCATATTCATCAAATCTGGGTTTGACATGGCCTTGTATGTTAGGCAAAGGTCACCTCTGAGCAAAGCGGTTTACTGAATAGAGCTGGAGTTCTTTCAGTCGGGCAGCATAGGACATATTTTGAGACCCTTTATCCTTTTGGTGAGGAACTTTTGTGGCCTCTCCAGCTGCTGCAAGTGTCGGGTCAGATACATTCCGAATGGGGCATTGTACTCAATCATTGGTCTGATGAGTGATGAGTACAGGGAGACTATGACCTCCCTTGATCTAGATGAGAATCCCTTCATGATAAGGTGGGCAATGTAGAAGGTCTTCCTGACTACTTTAGCTACATGGGTGTCGAATGACAGACTACTATCAACCTGGGTCCCCAGGTCCCTGATAACTTCTTCTGTGCTCAGTGGATTGCCACCTATTTGGTAGCTAGGGGTAACCTTGTTTTTCCCGAAGGGTATGACTATGCATTTTTTGGTGTTTAACTTTAGGCCGTGGCTCTGGCACCAGTTATCCATTTCTGTGAGACCCTTCTGAAGGATATCTGTGTCAGATGTGTTTTCTACTATGGCGCCCAGTTTGCAGTCATCTGCAAACTTTGTCAGCCATAACCCTCCTGTGTTTGCTTGTACTTCGGAAAAGTAGATGCCAAACAAGAGTGGGCCCAGGACTGAGCCCTGTGGGACACCACTTGTGACAGGCTTTGAGTCTGACATGGCGCCAGCAAATCTGACCCTGTGGGTTCTGTCACTCAGCCAGTTTGCAACCCATCTTGTGATGTATGGGTTAACATTTAAGCTGATGAGTTTTTCAATGATACCCGAGTAGGGTATTGTATCAAGGCCTTAGCCAGATCGAGGTAGGCTGTATGGACTGCCTTTCCCTCATCAATGGCTTTGGTGACTGTTTCAAAAAGTCAACCAAGTTTAAAAGGCATGATCTGCCTTTTACAAAGCCAAACTGGGTTGGATCCAAAGTCTGCAAATTCCTATGTCTTTATTTATGAGGTCCATTATGATCCTCCATGGCTTTGCAGATAAGGCTTGTCAAGCTAATGGGCCGGTAATTACCAGGGTCGGTGGAGGCACCGCCTTTGTGAAGTGGGACCACAGTTGCAGTGCGCCACCCCTGCAATGTATCCAGAGGTAAGACTTTGATTAAACAGCTGTCCTAGCTGTGGGTTTAATTCTCATTTAGTTCGTGGAGCACACAGCCGGGACACCATCAGGTCCCATGGATGCTGTGTTTTTGCTTTGGAGAGCAGTTCTCACTTGGGCTGGAGATGTTTGGGGCTGCAATCATTTGGTATAGATATCTCCTTTGGGGAGGGGAGAAGTTTGCACTGAACCTGTCAGCCAGTATGTTGGCAATGTCTGTAGGATCAGTAATCTTCACATCATTATGAACTAGTTCTGAGCATATCTGGGAGTTTCCTCCTAGGTTTCTAACATAGCTAAAGAAGGCCTTATGATTGTCTTTTGAGTCTTTAGCTATTTTCCTCTCGAAATTTGCTTTGGATGATTTTATGAGAGCTCTTAGTTTTTTACTTATAGTGATCAAGGGTGTCTTACCTTTTAAGGATTTTGCTCTATCTTGTAGTAGCTTCCTCCTTTTATTGTAGAGTTTGTTTATGGCTGGGGTCCACCAGACTGGACGCTTGCCTTTGGTACAAAGAGTCTTTGTTTTTTGGGATTGCCTTATCCATGCAGTCATGCAGGTGCTGGTAGAAGGCATTTGTAAGTGATTCAGCGGCTTGAGTACTGTTTTCCACCGTCTGGGCCTTAAAGGAGACCACACTAGTCTTTAGAAGTGTGAAGTCGGCTTTTGAGAAGTTCTTTACTGTGGTCTTTTTATTTCAGGTGGGGTGGGATGAGGACCTCCAGCGAGATTAGTTTGTGATCTGATCTCACCATTGAGGGGTATACTCGGTGTTGAACATTGTGCTCCCATGTTCGTGATGATGAGATCAAGTATGTTATCTCCTCTTGTGGGGATGGTGACTAGTTGTTCCATGGCATTTGAGTTTATGAATTCCAGGAACTTTTGGGCTAGGGTGTTTGGGCTTGAGTAGTGTTCCCAGTCTATATTAGGTAATTGAAGTCACCTAGTATGATGGTGTTTGGTGATACATTTATCCCTCTAGTGTTTTCAGGAAGGCCATGTGAGGTTCCTGAGTTTGTGAGGGTGGCCTGTAACATGCTACAATTTGCAGAGCAGTCTTGCCTACGGTTAATTGCACCTGGATGGTCTCCGATGCATCATGCGTTGCCACCAGTCTTGAGGTGTGGGTGTCCTTGATGAATATGGATACCCCTCCTCCTTTCTTGGTATTGTCCGATTTTGGGGCCGGAACGCATGATATGAGGTAAAACCTGATAGCTGGGGTGCTCTCAGGAGCCTTGAACCAGGTTTCTGTCACAGCACAGACATCGATGTTCTCCATACTGAGAAGGGCCTCGAAAGGCGTGCATTTTGATTTTTTGACTTCTGGCCTTGAGCAGCAATACCCTTAGTTTTTTCCTTTTTGTGTTCTAGGGTGGTAGGTTTAGAATTTGAGCCTTGCCTAAAAAGGCACTATGGGGTGGCAAGAGCCTTTGCCAATATCCGAATCCCAGGGTGACAGGTGCAAACCGTCCTTGCAAAGCAGCGTGGCTTGTCCAGCATGTCATCCCAGGCAGACAGATACTGGATCCCCTTTGAATGACACCAGTGTTTAAGCCAATTGTTAAAGCTGATCATCTTATCTCTGTATTGTGGCATCATTCTTGGTGAAGGTAAGATACTGCTCAAGGTCAGGGTCATACCTGCCTGGGCTACATAATCAGAGAGCTCCTCAATGTCTCTTTTCATGTAGTCCAAGGAGGTACGTCTCAGGTCGTTTACACCAGCGTGGACAATGACTGAGTCATATTTGTACCTGCTGTTGAGAGACCTGAGTGCTTGCGTTATGTGGCGGATTCTAGCGCCCGACAGACAGCTTACTGTGACCCTTTCCTTACTCAGTCTAGTGAGCGGGACGTCAGTGTGTCTGACTATGGAGTCACCAATGACTAGTGTGTCTGGCATTGTATTTGGCCTTAAGGGCTGTGACTGTTTGACACTCTGACTGTGAGGTCTATGTGTTGCAGGTGTTGTGTTCTGAGGTGGTGGTTGTTTGGGTGTCTGCTTTGGTGGCCTCTGCTGTTTTGGTAGATTTTTGATCAGAGCCTCCGAGTATGTCTTTGTGTGTTTATGCGTATGATTTGAGGTTGTAATGGTACTATGTGAGACTGGGTCTATAGTGTGTGTGGTAGCCTTCTCCTCCTGACTGGTCTTGCCAGTCCTATGTTGAGAGCTTGATGTTGTATGGGACATAGTAATAGCATGATAGCTAATCTAAACGGAAGGGCTACCAAGTAACCATGCACAAAGGACATGTAATAGCTGCACAGGTGCATAGTGGGGTACTATGCAGTCTGGCAAGTCCATGTGTAAGCACAACTACAGTGTTCACACTAGTGGCACCTCTCCAGGGTAGTGTCCTGTGAAGAGCAGAGCCAGGTGTGACCTGAACCACTGCACAGTACAGCCACTGCAGTGATCCCAGGCCTACATGTGTCTCCCAACCATCAAGGGAGGTATCACATGAGCAGTGCTACTGAGTGTCCCTGAGTGATGTAAATAGGACTTATGTTCCACAGTATGGTGAGTGTCCCGTTTGGGAATGTAACCCAGAAGCACATCCCACTCATTGTGGCGTGTGTGCACATATCCATGAGCATGTTGGTCACAGTGGCCTCTGCTTATGTTGCGTATGAGGAGTATATCCATCAATAATGTTATGGACATGGGCCCTGTCTGATCAGCAGAGGTCACCCCTGAGTATGTAGTATGCAATTGTGTACAGATGTGGTGTCCGTAGTGCAGCCGCATATTTAAACTGTCGGAGCTCAGTAAACATCATGGTGTGTTAATGTTGTGGCATGTAACGCTGTAGCTGTTGTGTAAGGTACACCCTAAATGGGGTGGTGTACCCATGAATGTTTGTTGATGTCCTGAGTTCAGAGGTACAATGGGTGCCTATGTACCAGTTACACACCCAGTACAGATAGGTGTTGCCACGTAGAAGGATATCCACGCCACAGTGGCAATACGGTAACCACAGGAGTGGGTTCGACATATGAGTGTACTGCAAACATGTACAATGTTATATGTATGTAGGGGACTACCATCCATGTGATAGTCAGTGGGTGAATGGTGTAATGCAAAGGTGATGTGCATGCACCTTGTGTCATGCAGCTTGATGCCATGATAGTCAGATTATGTATCTGTCACAGCGACACCCGTATGGTTGGAGTCAGTATCAGCTGGTGGAGCAATCATAGTGCTTGGTATGTAGGGGTTTGTAAGCTAGGCAGGGAAAGTCCCCTGTGCCAGCCTGTTCCACAGGGAAGCATATACCGAACATGAGGGGCCCTATGACTGAGGACCGTGGTATGCCAAATGTACCTGACATGTAGTAGGTACTATGGTATGCTGGCCTCACTGTGTGTCCTGTCCATGAGCCACATAGCATAACATCCTGAGCCACAGGGTACGATGTGCAGGTGGATGTGTATGTTGTCAATGCCAGAATGGGGAATGGTGCTGAAAGGCAATGAGAGGACAATGTAGGATGTGTGGACTCCTGTACCATCAGCAACTGCCCTGGTAACTGTATGAAAGGAGTCCACCATGTGTAGGGGCCATGCGCTGGGCTTAACAAGCCCAACCAGGGTGGCAGCAAAGGACGGGAGCCCAACAATGTCTCTGAGAATGACGTCCTTGATGATGTTCCCCATAGCCATGCAGAACAGTCCAGTCAGGTGTGTAGGACTATAGTCCCACTCGTGCAATGTGGTGCCACCTGTGTGTAGTGTGATAAATGCTGCAGTGTGCCATTCAGGGGCTACAATGTCTGAAACAAGGCTATCACTGAATATGGTGGCCTAGTGGGGAGACATGTAATTCAGAGGTTGGTGGACATCACAGCCTGGGATGTTGGAAGGTGACATGGGTCCAGTGTCCCAGGACATATAGAGTATAGGTCAGTACTGTGTAGGTGTGACCACAGAGACACCACAATGTTCATGTATGGATTGCGGCCCTGTAGTGAGTGAGAGGATGTACTGTCAGCATTGAATCCATCCTCCAGCATGTTGCCAACAATACCTGGGTCTGCAATTTTCCTGAGTGACTGTTGTATGTGACAGCAGATGTGGGTGTTGCCATCGAATACTGACATACCACCATAATGCCTGGTGGTACACCCCTGAATGTGTGGCAGTCATGTTTACGTAGCTAGTCTTGGAGTATGTGATGAGGGACCCTGTGGCCCCACCACGGCTGACCAGTGAGCCACCCTACACATGGGAATGTACACCACTGTGCAACAGCCTACACCTGTTGTTGTACATCATATGTCCGTGGAACATGACCACCAGAGTGACATCTGTTATCTGGTGTGTACCATCATGGCTTTGTGTGGAATAGCATTATCCATGCAGTTGTGTACATGCTATTTAAGTGCACTGGGGTATGTGTCAGCATTTGTATGTGCATTGTCCATCTGCATGGGTGTCATGATGTTAACAACTGCTGTCAGCAGACGTCTGTAGAAGGTGTTGTAGTACACATGTACGGTGTATGCTGTGATGGGTATGTTTCTGGGATGTGGCTAACAAGGTCAATTAGCATATGTTCAGAATCCACCAATGTGGGTATAACCCCAGGTGTGTAACACCAGTCACATGGTGGCAGTGTTCATGCCAAGGGTAATGTAGGTCTTGGAGGTGGTGTGTATGGGTTGATCCAGCAGAGCGGAGGGTATGACTCATGGATGTGTCAGTACATGAGTGGCTATCCCAGTGAAGTGTGGGGTAGTGTCAGTCACACATCAGTAGTAGCTGAGGCCCACTGTCCACTATACCAACATAGAAGGTATGTTACCCGTGGGGTATGATGTTGACTCTGTCGCTTGTTACAATGTGTATAGCGGTCCCGGACACAGTTAGTTGCACATGGAGCACCTCTGATGCATTGTGCTAAGCAACTTGCCAGGATGTGTGCAAAACATAGTGGGATATGGGAACCCTTCAGCTGTGGGTGTGCCGGTCCAGGTATGTGCCTGAAAGGTATGGTCTGTCTATAACCTGTCATTGCAGGTGTGCTCTGCAGTGCCTAGAGGCAGGTCACAGTCACTGCAGAGATGTTTGAGTGGTGCATTATAAGGTGTGCCTTGCCTGCGTGCGTCACAGAGGAAGATGCAAGCAATGTGTCACATGACCCCATGTCGCGCCTGCCAGTTACCGCCCTGCCGGTGACAGTTATTGGAAACTGTGCAAGACAGGCAGTATAGAATCAGCAACAGCCTTACATGTGGGCTGTACTCCCAGGGCTGACAGGTGCAAGTCATCTGTGCCACAGCATTGTGTTTGACCAAGACAGTCATAGCGGACAGATACCACATGCCTGTGGAATGACAATAGGAGCATAGGCAACTGTTGAAGTGACACAGTCGGTCATTGTACAGTGGTATGGTGTCTGGACGAATGCAAAATGCTCCCCAGGGCTAGGCCCACACCCTCAGGGCTATAAGACTGTTGAGCTATTGCATGTCCCTGCACATGTAGTCTGTGAAGTGGCATCACAGGGCCGTCACACTAACATGGCGAATGACAGACATATCGTACCTGGTGAGGTGTGGCATGAGTGCATAGGTTATGTTGCAGAAGCAGTTACCCAACAGCAAGATGTAAGTGACTAACGCCTTGTGTAGCCTGCTGTGTGGAACTGTAGTGTGACACCCTACACAGTCAGCTATGACTGGTGTGTTGTGAATGTTATAACTCACTATTGGCTGTATGTGGTGGGCACACATGAGTCTGTGGGCTATAAGCTGGTGATGTTGTCTGCCATGATGGGGGCTACCTCTGGTGCCTACAGTGAGTATGGAGACGTACTGCACAGGTTGTCCTCGTAGATGTGTCCAGTGGTGTAGATCATGTGAGACTATGTGATGGGTGGGGTGTGTTGCGAATGTTACACATGCCCAAATGACTGTCAGGTGCAGTCAGGGATGGCGACAGCATTACCCCCAGCCATAGCTGTCAGCCCCCTGTCCCCAAACAGAGGAACATTAGCCCTCATACCATGTGACAAATGGGTGAAACGTGGAACACTTAGAACTGGCTTGCTAACAGCGTCAACTAGGAAGGGCATATGATGGCTAAAATAGGCTGGTCCTACGTCTAAAACAGATATTCCAATGAATTAATGTGATTCCCATCTATTTAGCCATGGCTAGCAGGTAAACTATGTACAACAATGAATGTGTGACAGACCCTTCCAATGTGGAACCATGAGGAACATGCACCTTTTAGAACCCCAAATGAGATACGTTCCCCGTAATGAGGTACACCTGAGAGCTATGGGCCCAGCATGGCTGCAGACGTGCATCCCCCACAGGCTGTAGTGCCGTATGTTGGGAGGTGAGCATTGAATGTGTACATGAGACAATTGCTCTATTGCCACATGTACGACATATCCCTCATATAGACAGGCAGTAGCACTGGTACGTGACAGTTGGACATGCCTGTATATACATCCATGTCCCACAGGATATGTGCGTTACATGTGTACAACAGCTGTCGTACCTTAAGCAAGCTGGGAAGTGTAGGACAGCCAGTGTACCTGTGGGACACGGTGTGGAATGGGCACTATAGTAATCAGTAGCTCATGACATGTTCACATGTTCTGGACAAGCGCCTAGCATGACCATACAAAACAGATAGGGTGTTGGATGATATCAACACACAAGTGGTGATGACAGTCATTTAGGGTGGCACCGCACAATAACCCTGCTGAGTATGGTGTGCATGTCCATGAAAGCACTGTAGATGTTAACAGTACAGATGTACAAGACAGCACGGATATTTGATTACAAATACCTTTGCATGTCACAAGACTGTTCCACCAGTGGCCTGTTGACAGACTCACAACTACAAAAGGTGCAAGAGTGACATGTGCATAGCACATCAGTGCCAGATACAGTAGAACAGGGTTAATGTGTTGTACCCCACCATCATTGTAGCCCATACCACACAGACAAATGTTAGGCATCTGTGTATGTAAGGCTGTGAATGGCCATGACCTATCAGTATAGCTGTGTCAGTGTTGTGAACAACATACAGAATGGGCTGTGTGGGTGAGGTGTGTGACATATGTGCACAGTCTGATGGATGATACCAGCAGTGTCACCGCTAGGTGAACAACACTGTACCCATAAACTACTACCTAGGCTGTGGCAACATTATGGACACTGTGTAAGGGATGGTGCTGTGCAGTGCACCCCCCGACATGGTGACGTCTCCAGGCCCCTTAGGTAGTCATATGAGGTACCCATGTCATGTCAGGGTGCCATCCATGAGCACGGAGATCACTGGACAGGCATATACAGCACTGTGGTGACCAATATTGGATCACATACCACCTGTAAGGGTAATGGCTATGCATGGATGTGCGATACCAGCCTTCACAATCCACACCTCCACTATGCAGCATGCTGTCTACCTTGCAGAAGGACATTTGCTACACCATGATGATGGACATGCTACATGTCCATATCCTGATCTATATGACATATGTCATGGACAGCCACCGTCCTAATACTAGGATCGCCACAGGCTGGACATATCCCTGTGCCATATATGTGACATACTCCCGCCATACCATGCAACCCTGTCCATCAAAGCTGCACATGTCATCCCAGTCATACATGGTGTGATGGCCACATGGTAGATGTACTATCAACTGACTGGATCAGTAATGTGGCACCGATGCACCTTGTGGTGGCACAATGGCTGTCTGTTACAGCATGGTAACCGTGCCCGCACATGCTATGGTTGATGACCATCCCTGTGAATGTCGTCTGATTATCCATTGTCCCATGTCTATCACATGTGTAATACAGGCGATCTGTGGCAGGATGTTGAACAGTTGTACAGTGCTGTGTAGATGTATATGGCAAAACACATGCATGTACAGGTGTCCATGCATATGTGTGCATTGTCACTGCTCAAGTCCATTACGGCTGTGTCTGTGTTGACATGTGATATATACACAGCATCCAGGTCAACAGTAGTACCGTGGACACATCGAGGCATGTGCAGATAGGTAAGAACACAAGAGCAGGCAAATAGACATGCCCACAGCAAGACAGCATTTACATGGAGTATGAACACTGTAATGAGGTAACACACATATATAGTGATGATATCCAATGCATAATGGGTGTGACATGTGTGACACAACCACGTCAGTCAGGTCAGTGTCATGATGCTTTTCAAAGATAACTGTGCAGATGCAGTAGATGTCATAGAAATGTATGTGCAGCAGTATCTCTGTGCAGCTCTGAAACTGTGACCTGTCACCATCATTATGTTTTACAGATAATGCCCCATCTACGCCTCCCAGCATACACCCACCAGGAGGATGATGTCCTCATCCCACAGCTCCATGACAACTATGACTTGTTGTTCAGCCATGTGCCACAGCATGCCCAGCAGCGGGATAACCTGTGGCAGGATCTATGCAGGAGGATGAACGATGTGGGTGGCCATAACTGCACCTACCAGCAGGTGCGCAGACACTGCACAGACCTGATACGACATGCAAAACAGTGCACCACTGCAATCACCAGGGAACAAGGTGGAACAGGTGGTGGGCCACCAATCCAGCCCCCACTCACACACACACCGAGGAGCTACTGGCCAGTCTGGGGACACCCAGGAACAGCATCCAGAAACACTAGCTGCCATCGTGGAGGTGGGTGTCTCCCAACCAATGAGCCTGGAGTTGCCTGGCAAGTCAGTACTGCAAATATGGCTATTATATCCCATGTAGTTGTATGTGTCACTGTACATTATGTAAAGTAACAACATATGCCAAATATGTGGACACACATGCTGCATAGTACAGTATACTATGTTGTGTATGCACACATGTGCATACTATATGCTATTACACAGGTGAATGTGTTCACATGCACAGTGCAACCTGTGGCTGTCATACATTCATGGATAATGGTCATACTGGTGTGTCACCCCTATATAGGTACCTCAGGCATGCCGCACAGACATGGGTCCGTTGCAGGTGAGACTGTCATCAGTATCAGGCATGTTATAGTGTAGATCTATTTGCCATGTGGCCAGTTAACACATGCACACCTGATGTTTGTTCCAGTCACGATATGCAGGTCACACCACCATGCATTCACACATGCCACCCATGTTCAATATATACAAACGAAATGATACACAGACTTGAAACCACAGTACTTGTCATTGCGACATGTGAGGTCAGCTGTGCATACAACGGTGGAGGTGTTCTAGAATGGAGGCATATGTAGTATGCATTGGAACAACATGTGTGGTATGCACACTGTACCACACAGTGAGCTGTGATATGGGCAGCCCACAAGTGTCACCATTGTGTCATATGCCCCTGCATTGGGTGCACACATTGTGATGTGCCACCTGACATGTCCCAGACATGTAGTGTTCTGTCTGCAATATTGTCACACTATCACATGACCTATACCCCACATACCAAACATACAACCCATTGTCTGCATAGCCCTGTGGATTGTGACATATCTGACATGTATGAGTGTATGTCATATGGGACCACACAGACATGTGGAGAAGATGCCCATCACACACAATTGGCCAACACATATGCACACATGGCCACAGGGGATGGCCAGAGACATGTAGCCACACAGTACTTGGGATGTGTATACACCCTGTTGCACATTGTCCACACATGGTCCAATTATAGCCTTAGTTGACTGATTATACAGTTGATGTGGTACACTGGACAACCTAAAAGCCTGTGCACAGCTACTGGAGGTGTCACTGAAGTCTACCATATACGATCTGTCGAACATCACGACTGTGTTGCAGCTATGGCTATGCAATGTGTACATATTATGCATTCTACAGCAACATACATGCCTCATGTTGCCATGCAATGGCACAGTGTCTGTACTTCACATTGTATAGCAATGTAGATGGCTCACACTACCCTCCCATGCTCATGCACATTTGCTAAACATGCATTCTATCTGTAGGGCATACACACAACACTGCAATGTGAAGCCCATTATGATGCTGTACATGTGTCAGGACACCATTGTGTCAAACATGTATGCATGTTAATGCACATGTCAGCAGATTACATGTCAAGGTCACGTCAGCCATGTGTACTGTTATCCTGTTCTGGGCCACATGGTGTATCACGGGGATGCATGCATACTACCATGATTGTGTGAACTGCATGGCTACTGATATGACACCTGCTTGCTGTAGTGTGCACCCCAGGGAGGTATGCTTACTAACACTATTAATGTCTGAGCTGCATGCCCTCTGCTGTATCGTAGGCATGCTGCATGCCATCTGACAAATCACATGCATGGTGTGTCTGTGTGTGTCTGTGTTTGTGTGTCTGTGTGTGTGTCTGTGTGTGTCTGTGTTTGTGTGTCTGTGTTTGAGTGTGTGTCTGTGTATGTGTGTGTGTCTGTGTGTGTGTGTCTGTGTGTGTCTGTGTCTGTGTGTGTGTCTGTGTCTATTTTACTTTACAGTATTTCTTTGCATTCATAGGTGATGTAGGTGCGTTACCCTCCTGCGGTCCATCTGATGTTAGTGTCCCCACAGATACTAGCGGTGATGAACATATGCATGAGGTACAGACAGGCTTGTCAGGGGCTGAATCTGTGCCAATGGTTACCATCCCAGCTATGTCCCCCTCTTCCCCGCACACAGTTCTGCTGCCAACACATACCGCATCACCGGTGGCCATAGAGGAATGACAGTCAGTGTCTGTTGGCGTGGAACAGGAATGTGTGATGGCTACAGAAGGCGTGTCAACACACCATGGTGTCAGTGTAATGACTGCAGATGTGCCACACAGGCATGTGGCTGGTGCTGCTCGTAGGAGGACCTCTGGCAGACATGCACCTGCAGGACAGAGCGCAGCAGCTGGTATCACCAGACGCATGTTCCAGACTGTAATGGCGGCACAGGCATGTGCTGAATGGCAGAATAGAGAAGGGCAGAGGCTGCAGAGGGCTGCTATCCATACCCTAAATGACAACATCCAGGCATTGGCAAATGCTCAACAGCAGATTGCTAATGTTCTGGATAGGCGACTAGGTGAAATGGTCAGAATCCTTGACCGAGGCATGGCAATCCGCGAGCGGGAGCTGTTTGTGCTGGAACACCTGGTAGGAGTGAGGCATAGGCCACGTGGACGTAGGCCAGCAACACCACCTAGTGTAGGTCGACGTGAGCATGCCACCCCACATGCCCACTCCCATAGTGCCGGTAGCAGTAGCAGTGCAGCTGGTGCTGCGCTGTCAACACCAGGACACAGCAGGCCACGTGGACGTGGCCCTGGATGATCTCAGCGGGGACACGGTTCCAGCGGACATGTGTCGGACAGTAGCCACTCTGTACCTCCACCTGGTAGTGCCCGTGCAACTCCAGGCAGTCACAGGTCACGTGGCCGTGGACGGACACAGTGAGCTGTACAACCTGCACTGTACAATCTGGGGCTGTCAGTTATACCCCGTGTAGGCATCACAAATGGCAGAACTGTGTACACACATACACACACACAGCAAACACAACTGTAGGGCTCCACAACATCCACATGCATTCTGCACAGACATGTCCAGTCAACTCACCGGCCCTTACACACACACATGATGTTATCCATTGGTGCAGCATATGCCCCTGGCAAACATATCACCCTGTGCATATGATGAAGCCTGTGCCGCATCCCAGTCATCCACACCATCGGTGCAGGGTTATGCACAAATATTCTGATGCACAGGGTGAACAGCATAGTGAGAGGTGTATGTAATACCTGTGTATGCATAGTGAGGGATGTGTATGTTTCAGTGGTTGTGTGTGAATGCTGAGTTGTGTATGTGACATAGGTTGTGTACTGTCGACATGCACCAGTCATACCATGTAGTGCAGGTGCAGCATGCATTGTGATGTGTTCATGGTATGTGTCTCGGTTACATCTGTAGCACCATGTTGGTTGTGATACCCTGGTTCCCTCCTATGGTGCACTTGCATGTGCCTACAGGTAGCAGTGTTTGCAGTCCCCCACGTGTAACTGTGGATTACACACAGGCACGTCTGGCAATATCAGCATGCTACATGTACCCTCATCCTGACTGTTGGACACACCAACATGACAAAGATGTCCACACATATACTGCACCTGACGCATGTGGTCAGTGCCACAGGCTACACTGGACAGAGACGTGACATACATAGCAGAACACTTTACAGGTATGGTGACATGGTGCAGGGGTTGTACACAGCAGCCTGGCCAATGATGATGTGAGGTGTCACTTGGTAGCTGGAGGCCACACTGTGCAGCAGTAGGACTCTGTAACAGTACGTGAACATGGCCGCATTCATGGGGTGTACACCACTATAACGCACACCCCATATTGTGCAGCTGGGGACCCTTGCCTGTGTGGTCCTCACCCTCACAGTACTATGCACCCACACGACGTGTCACAGAGAAGAGACGTGCACAGGTAGCCAGTATGTCTGGGACCTATGGCATCAACAGGGTTGTGCAATACATCACCATTACGGGTTAGTCACCACGTGGGGCTAGTGATAATTTCCCACCGTATATTAGCATACACACTCACACCAAGCATCAGACATACATACATACAGACACACACACACACTGTGGTGACCACACATGTGTATACGGACAGCCGACGTGTGTGATGCACCTCACCGGCGAAGGTCATGCTTCCCACACTGACGTATGTACAGATCTCTACAATAGTGTACAGGGATGTGTAGCAACTGGAACATATGTGGCATCCCTGGTCACACATTCGGACACACATGGCAGTGCTGAGAATGATACACCTGCCATATGATGACACGTTTGATGGACATGCAGTGGTATTGATTGCATTATGTGTACCAATGCTATATCAGGCAAATGTGTTGCTATATGCACATGGGAGGTTGTAGGTGTTACAGGTGCCATATGACATATAGTTGTTAACACCTGACCGCTGTGTATGCATTATGTCAGCACCGTCACGTAACAGCGACATAGCGTACAGTTAGCACATGGCATGATAGGATGGTGTGTGACACAACTGTGAGCCACCCCCTGCACACATACATCTAGACAGGTGGTTCACCACGTTATGTACACACATCCCACCATATGTGCTGTTTGTATGTCACCGTATACAGAAGTCAATGATGGGTCTGCATTGCGTCTGCATGTCGTAGGTAGGTGCAACTATGTTATGGACATCAGCCACTGCACATGCATGTTTGCTGCATGCACAGTACAGATGTCATGTGTCTCCTGTTGTCATGTTTGTATGCATTGCTATTGTTGGACATGTGTGTTGACATACATAACACATGGACTGCGGTATGATATCACGGGTGTCACAGGCGACCAGTACAAGGGTATGTGTCCCGGTCAACACTGTTACCCCCTGTAATGTGAGCATTCAACAGACATGGGCCCACCTTCAATTCGCGTGTGTAGCATTGATTAGGCCAGTGTTATGCACAAGGTACATCAAAGGCCATGTATATATGCGTTGTGTGTGCAGTCCATGCACACATCCACACAATCACATGTATGACATACCCAGACATGTGTTCATTGGTGAACAGCAACAGTCAGGTGTCACAGCTGTGTAAGGGCCATGGTATGTCTTGATCCGACCTATTCATGTATACTGGTATCATTGCAATGCATAACACCTGTTGGATCCCTGTTGGTACATGTGTACTCTGCGCAGCTGGTGTACACCGCTGTACAGCCCAGTGGTCATGTGTCACATGGTGTTGTGGGACCGTAAGGCTGTGTAGTGCTGCACCAATGACATGGTGCTGACTTGATAGCTACAGTGTACACTGCAGTGTGTACATGTGACCTGCACCTGTGACAGCTGTGATGGCAGCTGTGTGTGTACAGGTCACTGCATGTGTGACCGCCCTGTGCATGAGGGCAGTTATACCTTACTGTGCCCTTCTGTGTGTACACTCCATCTGCATGCAAGATTGCCCTTTGCAACTGCTAAGTGTGTGAGCATGCCCAGTACGCCGTTGTGTAGATGGACACACAGTACATTCCGCACTGCGCCCTTCCGTGATTAGACTCCATGTGCATGCAAGATGGCCCTTTGCAACTGCTAAGTGTGTGAACATACCCAGTACGCCGTTGTGTAGATGGACACACAGTACATTCCACACTGCGCCCTTCCGTGATTAGACTCCGTGTGCATGCAAGATGGCTCTTTGCAACTGCTAAGTGTGTGAGCATGCCCAGTACGCTGTTGTGTAGATGGACACACAGTACATTCCACACTGCGCCCTTCCGCGATTAGACTCCGTGTGCATGCAAGATGGCCCTTTGCAACTGCTAAGTGTGTGAGCATGCCCAGTACGCCATTGTGTAGATGGACACACAGTACATTCCACACTGCGCCCTTCCATGATTACACTCCATATGCAAGATGGCCCTTTGCAACTGCTAAGTGTGTGAGCATGCCCAGTATGCCATTGTGTAGATGGACACACAGTTCATTCCAAACAGACATGTGATACTAAGCGTGTGGGCATGGCCATTGACATCCTGTATAGCCATGGTGGTCATCCAGACACCAGATGTCCAATTTCAATGTCATGATGGATGCCTACATTGAACACACTTGTTGCTCTCTCGAAGGGTGTACTGTCTGTGGTGCATCCCGTATCTATTTAGTGTTTTTGTGCTCTGTAGATATTTAGTTTGCCCGATGACAGCACTGCCGTGTTTGTGTACGTCTACCTTGGGATGGTAATATGCTTTCAGACCGCTCACTCTCTAAACATTCCCTATCAGCATCTTTGCCTTTGCGGATGATGTCATCCACCTAGAAGTATGCCCCTGGGAGTGCTGTGTTCAGTAATCTCGGTAGCGCGTTCTGTAAATGCGTAATGCTGTAGTGTGTTAGAGTAGGTAGGTGTATGTTCAACTCCTGGCCCTTCCAAGTGTGTGTGTGTGTGTGTGTGTGTTTCCAGCTGCCTGGGGACACAGTAATGCTTTTAGATGCCTCACAACACATACATTCCCTATCGGCGTCTTTGCCTTTGCGGATGATGTCACCCACCTAGAAGTATGCCTCTGGGAGTGCTGTGTTCAGTAATCTCGGTAGCACGTTCTGTAAATGCATAATGCTGTAGTGTGTTAGAGTAGGTAGGTGTATGTTCAACTCCCGGCCCTTCCAAGTGTTTGTGTGTGTGTGTGTGTGTTTCCAGCTGCCTGGGGACACAGTAATGCTTTTAGATGCCTCACAACACATACATTCCCTATCGGCGTCTTTGCCTTTGTGGATGATGTCACCAACCTAGAAGTATGCCTCTGGGAGTGCCATGTTCAGTAATCTCGGTAGCGCGTTCTGTAAATGCATAATGCTGTAGTGCGTTAGAGTAGGTAGGTGTATGTTCAACTCCCGGCCCTTCCAAGTGTGTGTGTGTGTGTGTGTGTGTGTGTGTGTGTGTGTGTGTGTGTGTGTGTGTGTTTCCAGCTGCCTGGGGACACAGTAATGCTTTTAGATGCCTCACAAGACATACATTCCCTATCGGCGTCTTTGCCTTTGTGGATGATGTCACCCACCTAGAAGTATGCCTCTGGGAGTGCTGTGTTCAGTAATCTCAGTAGCGCATTCTGTAAATGCGTAATGCTGTAGTGTGTTAGAGTAGGTAGGTGTATGTTCAACTTCTGGCCCTTCCAAGTGTGTGTGTGTGTGTGTGTGTGTGTGTGTGTGTGTGTGTGTGTGTTTCCAGCTGCCTAGGGACACAGTAATGCTTTTAGATGCCTCACAACACATTCATTCCCTATCGGCATCTTTGCCTTTGCGGATGATGTCACCCACCTAGAAGTATGCCTCTGGGAGTGCTGTGTTCAATAATCTCAGTAGCGCATTCTGTAAATGCATCATGATATAGTGTGATAGGGTAGTTAGGTGTAAGTTCAATTCCCAGGCCTGCCAGATGTGTGTGTGTGTGTGTGTGTGTGTGTGTGTGTGTGTGTGCATGCTCCCGTCTGCCTGGGGACTCAGGTTATCCTTTTAGATGCTTCACAACACAGATGTATCCTGCTGATGTATTTGTCTTTGCGGATGTTGACACGCACCTAGTAGAATGCCTGTGTGTCTGCTGTGTTTAGTAATCTCGGTAGCGTGTTCTGTAAATGCATCATGCTGTAGTGTGATAGGGCAGTCATGTGTAGGTTCGATTACCAGCCCTGCCACATGTGTGTGTGTGTATGTCTGTATCTCTCTCTCTCTATATATATATATATATATATATATATATGTAAAATCTATTTTCTGCCCATAACTCTGCTCTTGCATGGACAACTGACTGTTTCATGTATCGCATATTTGCATAGCTTTCACATACCAAATGGGGTATGTTGCAAATCCCAACATTGTCCATGCAACGTCCGTGTTATGGGCGGTGTTACACGCCCTTACATGTGTTTGCTGTATATCTTGGCAGACATCTATCCTTGCTGTACTCTCACTGTACTCGTACACACCGGAGGCTTCATGTATCATGGCCTAGTTTTGATGTGTGTATGTCTATTTGTGCTGTGTGCATGGCTGTGGGTATGTCCCACTAGCATCATTTGTAAAGGTGACAGCCCTATAGGTTCTTCATGTAGACTGCTGTGTCATTTGACATGTCAGCACATTCCTGCGGACAGTACTGCATGTCCTACTGCAGCGCATTTCATACCTTCTGCGTTATCTTGCAGTCGATATTGCTGTTTCCTCACACATGTATCTGTTTCTGTTCATACCACTCCACCTCCTAGAGCAAGTTGCTGGACAAGGCCTTATCTGATAGTGGGACACATAGGGGCAGTATTGACATGTTGCTCTTACAAACGTAGATAGTTGACATAATAATAGGTTTTGCATTAGTATTGCTTTTCTGTCGGATTTGGTGTCTTAATCACATGTTTGTCATTATTTCATGTCTTCAGTTATCATGAAAGTGCCTGAATGTTACTGTTGTTACGTGGAACACACCAAACATATGAGGCAGAACTCTGCACATTCTGCGTAAAACTGTACAGTTGCGGAGTATGTGTCTGATACAAAATATCAACTTTCTGACACTAATACACACACTGTATGGTGGCATCACAGGCCACATGCCATTACATTTCTATTGCAGGACACACCCACGCAGACAGTTGTATTCCTCACACAGGCCAACAGCTGCTTATCCACACTAATTGGTCTATCATATACCGTATGTGTGCGCCGGTATTTGCGCTTTCCGTCAGTGGCAGAGCTCACGTACGTGTATGAGGGACTGGACATTGTTACGGTGACACTGCATGACACCCTGAGGGACACATTACTTTTGTGTCTATTAACCTTCCACATTGACATTCACAGGGCATACGTTGTCATTCACATTTGTCGGAGTACATGCGTATGACTTGTACATGTTTCCTCATTTGTCCTGATGTCTTTCTTCTCACCTGTCCACCTAGTTTCACTAGTTCTGTACATGTATTTTGGACAGGTTACCTTCATACCCCTAACCTGTACACATTATGGGTAAACACCCTGATGTTTGACCTTTGCCTTTTTACATTTGTCATAGTGATGTGCCTTTCTGGTAAATTGCTGGCAAGGCATTACGAACTGTGCGGTAGATAATAGTGACTGACATTTCCATTCCATGATTAGTAACACTCATAACATCCATATTCATGGGTACGTCAGTATTCTCACAATGTTCTGACTTTGTCTGGGGTATATCTAATATAGTCCCTATTTGTATTTCATGTAGTATGCCTTAGTGCAGCTGTGTTATTCTGACAGTTTGCCAGTTATGGGTACCATCTTGGTTGTACGCATGTCCATCCATGATAATCGCCTACATGACACTGATATAGGGCCCTACATATTGCCAAAATGGTTTCCGCAATATCCAGTAGATGTTTTGCCCCATTATTGAGAATATAGGCGTGTGCTATACCCACATCACTCCCACGGGGCGGGCCTACGAAATCTCTGCCAAACAACACCTAGGCCCATTTCTGCATACCCATGATTCCCATACCTGACAACCCTCTACAGTACCCATTACACGTTTAATATGTGCGGTACTGAAGTGTGGAGACACTTATATGCACTCCCCACTCTCCTGATATCAGTTCGTATGTCATACATTCTATCGACACGTGTCATCACCCTTGCACCTGATACTGTTGCATGTACAGCTATTTCATATTTGCTGCGGTCACTTATTTTGCATCAATGTTGGTTGACACTACGTAAGAATCAATTTTTGGAGTCCTGCAATGGACACCTATCTGCATGTTTAAAGTGTAGAACTTGCTGGACTGTCACTTTCTGGCCAATGGTTTGGAATGCAGCAGGTTATTCACCTTTCGTGCATGTCTGTTTGTCTACCCATATTAGCTATAACGTGGCCTATTTATGTACATATGTCATATCTATGGGACATAAGTCTGTTGTGTATACATATATACATGTACAATCCTCATTTCATAACTTGCTTTGGTTTACGTCTGTGGATTATGTGTATACACATATATCTATATCCATACCATACCTTTCCACTATACAGATTGTTGCAGAGTGTACAGCTGGTTGCTCCTTTATCTTCGGTGTGTTTTACATAAACCTGTGTCTCTCTGGCAATGTAGTGGCATTTCATTTGAGACTTACGGTGGTGATTTCTGGAAAGCAGTTCAGGTTACGACTGCATACCCTTCAGAGAATCCATGCTACTGACACACCCGTTATTCTATCCACTTTCTATGTTTGTTCTGGCACATATCTGGGGTTTGTCCCTATTTGTACCAGTAGTTTGCATGGCTTTGTCCGGTTTCATACTTTACGAGGTTAACAGGTTTGAGCCCTGTATAACTAACGTGGGGGAAACAGCATTCATCTACTATGCTGTGAGCGGATCACACACGCACAGGCGCATTTGCATTTCCTTATTGTGGGTTACGTGCAGGCGCGCATGCATATCCTTATTGTGGGTTACATATGTTTACTAAGTCTTTGTGTTTACATGGGCTTTATTACTTGTGACAGTACCAGTAATTATCTGTAATCCGGTTAATGGACGTATGCGAAACACATGTTCACCTTTACATATTTAACTGTCTGTACAGCACAGACGCATTCATTACACTTTCACATTATATGTGCTGTAGTCGTAGTTCAACCGGGACTACATTCACATTGGCCGGATGCTGTAACCACTATACGTTTGGTGTTCTGACTCATTTATATGCATACCCATAGTACATAGCTACATTAACATATGCCTCACCGCTTCACTTACGTCACAGGCATCCATTCTCTTGCTGGGAAAAATGCGGTACTACATCTTACACATTCCCTATTCCCTACTGCTCTGGACCCAAGCTGCATATTTAATCACTGCAGGGATATTCAGAACCCAAAGGCTTATAGTCCTGACACATACAGGTCTTTAATTGTCAGGGTGTTCATGTGGTGATCTGGGTTTAGGCTTGTCCGCCTGGTGAATGGAACTGCCCTGACCGTGTTCAAATGTCAGACAAAGCACATGGACAGGGTTTGTCCATTTTAAACATTTAATCTGTGTTTACAGACACAGGTGTTTGGTCACCTGTCAGCAGCTTATGATGTTGGCAATACATAATATCGGTGGGGGTGGTTACAATACATAATCCACGGTGAGTGGTGTTCCCATTCACATTTGACTATTTACTGTATTCATTCTTACGAGGGTTATTATTTTGCACATGACTTAACTATGAATTAACTACGGGTATGCAGTAGTACAGTCAACATATGTGACGGTTTGTTACAGTATATATGTACGGACCTCTGTAATACTGGGGACTAGCCCACATCCTTCACAACATTTCCTGCTTATGTACATACTACTATTCAGTGAACTTTCGAAGCTTGTGAGAGCAGTAATTACATCTGTCCCTTTTTGTCCACCCATCCTTTTAGGCTTTGTCTAGGTTTTGTTGCTGTAATAGGTTGAGAGGTGGTGTCGGTATGTGATTGAGTTGAATATATACTGTTGATAATTCAGTGAGGAGTAGGGTTACCACTTGCTCCTCTTTGCGAGTGGAGGTCCCACTTTGGGCAGTTGTGTCCTGCGATGACACCTAAGACATGGCAAATGTCCTGTGATTTTAAGACAGTAATATATTTCTTATTTTCTTTACTAGTTGCATGATACAGGTATTTTGTATCTGGTACACATAACTATTATTTGGGATAGCATAAGCTATTCAAATGCTATGGAATAAGCTTTTATCTTGGCATACACGTGTAATTCTGTCCTTTGTACTGGCCGGGGGTATGTTTTATCCTGCAAATTCTCACATTTCTACAAGGGATGTCCCACCTTGGCCATCTGAACAGGTGGCAACCCTAGTGTGGTGACCTGCATGGTGGACAGCTGTTCCATCCTGCGTAGTATGATTTGCATGTCTGTGTAGAAACTGAAGAGTACCGTGACTACACATACATGTTTTGTCCAGATGTGTACAGTAATGGACACCGTGGCGTGTAAACAACTCTGAGGTTTCAACAGGTTACTTATCCCACACGGGATGTACACACATTTTGCCGAAACATTAATGCGCGGGCATTTGGATTTACGTACCTGTGATGGGATGTTTACAAATGTGGGATACATATTTGCAATTGTGACACTGCCTAGGACGATACTTCCTACTACATATGGGGAATACTCGCTATGTGTAGGTGTACGGATGCGCAAGGCTGGTAGCTGGATTTGGTGGACATTTGGACATGGGTGCAGGTTATGTGCTATACAGGGGTTGTTGCATATTGCATTTGCATGCATGGGTTCTGCTTTTGGATATCCCGGTTCCGCATATGGCATCCTATATGTATGTGATGGTTACGTTCCTGTTCATGTGTATAGCACATTTTAATATACATATGTTTGTGTGTGTTTGGTATACAATTTGGACTGTCAGGTTTCTTTATGGTTGTTATATAGCCACAACTGCCCAGCTGTGTACTATCACTACCACTGTGGGAATGCTGGTGACCATACCCATGGGGCTAGACATGTGTATTGGCGGCGCGCTGACATGATGCGCTTCACTTCCACTGGGTATAACTACTGACAGTGCAGTACATTATGAAGACACGATTTTAAATATCATTTGTTCCATGGACGGGAACTCATATTGTGTTGTGGGCATTTCTGTTTGGTTCTCCATTTTGTGTGGCCGGGAACTGTCTTGCATGCTTTGCATACGTTTCATTATCCATGGACACTGATAGGTGCAATTACTATTGCAGGCAGGCTATAATATTCAGCAGTTCAGGTTGCTCATCGCCAGCCGACATTGACACGCCTCCGGGCGCAGCTTAGTTATGCCCCATGCCCTCGCGCACGTGTCCTATGCACGTGGATGTGGTAGCGGCACACCTTCATTAATATGCATATGGCACTACTACACCATTTATACACCACACGGCCGGCACAGGCCTTACACCGGCCTTGCGCCAAGCTTCATGAATCCGGGGGGGGTGGTCTTTTAAGCTAACATGGTGAACTTCTTTATTAAATGAAAGCAGTCCCATTTTCAAACTGTCTCTGAGCCCTAATAATGACTGAATGTGCCTCTTGACTACATAAAATAATAAGTTGTAAATTCTGCCTGCAGAATAACATGAAAGCACAACTTAGCCTTCGGTCTTTGCCAAATCAAGCCTTTCACCAGCACTTACTCTAACAAATGTTTGAGTAGAAATAACATTGCACTTGGAGCTAGCATCAGCTCTGAGCTCTGGGTTTGCCATTTATCAGGACTGTACAAAATACTTCATTGTTGGCCCATAAGTCAACTACATTGACGGTCTCATTAAGCACTGACACACCATCAACATAAAAAGAATGAAACTCTGGGTCATGGCTTTCTAAATGATCAACTTGCTACTTAAAATGATCCCTTTTAGTAAAAGAATGTGTGGCCTTTGATTTACAAAATCTTTTGAAATTATTACATTTATTACACCTGTGGCATTGCTGACCAAAAGCTAAGCATTTCTCTCTTTTAGATTCATGACTGTTACCACAGTTATGACAGTTAACAATGAAACTAGACTGGGAACAATGCTTTAAGTTTGCTGACTCACTCTTACACTTCACTGAGGCTGTGCGAACTCCGGAACTTGCTAGAAAGTTCTGAGGTTTACCAGTCAGTGTGGCAGAGACAACAGTTGCTGCCATATACTTGGGCCTGTTTTTTTAATAATATGCTGCATACTATCAACATGAGCTTTACTGCAGTAGCTTCTAAAGCTATTGTCATTTGTAAGCATATTTGTGTGCTTTTCTGTGAGCTCATATTACTCAAAGTTAAATCACTGTCTCGAAGCAAAATCTTTTTCAGAGCATCAACTTTAATACCACACACGTCTGTCCTTTATTAACTAATCTCTTAAATCACCAAATCTGCATGTTTTAGCTTTATTTCTCAAGTCAGTTATATATGCTGCAAAAGTTTAACCAAGGTTTTGATCCCTTGTGTAAAATAAGTGCCTTTAGACTGTAGTATTTATCTGGGGGGGGGGTTAATCATTTCTCTAAATTTACATTTTAAGCACTCAGGGTCCTCTCTTGACTCAGCCTGTACAAAAATATGATGGACCCTCTCCAGCACAGATAGTAGGTGCATACACAAAATGAATGTTCCCTTTCAATGGCTTCTGACCCAGCTTAATTAAGTACAATAAATGCCTTTGTGCGATCAACTTTATTAGGAAATGCAGCCTGTATAAAAATGTCGTACTCTTGCTCAAACACTCTCCAGTTCTCAGCAATATTATTATCAAACACTAGTGGACCTGGTTTATCAAAACTTTCAGCCATGCCAACAAAGTATATGTGTTTGTGCATACAATGAAAATATGGTCCTTGTAATTCTGTATGAACAACTTGCTACTGCGCGTCAATATTATCTTGTCAAAAAATGAAAATATCAAAAGGCATAAACATCGAAAATGCCATACATCTAAACTGTACTTGTGGGAGGCTGCACCCCCTACACCCCTATATATACCAACTCCGAGATCGCACTACAGTGAGGAAAGAGCAAATTTTCTCATCCCACTGTACTATGATCCCGCAACACTTTCAATGTACGGCATTTACGATATTATTGCCATTCGATATTTTCAACATGAGATAAGGTGAAGTAGACCCGCCTCTGCAGCTTGCAGTAACATACAAATGTGCAATAACTCTTCAGAATACTGCACTTTGTGAAATATGCTCTGGAATGGCTATATTTTGTGAAATAACATTACTGTAACACTGCACAAACATGCAAACACTTTATACATTTCTGATAATTCTGATAGCCTCAGTTAATACGAAAAAGTAAACGCTTAGCAAAAAAGCAGTTGTTTTTCTTATTTTATTCATTTTATGCAATTTGGACTTTATTTCAAACATTTTCTGTAGTAATTTGAATAATTTTAGCAATATCGGACATTCTGACTTATTTTACTATTATTCAGAGTATTCTGTATACTTCGTTTCATATTTAGCAAATGAAAAATAGTTTGATCAAGTTTTAACATTAAAAATGTGGTTTTGATCTGTTTTTTGCAGATTATACATGTAGCAAAGACAGTCCACTCTTGTATATACCTCTTGAAGTCAAAGTAGAGAAACTGGAGTTCTTTCTGGCCATTAGATATACTGCTTCTGACACCATGTTGCTCGTACCTTCCTCCAAGGATGACAAGCAAGGTGGGGTAATTCATTTAAGAAGCTTTATTACATGAAAACACATCAGGATGGATAGCAGCTTCAGTAACTATAAAAGAACTGATTAACAAACGGAGCTTACACACAGACATGCTTACACTACAACACCTTAACACAAAATGGCACAATGTCCCTGCACGTGCTCATAATCAATACACTAGTACATGCCCAAAGGAGGCTTCTTGAAGAGATATATACACTGATCTACAGGGGGATTAACTAGATATTTAGAAGCAGCTAGGTTCACCAAAGAAACAACTGCTAGACCTTATCTGGGATTAGTATGTAAAAACTTATAACACTGAGGAACTGTATACCTACTTTCTGGGGGCAGCAGTATGCTGTAACAAATATATCCTCCAATGAAAGAACTGGAGGAATTTGTGTAGGTTCAGGAATATACATTTGCAATAATTCATAATACTTCATCAGTGACACTTGAATGTCATTATGTTCCCAATGAAACAGCCAATTCATTCTGAAAATAGTTTTAAAAAAAGAGAACCCATCAAAAGGGCTGGCAGAAGCTATTCTTTCTTCTGAATCTGAATCAGAAACCTGAAGAGAGAAACAGAAGTTGTGCCTTCACAATTATTTTGTGGTTCAAAATCTAAAACAAAGAATCCAGTTTGTCTTGCCTTAAACAGCTGAACTGGAAGATTCAAGAGCCTGTATTAAAGACTGAGCTAAGCTTAATAATACATCATTCCTGTCCAAAGTAACTGAGACAGGAGAAGGCATGTTCATAGTTTTGTAGGTAGGTACTAGGCTATTGGCCCTAGGGCCTATATAAGCCTAGCCAAAAAGGTATCCTGGCTTATCTTCCTGTGTCCTTGTCGAGCAGAGCCACAAAAGTGATTCCCCGGGGTGAATTTCCTATCTCCCATCCAATCATCAAGATTTTTCTTAAAGAATGCTAAAGAGGACCTTTGTTTGATATAGATATGTTGTTTGTTCCAGAGTATGGGAAGTCCCTGGGACAGGAATCTAGCCCTCCAGCATGTTCTATTTATTGTGACAAGGTTTAGGTCCCTAGACTGTGTAGCTCAGAGGGATTGGGATTTCTTTAAGTGGAGCATGTGCAACACCTCTGGGTTTGACATAGCTTTGTATGTTGGGCAGAGATCGCCTTTGAGTAGGTGATATGTGACAGAGTAAAGCTGGAGTTTTTTGAGACAATCTGCGTAGGGCATATGTTTGAGGTCGGTAATCCTCTTTGTGAGGTATTTCTGTGGCCTTTCCATTTGTTGTAGATGCCTTGTGAGGTACATGCCAAAAGGTGCGCTATATTCTATAATGGGTGTAATGAGTGATGAGTAGAGGGGAACAATGACCTCTTTTTTCCTGGATGAGAAACCTTTTGTGATGAGGTGTGCCATGTAGAAGGATTTTCTGACTACTGTGGCAATGTGATTATCAAAGGAGAGTCTAATGTCCACCTGTGTCCCAAGGTCTCTTATCACACTTTCAGTGTTAAGTAGACTACTGCCTATGTGGTAGTTCATGGGTACAGAGTTTTTACCAAAAGAGATGACAATGCACTTTTTGGCATTGAGCTTAAGGCCATGGCTTTGACACCAGGCATCTGTCTCAGTGAGGCCCTTTAGTAGGATGTCCACACGTTAGGAGCTTTGATTATGGCTCCTAGTTTGCAGTCATCTGCGAACTTCGTTAGCCAAAGACCTTCTCTGTTAGCCTGTACTTCAGAGAAATAGATACCAAACAGGAGAGGACCCAGGACTGAACCCTGTGGTACTCCACTTGTCACTGGTCTGAAGTCGGATTTGGAGTCTGCTACTTTTACAGTGTGGGTTCTGTCAGTGAGCCAGTTGGCAACCCATCTTGTGACATAGAGATTTATACTTAGTTTAGAGAATTTATCTATAATTCCAGAGTGGGGGATGGTGTTGAGAGCCTTGGCGAAATCTAGATAGGCTGTGTGAACCACCTTACCCTCATCTACAGCTTTGGTGACCACGTCAAAGAAGTCTATCAGGTTTAGGAGACATGATCTGCTTTTTACAAACCAGAACTGGGTGGAGTCCAGAGTTTGGAGATTACCAATGTCATTGTTTATAAGTTCCATGATGATACATTCCATAGCCTTGCAGACCAGGCTCGTCAGGCTAATGGGGTGGTAGTGTCTGGGGTCCGTGGTGGCTTCCCTTTGTGGAGTGGGATGACCATCGCTGTGCTCCATTCAGTGGGCACAAAGCCTGAGGTAAGGCTATGATTGAACATGGTACTTTGGTGGGGTGCCAGTTCATTCTGTAGTTCATGTAGAATGCAGCCTGGGATGTTGTCAGGTCCCATAGATGCTGTGTTCTTAGCTTTGGAGAGTGTGATTTTTACGTGTGCAGCCGTGATTACAGCAACTTTGAATTCTTCCGGTACAGAGATGGGCCCTTTAATGGGTGAGAGGGGGGTAAAGTTAGCATTGAACCCATCTGCCAGGATGTTGGCAATATCAGTTGGTTCTGTATATTTAGTGCCATTGTGCTGTAACTCAGAGCAGATCTGCATGTTGCCATTAACGTTCTTGACATAGCTATAGAATGCTTTGTGGTTGTCTTTAGAATCATTGGCGATTTTGTTTTCATAACTCGCTTTGGAGGATTTTATGAGAGATCTCAGCTTCTTATGGAGGCTGACCAGGGAGTTCCTCCAATCCTGGGATTTTACTCTTTTTTGCAACAGTTTCTTTCTTCTGTTGTAGAGTTTGTTTAGGGACCACCAGATTGGCTTCCTTTTTTTGGAAGATGGCATCTTGGTTCTGTTAGGGATTGCATGATCCATGCACTCGTATAAGTGCTTATAAAGTGTTTCTGTGTAGGATTCAGCAGTCGTACCTCTATTGTCCATCTGCATGGGTGTTGTGAAGTTTGCCACTTCTGTCTTAAGAAGTGTGAAGTTGGCTTTGGAGAAATTTTTTTTACGGTGGTTTCACTAATGGAGGGTGGGGGCAGGATGTGGATGTCTAGGGTGATTGGCTTGTGGTCGGATCTGACCAACAAGGAATTGACCTCTGGTGTAGAACACTGGTTGCTCATGTTGGCAATGACCAGGTCTAGAATATTGCTGCCCCTGGTGGGGGTGTGGATAAGTTGATTCAGGGCATTGGAATTTGTGAATTCCAGAAAACGTTGAGCAAAAGAGTTGGTACATGAGTAGTTTTCCCAGTTAATGGTGGGGTAGTTGAAATCACCCATTATTAGGGTGTTAGGTTGCACCCCAATATTTTCCAGTGTATCAGGAAATGAGGAGTGGGAATACTGGGGCATGGTGGGGGATCTGTAGCAAGCTACAATTTGGATTGCGGTCTTGCCCAGAGTTAGTTGCACTTGGATAATCTCGGATGCATTATACTGAGCAACTAGCCTGGAGGTGTGGATATCCTTAATGAATATGGACACCCCTCAGCCTTCAGTGTTTCGGTCCAGGTTAGGTGGCCAAAAGGTGTGGCATTAATTATAGCCTGGTAATGCAGGGGTGCTCTCTGGAGTCTTGACCCAGGTTTCTGTCATTGCACAGATGTCAATGTTCTCCATTTTAAGAGTGCCTCAAGTGAGTGCATGTTGAGGTTTAGACTTCTAACATTGAGTAGCATTACCCTCAGATTCTGTTTGCTTGTACCCGTTATGGTAGTGAATTTGTCATTTGAACCTTGCCTAAAAAAGGCACTATAGGGGTGGCAAGAGCCTTAGCCAGTATCCAGAATCCAAAGGGCGACAGGTGCAGGTCATCTCTGGCAAAGCATCGTGGCCTGTCGGTCATGTCATCCCAGGCAGACAGATACTTTGTCCCCTTAGAATGACACCAGAAGCTTAGCCAATTGTTGAAGTCAATCATTTTGTCCTTGTACTGTGGTATCATTCTGGGTGATGGCAGGATGCTACTCAGGGCTAGGGTCATACCTGCCTGAGCTACAAGATCGGATGGCTCCTCCATGTCTCTTTTCATGTAGTCCAGGGAGGTACATCTCAGGTCATTCATACCAACATGGACAATGACAAGAGTCATATTTGTATTTGTTGCAGAGTGACTTAAGTGCCTGAATTATGTGGCGGATCCTGGCCCCCAACAGGCAGCTGACAATAACTTTCTCCTTGTTTAGCCTGGTGAGTGGAACATCAGTGTGCCTGACTATAGAATCACCTATGACTAGAGTGTTGGGTACACTGTTATGCCTTATGGGCTGTGGTTGAGTAGCACACCGAGTTTGTGAGATATGTATCATTTGGGTTTTGTTGGGGGGGGGGGTGGAGGTTGCTTGCGTTTCTGCTTTGGAAGTCCCTATTGCTTGGGCAGATTTTTATTGAGAGCCTCCGTGAATGTAGGTGTGTGTTTTGTATTTCTACGTGTGTGTGTTTTGGTGGTGTAGATTTTGAGGGACTATGTGATGAGTGTGGTGTGGTGCAAGTGTTTACCTTCTCCTACTGACTGTCTAGTCCAGTCTTGGGTGAAGAGAGCTTTGCTTCCAGTTTGGCTATATAAGTGCATCGCTCACAGGTTGTAGTGTTGGGTGGTAGGAGGAGAGGGTTGTCTGTGTTTATGAGGCAACTGCTGCATTGCCCCAAGATGCCTAGATTCATGAGGTAGACAGGAGAAAACACTGGGAGCTGGATAGGTGCTTATGTATTAAGTACTAAAAACTGTTTTCCTCTAGAAAAGCGAGGAAAGTTGAGTGCTGAAGTAATTTGTAGCTTATTTAGTGCTTGCAATGAGTTCTGAACAAGTGCTGAGCTCAAAGAAATAGATTTGATTTCTGAAACTAAAAAAACTGGCTAGTTCTAAGGGAAAATTCAAAGAGCAGACCCGATTGCGCCAGGAATAGTTTAACCCTAGCTAAGTGGCGATACATAAAGTGTTTTTTTTTTTTTTTTTTTAAGATAAGCTACCTAGTGTTTACCACTCCCACTGATAAGCTAGAAGGCTTCCCTCCAACACAGAAAGGCTTAGGGGTTCAGAAACTTACAAACAGTCCTAGATACAGCAAATCTGTATCTGGACTAGACTACTTACAGGAAAGGCTGTGTGTAGGTTTTAGGTTCTTTTTGACAGGAATTTCTGAAGAAGCAGACCTACTTTTGCCAAACAAAGCCTTCATAGGGACAAGTAATCCAGTCTTGCTGAGTAGAGCATAATTCTCTGCTCCTTCTCCCAGAAGAGACAAAAGTGGTATTTCCTTCCCCATCTTGGGCACTACTCGAGCCACAGAGGACATATCTAACACCTGGTCCATGATGGCTAAGGGGACTAAAGCAGAGGGAGCAAAGGAAGATGAATGGACTGAGTAACCAGAAATGGCCACAGCAGTCACCCATCTGTGGTTGAGGCACTTTTGCAGCCTGCTGTGGTGGCAAATGCCACTTTTTGATTTTCTTCTTTTTGTGGCTAGTAGAAGGAAGAGCGATACAAAAGTTGAAAAAAAATCAGCTGATTCCTGGAGAAGACTAAAAGCAGTAGTCAGTAAAACAGGTAGGTAGGAGAAAAGTACCAAGAAGCAATAGAAAACACATCAGACTACGAAGCCAGTGAAAAAGATGCCACAAATCGTATATTAAATAGTATGAATAACACTCTGGCACCTCAGCACAGCCTTCCTGGAGTTACAAATTATTAAATCTTCTGGAGATAGTGTATTAAATTTTAAAATATATAAAGTTGCTTTGTACAATAATTTCTTTTTCATTAATCCTTCATCTGTTTCTGAAATATGTTCCAAAATACAAGCTTTTAACAATGAAAAAGCACTATTATGACAAGTGAAAAAATGTAAAGCTATAGGGCTCATAGCATTATTATTTTTTATGCCCCTGATATGTTCTTAGCTGTAGCTTAAATATTATTTTAGTCTCCCCTATATAAAACAGATTACAGGGGCAAGATAAAGCATATATCACCCTTTTAGTCATAAATAAACAAACAGAAGTGGAACAAAATTTTACACCATTAATTCTTCCAAAGCATTTAATGATATTTGGGCAGACCGAGCACATTTCACAAGGGAAGGTGCCACATTCAAAGAGTTGCAAATTTAACTCTTCACCTGGTGAGACAAACCCATTGTGTACCACCATATCTTTGATATTTCTACTTCTCTTAAATGAAACATTGGGAGTTCTACAAAGATTTCTTACACCTTCCATGTTAGTTAAATAGGGCCAATAATATCTAATGGCATCAATAATTTTCTCACTTAAATATAATATACAGTAACAAAATAAACCTTTCTACACTCCTGCACTATATTAGTGTCTGTATTATTATTTCTCTTATTCACTAAAGGCCTATTATGAAGTGAATTAATATCAATTAATTTATAAAGGGCATCTAAAAACCTTTTCATCATACCCCCTTTACTTACTGTTAATACAGGTTTGTACTATTTCCTTTTCTAAACCCATTTCATCATTACACAATCTTCTTACTCTCAATAATTTATTATAAGGTAGCGCTTTCAAAGTATGTGGTGGATGGCAACTATTACTATCCAAGATAGTATAATCTCCAATTCCTTCACTATGTATATTAGTTATTATATTATTGTTCCTGATGGTCAAGGAGACATCTAGATAGTTAACTGTTTTTCCCATCTGTAAGCCATCAAATTTTACCTGAAAACAATTTACATTTAAATCATTAATAAACTAAGGGGCTATTTCAGCACCCCCTTTACATAAAAAAATCAAATCATCTCTATATCTACGATATAAAACAACATAACTATTAAAAAAATGCAATCTGTACAAAAACTCAACTTCAAAAAGGCCCATAAACAGGTTAGCATACATGGGTGCAAAAGATGCACCCATAGCAGTACCCTGTACTTGATGGTAAATGAGCTTATTAAACTCAAAAAAATTATTTGTCAAACAAAAATGTAATAATTCCATCACATAATTACTAACAGGACTATCACCAAGGAAAAACCTAACAGCTTCCATACCTAACTCATGAGTGATACTTGTATGCTTGTATAGTGACTTTTTACATCTATAATTATTCAACAATATCCTTCATCACATTTAACATTCTTTATGTTATCCAAAAAATGGAAAGTATCTTTGATGTAAGAATTTAACTTAACTACATAGTTAAAAAGGTAGGAGTGTAAAAAAAAACTCCCATATTGTGAAGAAAATAATTATTTGCTGCTACTATAGGTCTATCGGTGGGGGTGGGGGGGGGGCTCACATTATATTGTGTCTTTGGAAGACAACAGAACTTAGCCACTGAGTTTCCTTCTACATTAAATTTATATTGGGCATCTTTTCTTGTAAAATAGCCCAATCTTAGACCTTTAGCTACTAGTTCTTTAAAATTCATTATAGCTTGATAAAAAACATCAATATTTACTGCACTATGTACTTGACCATCAGATAAATGGTCCATATCAGATATTGTTTCCAGTGCATAACAACAATTTTTCTATCTTTATCTGAGAGTTTTACAATTATGTCTGCTCTTTTACATAAATTTAATAAAGATTGCCATTCATTCTTACTCATATTATACAAAATATTTTTCTTCTCAGAAGAAAAAACCTTCAGAATTTTCTCTAGTGCAAAATTAAGCATCTTAGAAAATTACACAATCACCTGATTTTTAAATACAGGTATAAAAGTGCTACTATAAGTAACCATTTCAGTATTTAAAGTGCAATATGCATTGACATTTTCAGCTGTTTCAAATGAAGAATCACAAGAAAAGAAATCTAACAATTCTTCTTTATTTTCAGATGTACTTTCATTACCTAACATACTTCCACTATTAGATTCATAATAATTAACCAAGTGTAATTTTCTTATTAACTTAAACACTTCTTCTTTAATAAAATGTGCTCTAGGTAGAGCTGCTGGTATAAACTTTAAACCATATTTTAAAACAGATATTTAAATTTCACTTAAATCAACCCCAGATAAATTCACAATACAAGTATTCAAGTCACATCTTTTTGTACTGTTAACTACTGTGCTAATATGTTTAAAATTAATATTTAGTCCTTTTATTCTGCTGTTTGAACAACTGTTGAAAGTCTCTGTTACCTTCATACCATCATTTGTAGCTGTTTTGTTGATTGTAGCCATTATGTTGTCTTCCCTGTTGTTTTCCTTGGCCCCGAAATGTATTATTTATATAGTTAGGTTGTTGTGGAGCAGGCAAAGATGGATAATCTGTATTTTCATTCTTTTCATTTCTTTAAAATGTATATATTATTATTTTAATTGGTTAATTGATTAGATGATTGTTTAATTAATTGTATTTAATTTAATATATGTGTGTATATATACATATATATATATATATATATATATATATATAAACGTAGGGTGTTGAAAAATTTGTAACTCCAGGAAGGCTGTGCTGAGGCACCAGAGTGTTATTCAGTGTGAATTAACTATTTAATATAAGATTTGTGGCATCTTTTTCACTGGCTTCGTAGTCAGGTAGGAAAAAAGTCACTTTTATCCACTAGAAAACTCAATGAAAAGCACTTTAAACACTTACTCAATCCCGCAAAAATAAAATAACACAACTTTTACTAAGGAAAAAAGTAGTTTTATATTAGTTTTAACAACTTTTTTCATGAAAGTAAAAAGTAACGTTCCATTTTAAAAGTTACTAAGAGTCAGGTGGCAGGCATATAAGACAGTTTTACAAGCTTTAAACTCTTCAGCAGTAGGAAAGCTCTGAAGGACTTGGCACCAAACTTGACTTTAGTTAGCTTAGCTCAAGTGGACAAACAATTTGGGTGCATGAAAGGTGCCCTGAAGCTTTGGAAAGTGACTGACTGGTATACCCTTAGCAGGATATAACCCATACAACATCAATATTTACTGCACTATATACTTGGCCATCAGATAAATGGTGCATACACATTTTCAGATATTGTTTCCAGTGCATAACAACAATTTTTCTATCTTTATCTAAGGGTTTTACAATTATGACTGATCTTTTACATAACTTTAATAACGATTGCTACTGCAGCAGTGATCAATGTGTGAACATTGTACATATTTGTTTGTCTGAAAAATATTTTGCCTAATACTGTCAGATAGCTTCTGTGATTTAAGTATGTGCATAGAGCAGCAGCTGCAGAGGCAAAATGACAAATTAAAGGACTGAGAGGCAACAGCACAGGATGATCCATTTCTTAATTCCCCAGTGCAAGATTATGATGGATTCACTGACAGTGCCAGATAAACTGAGGTCATCTGGAGAACTCATGTAAAGTCAGAGTGTGTTTGAATATTGTTATTTTTCCTTTGGTTAACCTTGTGTTCCTTTTGTAGACTTGAATGTTACATTTGGTTACATGGGTTTTATGTTCAGGTTTACTAATTCTCCAGATTACACTGCTAATAGATGAAAAAAATATCCTAAGGATATCCTTACCAGAAAGTCCTTCTGAGAATATAAAAAGACTTGTTACGTACATCTTCTTATACAGGTACTGTATCTGCTTTAATGTTTTCTTCTCAAACTCAATTCTCTTTCCTAAAAATCTGCTTTAAGTTTCTTTCTAAAATCACTGAACAACAGGGCACTTTATTGCTTACAGTTTATATAACTGATCTCTGTTTATAATGCCAATATCGCGTAATACTGACTATATTCTTCATATATTGTTAGTTCCTGCAGTATGACCTTTGTAACTATAATGTAGAATTCATTACACTCATTGTGTTCTCACTGTAATATTACAACAAATTCAACAGCCAAGAACTGTCATAGGTTAATAGGAAAATACTAGGCTATAAGGCTGCAGACTACTAAAAGCCTAGCCAATAACCAGAAGTCAGAATCCAATGCTGTATTTTGTATCTGTGAGGTTAAGACCTTAGCCATTGCACCAACCCTCTAGCCTCCTGTTAAGAAATTTGTATCCTGAATAAATGCTGCAACTCAAAAACTCTTCATCCAAACTACACATCCTTCTTGTTTTTAACATATGTAGCACCTTGGTTAACCTCAGAGGAATAGGAACAAGTTCTAAAGTATGAGTTGCCCTCTCAGTAAAAAAAGACATGTTTTAGGCATATGTTAAAGTTTTTTACCTGTAACAATCAGTCATTATTCCTTAAAACCATACTATGGTTATTAACTATAACCCCCACTTTATATGCTAAGCCTTTATCATGTACAAACACATTAGCATAATATCATCTCTAGTTAAATGAAAACTGACAGAGAGCTGCTGTAACATTATCAGTCATTCCTTAAAAGCCAGACTCTTACAGGATTCAGTTTTTCTTATTTCTGTTTTTTTTTATTCACTAGAGTAATTAAATACTGTAAATATATGCTTACCTTCCATATTCTATGTGTGGCCTAATAATTGATTTAGACAAAGTCAACAACACTAATGGATATCTTGAAATTAAAGTTCTAAAAAAAGTCCTTCATCATGCAGTAACATGGCTGAGTTATGTACTTACATTATTTTCAAAATTCAAACTATCAGCGTGATGACACTTAAATCCTTATCAAAGGCAGAAGTCAGTAACATTCAATTACTAATACAAAAATAATACTTCTTATTAGTTGACCTGAAGTGGGCCACTGCATAATTCTTAGTATTACAATCCTCCTCTCTTGTAGAAAAAAAAACATAAGTCCAAGATTTCTGAAGACTATGTTATCCATCCATGTTCATCCAAATGGCACCTATCTTGGTGTCATGAGTAACATATCTATCTAAAGATTAACATTTACTGGAAAGGTGATTATAGTTTAAAATAATTGGCCCAGTTCTGAACCCTGTAAAATCTAGATTTATAATCATGTTCAAAGACTAACTGTCTTGTACTCGTAGTACTTTTTCCTATTCAATTACCAAACTGTTATCTATTTAAGAATGTTTACAGCCAACAAGTCACGCACTCCGCTTCTCAGAAAGAACTCTCATATATGTTTCTAAACCTAATAAGAGAACAGGTCAATGCTGTGATGCCTGTGCCCTGGCCCAGCAATCAAGGAGCCTCAATCCTAACCACTAACACCAGTGAGGGGCATCTCATTGGTAGTATAACTATACAGTCAAGGCTTCTTTGAGTGACTTGGTACAGGATCACTATATACATGCAATGTACTCATAGAGCTTAACTTATCTCTACACAAAACATCCTCAGTTGAAAGGTTTTAAAATATTTAATAATAAATAATAAAAACACAAGACAATACTTCTTACTACACAGTGCTAGTCAAGAGTGCAGAGATCACAAAGAAATACTTAAAATAATTCAGTAGTACAGTTCTGACATCACAAAAAAACACAGTCTAATATTTCTAGTGTCTAGCTATTTCTAAGAGAAAACACAAATCTAAGATAAACTTACATATAGAGCAAGATAGTGCTCATGAGTTGGATAGTCAGGACAAAAATGCTTTTTGCTCTCTGATTCTCTCCGTTTTTAAAATCACATTCCTGGTTCACATTACATCATTCTTCACACTTCCCTGGGTTCCCAGGCTAACAGAAACTACATTTACATTCTTAACATCTCCATTTGTTATCTTGCAGCTGGTCAGGAAGCAGAGCAATAAAATACATTTGCATGTTTAAATCTAGCATTTAACTCTTGGTTAAAACAATAGAAAGAATGTCTTCATTTAGACATTTTGGCACCGTGTTTAGATCAATGGGTCACAACATACTTTACTTGGACAGCTTTATGCAGCAGAGTGCACTGTTGTTACATTTGTTTGCAGTTCCACATCTAACATCAGTCTTTTCACATTTAAGACAACAAGCCTGTGGCTTACATTAAAGGGAGAGTGTCAAAGATGTCGTGTTCTGACAACATTTTGTTTTTATAATGGTAAAGGATAGTTAATGTTCTACAAAACACACATACCTCTTATTGTCTACACATTTCAAACCATTTTCCTTGCATTTTACCATTTTAGTTTTGCTGAGCGTCCCGCTCTCCCTTCCCTCAAACAGCACCTCTCACAGCTGACATCATCTTTCCTTCTTTCCCCACCTCCTTCTCTATACCTACTTAAAATACACATTGCTTGACATTCCCAGGAGTGTTTTCATTCCCCTGTGAAGCAAACACCATTTGATATAGTGCCGATCCAAATCTCTAGAACTCAGTAAAAAGTGAAACTACACAGTTGCGCATCACTGTAACTACAAACTTTCTAAAAATGGAAAATGACTTAAGACTTAAGCACTTTAACTTTATAAAAATGGAAAATTACTTAACACTTAACTTTATTGAAAGTTTTCACCTTCTATCAACACAGTTTAGATTATCTTAAGTTATTTATTATTGTATGCTCTGCTTCAATAGTTCAGAAAAACAGATTCATTTGTAGGCGCTAGTGAGCACTTTGTATCGGAAGTAGTATACACTGTCATTCGAGCCATGTAGGGAGTGGTAAAAATACAATAACGTATGTTATCTATTACTTCATTTGGGTTGACTGCTTAGATTGTGGAAACAACATGGAGCTGAAGTTAAATTAACCAACCAGATCCACTGTAAGTGCTGGGGAGCATTCAGTCCCCCCCCCCCCATGTATATATGCCAAGTACTACATTGTCAAACCGAACCACGAACTTACTGGTGAAAAATACAATGCTCACACTCTTATTTGGAGTCTGCTACTTAGCTTTACATTAGAAACCAAAAATAAGATGGTAAAAATAAAAGATATGCTGGCTTTCATTTTATTTGTTGCATATAAAGCATTTACCGCACGCTCGCATGTTCGCAAACAGACGCTAGGCACTCGCGAGCACACCTCTACAAATTCTGTGTATAAAATGGAAATGCAAGAGAGCAAACATGTTAGTAAAATTTTTATTTTTCTTGAGGGGATATTCTTCTGTATATGGAAATGGATTAGTCTGTTCAGAATCTGTGAGGAAATGCAACTTCCTTTTTAAATTTACATGAAACTGAAATACTTTAACATTATCTGGAAAATTAAGAATTTGGTATTAGTGCAGCTTACTGATGGCTGTTGCTACCTGTCTTTGCACCATCCATTGCTAGTGTCTGTCATTGAAGTGTGTGGAAGATTGCAAAATATGAACATAATTGAGGTAAGCAGATGGTGGAGAGGGTAGTTTGATATTTCACAGCTCTTAGGTCTCTGATTTAGTTCTTGTCTTCTTTAGTATGGAGTCTACACATCCTCCACGTGTGTGGGTTTTATTCAGGTGCCCTAGTTTTCTCTAACACTCCAAAGATGGGATACAGGTTTATTATTCCTCCAATTTTCCTTTAGGTATATGTGTAGCGTGTGTGTGTGTGTGTGTGTGTGTGTGTGTGTGTGTGTGTGTGTGTGTTAAAATGTCATTGTTTTCACCCTGTGAACACACACAGAAGTAAAAAACAACAAAAAAGCAAGTTAGCTGCTTTATACTTCGCAAAGACCAACTTGCTTTTTTGTTTTTTTTTACCCAGTCAGTAAAGTGTACAGTTTGTAACACACACAGAAGTGACATCTACAGTAAACAAATAACATTTTAGATAGCAGTAAAGAAAGAATAGCCAACAAGTAATTATCTTTTGGACGTAAGGAATAAAATGCATTATAGAACATCTGGACTCTCACGCATATCTCTCAACTGTACAGATTTTTGTAGAATGTCCAGATTTTCACCTCAAATTTCTGGTCTAGTTCTCATAAAATTGTGGGGTTTTTTTTGGCAAATCATTAGCAAATCATTGAGTACTGAAGTCAGAAAATAACGAGTTTCAGACTTCATACCCTTCAGGAAATTCATGCTGATGTTATTCTATACCTTTCTACGTTTGTAAGAGCATTAGCTCAAAAAGCGTACCTATTTTTGGGCCTTTGTCTCCCCATTATTTATGTCTTTGTCCACATTTCCTGCTCTAAGAAGTTGAGAGGTATGGCTCTCAGAGCTTCTGGGAATGTGGCAGCCTCCACTACCTTGGTTGTGTAATTAGATTTTAACATAGGATTAAATAGGGAGCCATGTCTAGTACAAAAACAGTCTCTCTTCAGAGGTGTGCACTGAAGGTTGCTATAGCTTGCTGGTGACTGTAAATCATTTGGTTATTATTCTGTTACACTGTCTCCCATTCATACCACAGACATTTTCAGAGAAGTTTGCTGTAGTTTGTCTAGGGGAAGTGTACTGTCTTAGTGGTCACAACTTGGAATACATTACTGTGATCATTATTCTTGGTTCACTTTCCTCACAATCAAACATCAAAATTGTATATAGGTGGCTATTGTCTGTGAGTAGAGTATGAAGGGATGCTATGTCTATATGCTTAACAACAGTAAACTGATATATTTTACTGTTGGTATCTGCTCTTTCATTTTTGCCCTAGTTTGACACCAACAGGATACACAGAAGGTGTTTTTTTTTTTTGGAATGGGATAGAAAAGCCTGCTGTTTATATATAAATACAGACGCAAGTCCCCATTTATCCCCTGCTAATTATAACTCCAAGCTCACACAATCCCCTGGTAAGGGGCTTACTCCCCTACCCTGAGACATTTGATTGAAAAGACTTGCCTACTTACTTTTGTGCAGCAGCAATACAGTGTTGTGTGCTACTAGAAGTTCAGTCTTTCAGGTTTCTATATACTTATAACTCAATGATGTCAGCAGTCGATGTTGTGGTTTCACTTAGTGTTATGGTGTATTGATATTCTCAAAGGGACTCATGTATATGTTGTATATGATGTTGTTTATTTCAATCTAGCACTAGTGGGGTACACAGAAGATGACTGCCTTTCCTTTTTGGGGGATTGACACTATTTCCAGATATGATTTACGTATCTTCACAACCATTAGTCTTCTCAAGTTATTTGAAACTACTGTTTTTGTCAAATGTGTGAGACTGCACAATTATGCCCTTTCCCTGGTACTGCGCAGTCTTGGATTTAGTATATGTTATTTGTAGGGGGTATGGGAGTGCAGCTGGGCTTGCTCACCTGCCAAAAAAATGAAGCTACATATTCGCCATAATGTTCCAACTGTGTTGTCCAATTTCATTCTTCCTCAACAAGTGGGTTCAGATCTGACCCTCAGATCAGACTTGGCCTCTTTCTATAGCTTGTGGACACTGAAAACTCAAGCTCCTCCCTGACCCATAATGCCCTAGTCCTCCTCCATACCTCAGATCTTGTTTGATGACTTTTTTGCTAATTAGAAACTATGGAACAACAATTATATGAGAAACCAATATATGGAGCTCAAGGGCAGGAACATCAGTTCCCTTAGTATCTTCTCATTCTTCCAGACGTCACAAATAAAATGGTAGGGGGTTGAAGGGAGGAGAGTTGAGGAAGAATGAAAATGGACAACATAGATGGAATGTTATGGTGAGTATGTAACTTCTTCATCTGTTGTTGTACATTTTCATTCATTCCTCAACAAGTGTGACAGAGTCCCCAGCAACCTGAATCCCAAGTGGATTCTAAGGAAGAATATTCCTGAGCACTGTTGAACCGAAGGCTGCTCTTCCCCTACAGATTGGGTCCAATTTGTAATGAGTAATAAAGGTATGAGGATTAGCCCAAGTTGCAGCAGCACAAGTATTGTCCATGGAAGATCTATATGAAAATACTGATGAAGTTGCCATGGACCTAGTTGAATGAGTTCTCAAAGGTTTTGGCAAAAATAACCCTAATTTGTTGTAGACAAAGGAAATGCAATCAGTTAGCCACTTGGCTAAAGTTACTTTGGTAACTGTCTTGCCCAGATTTGATTTTGAAAATGAGACAAATAATTAATCTGATTTCTTGAACTGTTTCCATTCTATACGAACAGAACAGTCTGTGAACATCCAACAAGTATAACATGTATCCTCCTTTGTTCGAGAAATTTGGAAAGAAAACTGGAAGATTGATTGATTGTTGCTGGATTCTGACACCACTCATGAGACAATAAAATGTACCTGCTCAACCTCTCTGCTATCACACTGGATTTCCCTAGAATGTGCGTTGTTATCAGAAATTGATTGGATGAGATCATCCACCACCACACTCTAACAGCTTCTCAACACAAGGGGTTACATCTGGTTCCTCCTTGTTTGTTGATGTACCAGACCACTGATATATAGCCCATCTGAATCACAACAGTCCCTTAAGGGAGAGAGTCTTGTAAGGCCTTCATTGTTAGGAGAACTGCTCTTATTTCTGGGACATTGATATGTGTGTTGGCCTCTTCATGGGACCACATGCCTTGGACCATCTTTCCCAAGAACTGCATCGTAGTTACTATGGCCTTGGGCCGAGGAAGGATGAAGGGACGACCTTGTAAAATCTGATCTGCGTGAATCCACCACAAGAGATAATTTCTGCATGCCTGAGTTATTCTGATCTGGGTGGACAAAGGATGGTTTGGAATAGACCATTGAATCACTAGGGCCCATTGAAGAATTATCATACGATATCTTGCTAACAGAATCAAAACTATCACAGCAGACATTGACTCTAAAGCTTGGAGAATCAACTGAGCTGACAGTGAATAATTTTGAATTTTCCTTTTGACTTGAAATCAAATAGTCTGTACCTTTGGTAAGGGAAGGGAGGCTGTCACTGATTCTGTATTGAACCAATCTCCTATGAACTCTAATACTTGAGAAGGTTCTAGCTGGGATTTCTTTTAATTGATGATAATTCCCAGGTGGGAGCACAGCTGGAGTACATAATGTTTTGCTTTTATTAGTAGATGCCTGGTCAGAGCAGTTATGAGCCAGTTGTCCAAGTAAGGAAACACCCAGAATTCCTGCAGTCTCAAATGGGCTTCTACTACTGCCATGCATTTGGTGAACACTTTGGGGGCTGTGTTCAGACCAAAGAGCAGAGCTCTGAATTGGTAATGATTGGCTCCCAGCCAGAAGCGTAGGTATTTCTAGACCATTTGTTCAGCTTTATGTGATAGTACACATCCTGAAGATGTATTGAGCACATCCAGTCATCCTGGTGCAGAAAAGACAAAAAGGACTGTGCCATGACCATCCATAACTTTGTGTACTGAATTGATTTGGTCAGAAAACTGAGACATAAAATTGGTTTCCAGTCCCCTGTTTTCTTTGGCACTAAAAAGAATCTTGAGTAGGTTCCAGATTCTCTCTGGTCTGGGGGGATCTCTTGGATAGCACATTTTTCTAGCAGCTTTTTTATTTCTTGTGCTACTTCTTTCCTCTGACTGGGTGGAACAGTGGGAATTTTGTTTATTGTTAAGTGGTTAAAAGAAAATTATATTGTAGAACCTCTGGAAATAATCCTCTGTACCCATGTATCTTTTGTAATCTCTAGCCAGGCTCTCTGGTGCAGGGAAAGACAACCTCTGACTGCCTCCAGAGGAGGACAATTGGGCCTCCTTTCAGAAGCGCTGGCAGGATCTGTCAGAGAATGTGTCCCTAGATCATTGGTTCTGCAGGAATCCTCTGCCATGCAGGTGGTATCTTCTATTAGAGTTCTCCCCTCCACTCCTGGGAAACTATCTTCACGTGGATCATGGAAGGGACACTGGGACTTTCTGAACCACATTTTTTAGACTACCTCACTGATTCCTAGAGAAGGTTTTTTGAGGGGTCGTAAAATGTACACCCACTGCAGACAGGGCCTTACCATCCTGCCAACACCTGGATACTGTGTCTTTAACCTTGGGGCCAAACAAAGAAATTCTGTCAAAGAGAGCATTGACGAAAGAGGACTTGAAGGGCTTTGCAAAATCACAATGGCATATCCAGGCATGTCTCCTAATGGAAATGCCTGAACCTGCCACCCTTGAGGTACCTTCAGCTGCATGTGAAATGAGTCTCATGGACGAATGTGAAATGGACTGTAGGGGAGCCAACTGTTCAGCAATAGCAGTCTCTGCCTCAAGAGCAATGGTCCCAGAAAGAAATTTAGAGAGTTTGCCATATTTCAATGCAACCTGCTACCCATACATGGCCACACAAAGCACTTCAATGCTTATCACAAATGCAGTAATGCTAGTATTCTTTTATGTACATTCTTACTATCACTGCCTTACTGCAGTCTAAAAGAACCATTGCTATAGAAATTATTGCTCTAAAATGTTAAACTGAACTGATCACTTAGTTGATGCAAGAATCAGGGACCAAGTGATGGTAATGTCGCAAAACCAGGAACATTTCATTTAAGTTTTAGTATAATTACTTACAAAAGCTAATAGGACAGCAAGGTTTGCATCAACTTGCATTGTGTCAAGAACCCCAAAGCTCTCAGTGTACGATGTTCACCTGGAAATCAAACATTTGAGAGGGGCAGACTGAAAATATGAGACAATTCAGGAACAGTTGAAACCTGAGGCACGTATAACAGATGATGCTGCAGTGCATTACTCGCTTCATAAATGAATGCTGGCATTACTGCTTTTGGACTCGCTGCTGAAGTGCTTGGTGTAGTGTTGTCCCCTTATGAAGGTGTTATGTATTACTTTCCACTTCTGACAAGAAGACCCCCCCATTCTAATTTCAACCCCCAGAAGACATGAAACGTGCTCCCCCTAAGTATTTTGTTCATCGGGTGCCGGTTCAAACATATTTCCAGAGAGACCTGGATGACGTAGCTACTTTTCTGGGACATATACATACTTATTTTATTTTATTATTAACTGTAATTGTGTTAAAACTGAATGGAAAAATAAGTTTTGCATAATCATGCAATTTCTGAACGTGTCAAAATGTACAAAACTGTAATGGCTGGAATGCTGATGTACTTAGTTTGGCAATTTAACTGCAACAAACTGATTTTTGCATTACTACCAAGCAACTTAGACTTCAGAGTGAGAATATTTTTTTTTCTGTAACTAGTTTCAAAAGACAGTAGGTGAACCATTTGAGTGACATTGGGTATAAGCCATTTTGCAGCATAGGTTGTTTGTGAGGCTTGTGTTGATGGTAAATATAGCTAAAGCCATATGCATAAGAAATTTTATATAACTTTATTTTTTGATTAATGGTTTATCCATCTGGGTTGTGGCCAGTGTACAGCGGATGCTGAGGGGTAGAAACTCCAACAACAAAACATGTAGGGTCATAGGTATTTATTATGTTTCTGATCTGTGAGGATCTTTTGAAACCTAGCCATATATTCCAATGAAATGTTTAGCCCATACATTTTATATACAAACAGTTTTAGAGGTTCATAGGCATATCGTAGGTTAATAACCACTTTATAAGCCTAGCCATGAAACCCAAACATTTAGAGGTCTATTGCAGTGGAAGTGCATCATTTAAATGAATATGTTTCCTCTCATGGCAACTTCTGTTTTGGCGATAGTGTAGTGTACTGGCTCACCTTCAGTTCTATGCAGGCGTGGGCGTGGCTCCGATGATTGGTGTGAAAAGTTGCATATGAAATGAGGCATGATTGACATGCCATTCATATTAGGCAGTGACATCATGCATACAATTAATGTGGCCGAATGTAACACAGTTGTACTGTAAAAATATCACATATCATATTATATATTCAGCTGTAAATGCTTACACGCAAAGCTGGACAGTTAAATTCAACCAGCCTAGCCAAGCCTAGTGACAAGAGTCCATGCTCTCGCTCACTCAAAACAGTAACAAGGAAATTGGTTGGTGATCCTTTATGGAACAGCTGTGGGCTCCCAATGAAGAAATGGGCCAGAGAGCTCTCACCTTGCCATGGAGATGGTCCCAAAGTATGCCCCTGAAGGATTTTTACAGCTGTCTGTACATCATACCTGATCTGTACATTTATGTAATACATGTACACTTATATCTTCTGTTGACTTGACGGGTTTCAAACGTTTATGCAATAGCACTGTCATAGCAGAGTGAAACATTGTGACACTTGGTTTACACCCCTTTGTAAGTTTGCTCTCAACAGGTTTTATATCCTGACAACAAAGGATTTTCTTCCAGTATCCCACACAAAAGATCTTACAGCAAAAAATGCTTTAATATGTCAAGTCCATAATACACATGGTAAGAGAGAGTAATGCCGTAAAAGTTAACCAACTTAAATTTGTCTATAGAAGAGTGATGTCACCTCAATTGTTATTTTAGAAGAACAAAATAAAAGTTGCAACAACCCTACAAAAAATATAATTTTCTGCCCATAAAATAAAAAAAAATAAAAAAATATGCGATAGTGTAGTGTACTGGCTCACCAGACATCAGGTTCTAATCTCTGTTTTCAAAACCTGCTGTCATTTCAATTTCAATTTTGGCATCGTACAGTCCGTAAGCTGAATAAATATTCATTCACACCGGATGAATATTGAATACTTTCAACTGACGTACAACAATGGGGGAGGGTTTTGGGTGGTGCTTGCTACTGCACATCTGTTGAGCCAGTACACTACACTATTGCCTCTGCTTCTACAACTGTCCTCCTAGGGAGCTGATATTTGTGGTTCCGCAGTTTCACTGAAATTATTTTTTCATAGTTGTTCCAAGTCTGTTACATGCCCATAAGTAGAGCACTTAAAACTGCATGCATAGCTTTATCATCATTTTCTGTGGATATCAATCTTCACTGAAAATCCACAGTTTCTTAAAGTTTGTTATATTAAAAGGTTGACTAAATATATAAAATAGTTGCATAATCTTCACTTTGTAGTAACAGAAGCCTGAGTCAATTGATTTGCATGTTAATTATACTAAAATTGTTGAAGTCATCCTTGGCTCTGTGTTAAGTGATTTTGATCTTGGCAAACTGGATTAAACAGTGGGTGCCAGCAGAGGTGAAAATGGCTGTATTCAACTCAATGAGGCACTAACTACATTGTTTTCTGGCTTGACAATGATTTTCATTTCACTGAATGTGAGATTTAAATGTTGAGCTGTTTAAGATTTCTTAGTCATTTCAATGTATGTATGTATTTGAATGTGTTAACTAGTGTAATCTATCCATCCATTCATCACATGGTAGTAAATGTAGGCATTGCCTAGGTGCAGCCTGTGGAGAGACAAGGTTTGGCTTAATTGTTTGGGGGCGGGTATGCAGTTATATGAAATGATAACACGCGTCACTTTCTACAGAATTTCTGTCAGTTGTGGAACTGAGTTATAATAGAAGGTTGGAAGAGGTTAGTACAGACTTTTTTATATAAATTAGTATTAAGAGTTTTACTATTTGTGGCTGGTGACAGTGTAAGTATACATGACTGTCATGATTTGCTATAGGTGACTTGAATTTTGTAATAACTTTTACTGATAATGGTTGTACTCTGTATGTAGATTTTGTGCAAGTCATTTGGAGAAGCAGTCAGCTTTGTAGAAGATGGCTGCTAGAAGAATTAATGGGACTTGTTTAGACTACACACTTTCACAGTACAGGTACGTGAACATTTTTATGTTTTGGTAGATTGTTATTTAAATAGTGAATAATGGATGGCATCTTGTGTTACTGGAGAATTTTAAGTAGAAAGTATATATTTGGTGTACTTTTTATTTCCATGCTGTATGGTTTACATAGTGTAAAACTTTGTATTGTAGGTTTAATTCTTTTTACTGGTTTCTAGTTTTATTGTACTCTGTGTGCACAGTTATTTATGATGTGTGCATGTGGAGGAGTGTTATTTACTACGGTAACTGACTATTTTTTCAATGATTGCTTAGTAGTCTGGTTTTGCAGGGGGTGTACCATATTCGGTAATCACCAAGTGTAGTACCTCACAGGATGCGCAGTAGTAAATCCCACCCCAAACACGCCTCCAGCTGCACGGACCCCACACCCGCATGAATATTCACATCGCTGCTGCCGTGGTGGCAGCATCGGTATGAATATTCAATAGTTGTTTAGTTGAATCAAGTCAGAAAAACAAGTTTATTCACACAACTAAAACATACATTTTCACAGACTTTAATACTCGCAAAGATACAGTTTGAGTACTCAAATTATCATGTTATTATTTTTGCACTTTGTCCAGATTTCTTGCGCTAGAACTTTCAGAGGCATTTATTATAAAGCCTGGCTGGTGATTATTTACTTTACAGTTAAGTAGGGCAATCATTAATACCCAATTCTGTGTAAATTTTTTTTCACTGCAAAATAATATGCGTAATTAAGTTCAAACTTGTAAAATGCTGTCATTAGATACCAGGTACTCCTGCATACTCTAGCTATTGATAAACCACTTACCCTTGAAGCTCACTTGCTCTGCTGTTTTTAGAGGCAGATTAGCTGCTTTTTAGTTACGTTTTAGTTATCTAATGATTGAAAAGGGAGTAGGTAGTGCAACTGTGAGTTTAAATGGTTCTCCTGTTAGCTTGGATAAAAGTATTACAAATTTTATCACTGTGTGTAAGGTGTTAGTAACAGCGTTGCACCTTGTCTTACCAGGTAAATACACAGTGGGTAAGGCTCAAAGTAATAAGCTAAAGCAGTCGATTTATTTTACAGTCTAAATTATTAAATGTCATGGTTTGTTCTTTACTCGTAGTTTAACTTTTTAACAGGCTATGTGTATTCTGTAACTTAGTAACTTAACCTAGCCTTGCAATTTGCTGAAACGTTTTTTGTAACATTGTCCTGTGCTTGTTAACAAGTAAATTAAAAACAAGTTCTTTCGTGTTTTCTGTTTCTTACACAATAGTCAGCTAACAGCATTCAAATTGAAAATCCTCTGCATTATTATTTTAGCGATGATTGCCAGTTATTACATGTGTTCTTTTGGACTTTGTGTAGTGATTTACTTACTGCCAGTTATTACTTGTGTTTTAGGAATGTGTGTATTGATTTACTGACTAGACACAGTATCAAGAATGTGGAAATTAGCATGCCTGTCACTCAAACTGTTTTTTCCCTGCCAGTCAGTTAGGCCACGCCCAAAGCTGCGCAGAACTACCTGCGAGGTACTACATTTGGAGATTACCCCATATTCTTTGTGCTTTGCTCTGCAGTATTTTAGCTCAACTTGAGAGTTTTAATGGGTCATTTTTTCACAATATTTATTGTATTTTCCTTTTGTGGATAATGAAAATAAGTTTAGAATTAGTTTTGCTGAGGAGTTGTAAAACCTGAGTTCTGACTTCACCTTCCAGTGCTGCATTACTGATTATGGCCATGTTTTATTGCTTAGATATTGGGTAGGTTTTCTTGCTGTCTCAGTTGAAGCAATGGTCTGTTTCACACAAAATCATGGCTCCAGTAATACATTATGTACATACTTACAGGCCTACTGAAGGATGCTATGGGTTAGTGTACATTTTTATGTTTTGAGAGCTTACTGAAATTCTCTTTAGTTATTTATGTAACTCTTGAATTTTGGGGTATATTTTGTAGGAAGAAGAAGTAAGTATGAATGATGTATTCAGTGTTATTTCTGTGCCATGATTAGTGTAGAAGTAATAGGCTTATGGTTTATACTAGACTAATGACCACCAGGGACTTTAAAAGCCTAGCCATGCAACCCAGCTTAGTTTTGTCCTCAAGGTCCTTGGATACCTATATGGTGGAGTATTTTAGTAAAGAGGTAACTGAGCTTTGTGGGGGGGGGGGGTATGTTAGTCGAGGTTTGTTACAAATAGGGAATATATTGTAAATTATATTTTGTAAACTGTATTGTACACAGAGTATTTTATAAATGGCTTTGTGTTAGAAAAATTGCCAAAGAGAGTTCTGTTAAAAAGCAGTACTTGTATTATATAATGGATTAAAAGGGTGCAAAATGTGTTAATCATATGAACTGTCAGGGTGATGCACAGACACATTACATATAATACCGTGGGCATTATAGACGACCTGTCACTACAGAGTGTGAAAACCTTTCTTGTTAATATAGTTCAGGCCATCTGCATCTGATTGATCTTTGATAGCAACATGTGTGCAATCTATACTTCCTGTGACCTCAGAAAAATGGTTGGTGTCATAAAATAGCATGTATGCTACTGGTTCTCTCTTCCCTGCTATTCTGAGCAGCCATTTATGCTCTTCAACATAATTTGCATATGTCTATGCCATAGGGCATGTATAAGCTGCCCCTATCCATAAGGGCCACAGGTGACAAGCCAGGGGTGAATTTGTGATTTCCCATCCATTGGTCCAAATCACATTTGAATAGGCTTATAGAAAAGCTTTGTTTCACATGAATGGAGAGTCTGTTCCAGAGAAGGGGTAATCTCATGAGACACACACCTATCCCTGTTTTGTTTATGTCATAGACGAGGTTTAGATCCATAGATCAAGTAATTCTAGTGCTGTTTGTTTAGGTAATGTATAGCAGATTAACAGACCTGGATCAAAGAATGCCTTGTAGGTTAGGAATAGATCATCCCTTAGTAGTCAGTAATAGACCGAATAAGGGGAAAGGGCTTTGAGGCAGTCCACATAGGACATGTTATTTACATCCTGTATTCTTTTAGTGAGTAAGATTTATGGCTGCTCCATCCATTGCAAATGCCTGGTCAGGACAGTTCATACCTCTCAACTGTACAGATTTATGCAGAATGTTCAAATTTTTGCCTCAAATATTTGGTATTTTCCTCATAAAACCTGTGATTTTCTGGCAAATCACAGAGGATTGAAATCCCTAAATAATAACATATATTTCAGTTTCATAGGTTCATAGGTTTGTACTAAGCTAATGGCCCTGGGGGCCTTTACAAGCCTAGCCCATATGATTACCCTGGCATCGTGCCACTCGACCTTAGTTCCCAGTGCCTTTGTCGAGTAAAGCCACTTGAGTGATAGTTGGGGTGAATTTTCTATTTCCTATCCAGTCATCAAGATTACTCTTGAAGAGTGCCAGTGAGGTGCTGTGCTTGACATGTATGGAACGTCTATTCCATAGCATGGGCAGTCTCTGGGTTATGAACCTGTCCCTCCAGCATGTTCTGTTGATTGTGGTAATGAGGTTGAGGTCTCTGGAGCATGTGCTGTGGAGGGATTGGGATTTCTTTAGATGTAGCATTTCTAAAAGAGCTGGGTCAGACATGGCTTTGTAAGTCAAGCAGAGATCGCCTCCAAGTAGGAGATATGAGACAGAGAATAGTTGGAGTTTTTTTAGTCTGTCCATTTGTGAGGTACTTGTGTAGCCTCTCCAATTGTTACAGGTGTTTAGTGAGGTACATGCAAAATGGGGCATTGTACTCGATGATTGGCCTAATGAAGGAACAGTAGAGGGAGACAATGACCTCTTTCTTCCTGGATGCAAAACCCTTAGTAATGAGATGTGCCACATAGAAGGACTTCCTGACCACAGTAGCAATGTGATGGTCAAACGAGAGGTTGCTGTCAAGCTGTGTTCCCAGATCTCTTATAACACCTTCTGTGTTCAGTGGACTCCCATCAATGTGGTAATTCATGGGAAATGGGTTTGTCCCAAAGGGAATGACGATACATTTTTTGGCATTGAGCTTAAAGCCATGGTTCTGACACCAGTCGCTGGTCTCAGTGAGGCCTTTCTGTAGGATGTCAACATCATTCAGGGAACTAATAATACCTCCCTACTTGCAATCATCTGTAAACTTTGTCAGCCAGAGTCCCTTCATGTTGTGCTGGACTTCAGAAAAGTAGATATCAAACAGGAGAGGACCCAGGACCGAACCCTGTGGGACTCCACTTGTGACTGGTCAGCAGTCTGACTTGGAGTCAACTACTTTCACACTGTGGGCTCTACCTGTTGAGCCAGTTTGCAACCCATCTAGTGATATAGGGGTTTATGCCTACCTTGGTGAACTTTTCTATGATTCCTGAATGGGGAATGGTATCAAAGGCCTTGGCCAAATCAAGGTAGGCTGTATGAACCACCTTGCCTTCATCCACAGCTCTGGTGAATGACTCAAAGAAGTTGATCAAGTTGAGCAGGCATGATCTATCCTTCACAAAACCAAACTGTGTGGGATCCAGAGTTTGGAGATTCCCTATATCCTGGTTTATTAGGTCCATGATGATGTGTTCCATAGCTTTGCATATCAGACTCGTCAGGCTAGTTATATAGGATAGTTTTCAGGGCCTGTAGTCGCTCCTCCTTTGTGGAGAGGGATGACTGTAGCAGTGTGCCATTTGGTATGGACATAGCCTGAGGTGAGGATGTGATTGAACAGGGCACACAGGTGAGGTGCCAGTTCACTCTGTGGTTCATGTAGAACACATCTAGGGATATTGTCAGGTCCCATAGAAACTGTATTCTTGCCTTTGGACAGTGCTGTTTTAACCTGTGCAGCAGTAATATTGGGTGCCTGGCAATCTACTGGTATTGTGACCAGTCCCTTGGGGGGTGAGAGTGGTAAAGTTGGTACTGAATCTGTCAGCCAGTACATTGGCAATATCTGTTGGCTCGGTATGGGAGGTACCATTGTGCAGTAGCTCAGAGCATATCTGGGTATTGCCATGGAGATTCTTTATATAACTATAGAAGGCCTTGTGGTTTTCTTTACTATCTGCTGCAATTCTGTTTTCATAGCTAGCTTTAGAGGATTTGATGAGGGATCTCAACATTTTGTTGAGGCTGATAAGAGAGTTTTTCCAGTCTTGGGACTTCACCTTATTCCACATTTGTTTCTTCCTTCTGTTGTATAGTTTGTTTATGGCAGGGGACCACCAGATTGGCTTCCTTTTTTTGGAGGAGAGCATCTTGGTTCTGTTGGGTATGGTGAGATCCATGCATTTGTGTATGTGTTCATACAGTGCATTGGTGTATGACTCGGTGGTCATGCAACTTATCACCATTTGCATGGTTGCTGTGAAGTTAGCCACCTCTGGTTTTAGGACCCCAAAGTTAGCTCTGGAGAAGTTTTTCATGGTGGTTACCTTTCCAGGGGATGGGAGGGTTTTGAATTTCCAAGGTGATTAGTTTGTGGTCAGATCTAACCAGGGAGAAATTGACTATTGGTATAGAGCAATGGTCGCCCATGTTAGTAATGACCAGTTTGAGGATGTTGCTACCTCTAGTGGGGATAAGAACAAGCTGGTCCTGAGCACTGGAATTAATGAAATCAAGGAAATGCTGGGCAAGTGTATTGCTACATGAGTAGTTTTCCCATACAATGGAGGGGAAGTTGAAGTCACCCAGTATGACAGTGTTAGGTTGGACCCTAATATTCTCCAGGGTGCTTAGGAATGTGGAGTGTGAGTCTTGGGACATGGTTGGGAACCTATAGCAGACTATGACCTGAATCTCTATCTTGCCCACTGTTAGGTGCAGCTGAAGTATCTCTGGTGTGTTATGTTGGGCTACCAGTCTGGAGGTGTGCGCATCTTTTATGAATATGGAAACATTACCTCCTTTGGAGCTTCGGTCCAAGTTCTAGAGCTGAAAGGTGTGAAATGAGTTATAACCTGGTAGTGCAGGGGTGCTTTCTGCTGCCTTGAACCAGGTCTCTGTTACAACACAAATGTCGATGTTCTCCATTTTAAGGAGGGGTTCGAGCGAGTGCATTTTAAGATTTAGACTTCTAGCGTTGAGCAGCATGACCCTCATATTGCATTTGTTTGTAGCTGTTATGGTGGTAATTTGTCTTTGGAACACCACCTAAAAAAGGCACTATGGGGTGACAAGAGCCTTGACCAGTATCCGGAAGCCCAGGGGTGACAGAGGCACATCATCTCTGCCAAAGTGTCGAGGTCTGTCAATCATGTCATCCCAGGCAGACAGATACTGGATTCCCTTAGAATGACTCCAGAAACTTAGCCAATTGTTGAAATCAATCATTTTCTGCTTGTACTGTGGTATCATTCTGAGTGATGGTAGGATGCTGCTCAGGGCTAAGGTCATACCCGCCTGGTATACATAATCCGACAGCTCCTCCGTGTCTCTTTTCATGTAGTCCAGAGAGGTATGTCTCAGGTCATTCACACCTACATGTACAATGACAGAGTCATATTTGTACCTGTTGTTGAGGGACCTGAGTGTGTGCGTTATGTGGCGGATCCTGGCACCTGACAGGCAACTGACTGTTACTTTCTCCTTATTCAGCCTAGTGAATTTGACATCAGTGTGCCTCACGATCGAGTCACCTACGACTAATGTGTTAAGCATGCTGTTTGCCTTAGGGGCTTTGATGGAGTGCCACGCTGTTTAGGAGAGTTATGTGTCTCGTGATTATTGTTGTGTTGTGGTGGTTGAGTGCATTTCTGGCTTGGAGGTCTCTGCTGTTTGGGTAGATTTTTTTGAGAGCTTCCACAAAAGTTGGTATGTAGTTTGTGTTTTTATGTGAAGGTAGTGCTGGTGTGTGTTCTGGTTTGCTATGTGTTCCATGTGGGGTGTGGTGCAAGTGTTATACTACTGTTCAAAAAAACACAGGTTTATATACTCACTAATTACAAACCAATAATCCGATAATTGAAACAATCATTCAATCACTCACACATCCCTTAAACAAACTCTAACATCTCAAAAATTCTACCATACCACTTTTGGTGAATTAAAACTTGCACAATAAAAAAGTGTATATCAATAAGACATACCCTTACAATACAAAAAACAACATACTTAAAAGAAAAAAAGAAAAAACATATATATACTTTACAAAATGTGTATATATATATATATATATATATATATATATATATATATATATATATATATATACATATATAAAGCCTGTTTTGAGGCAGAAGTCTTATTTGATATGATATGCACAGTCAATTTTATTTAAAACAGGGTATATATATATTTGTTGTATTTATTTGTTTTATTTTGTTTGTCAAAGGTAATAATGAATGGAGTGTATGAATATGTTTAAGCATGGTAGTTTACCATGTTACAAATATATACATTTTTTACAATATGTGTTTTTTCAACATATGTGTATTTAAATGTTCAATTGTATATATATATATAAGAACTGGGGTAACATGGTTGAGTTTGGAGTATTTATATATATATATATATATATATATATATATATATATATATATATATATATATATTTTGTAAAGTATATATATATTTTTTTTATTTTTCCTTTTAAGTAAGTTGTTTTTTGTATTGTAAGGGTATGTCTTATTGATATACACTTTTTTATTGTGCAAGTTTTAATTCACCAAAAGTGGTATGGTAGAATTTTTGAGATGTTAGAGTTTGTTTAAGGGATGTGTGAGTGATTGAATGATTGTTTCAATTATCGGATTATTGGTTTGTAATTAGTGAGTATATAAACCTGTGTTTTTTTGAACAGTAGTATGACTCTGATGATGCCACAGTTTGTTTGGTGAAAGCGCTTAGTCTACATTAAAGTTTTGTTCCTGCTTTTGCTGGCTTCCCTTGGATTCGTTTTGGAGTGGTCTGTATTCTTCCTGTGTTCATTCCTGGTTGCCCTGTGTTGGGTGTTCAATTTTTGTGGTGCAAGTGTTGACCTTCTCCTCTTGACCAGCTATTCTGGTCTTGGCTGGCGAGTGCGTGGCTTCCAATTTGGATATATAACTGCATCTCTTGCAAGTCTGAGTGTTGCGAGGTAAGAGGAGAGGGTTTCGGACTTCATATCCCTCAGAAAATGCATGCTAACAAAAATCCTATTATTTTAGCAGATTTCTACGTCTATAAGAGCAGTATTTAAAATCTGTCCCTATTTTGGGCCTTTGTCCCCATTATTTTAGGCTTTGTCCAGATTTCTTGCTTGAAGAAGTTGAGAGGTATGGGTCAGGTACATGCCTAAGGGTGCATTGTACTCAATTATTGGACTAGTGAGGGCTGAGTATAGTGGGACTATAATCTTATTAGAATTTGTTGCCATGCCCTTACTTATAAGTTGTGCCACATGGTAGGATTTTCTTACCACTCTGGACACATAGTGATAAATGTTCAGGTTACTATCAACCTGAGATCTGAAAGTCCCTTACCACTGGATCTACCCTTAGGGATGTATTATTAGTGTTATTATTTGCAGGGCTGGTTGTCTTTCCAAAAGGTATAATTATTCCTTTTTTGCACTGAGGTTTAGGCCATGCTTCTGGCACCAGTTATTTGTTTTGTCTGTTTCAGACCCTTCTGGAGGAAATCTACAAATCTGCAGGTTTCAATGATTGCACCCAGTTTGCAGTTATCAACAGAGTTGGTCAGCCAAAGGCCCTCTACATTTGTCTTGACTTCAGAGAAGTAGATCCTGAACAGAAGACTTCACAGTACCAAGCCCTGGAGGATACCACTAGTAACAGGCCTCTTGGTGGAGGTTGATTCCTCCACCTTAATTTCATGTGTCCTATCCATTGGGTGACATAAGGATTTATTCTTAAATTTGTGAGTTTGTCTATAATACCTGAGTGAGGTATTGTGTCAAATGCCTTTGCCAGATCATGGTTGACAGTATGCACTGTTTTACCCTCATCCATGTTCTAGTGACGTTCTTGAAGAAGTCCACCATGTTTAGTAGGCATGAACCCCCCCTTGAAAAAAAAATGAACTGGGATGGGTCTAGTGTTTGAAGATTTCATATGTCTTTGTGTATCAGGTCCACAATAATTCTTTCCATAGCTTTGCATATAAGACTAGTCAAACTTATGGGTCTGTAGTTCCCTTGGTCTGCTGATGGTCCACATTTGTGCAGTTAACTGGAGCTGCTCTACATTTGGCATCTTTTGCCATTGGTCCCGAATGTTCCTGCTCCTATACAAACCATCTGAGACTAAAAAATAAAATATATATATATATAAAAAATATACATATATTGTGATTCTACTATATTTTTCTAACTGTATTTTTATCAAATTGCTGCCTTGTTTTTGATATTTTTTTTTCTGTTTGTACCTGCGTTATCTCTGTACTGAGTTAACTGTTCTGTTGCCATAGATAGCTTGAACTAGATTTAAATCTGCTGAATCTAGATGGTTATTGTTACACTTGAGGACTAAACCACCCATCATATATTAGGAAGGGCTTTCCTGCACCTTTGTGGTAAAAGTGTGTAGATCTAGTCTGATCTGAATTGGGAATTGTTGGAGGAAAGTTCTTTGTGTGCTTCCCCATTGGTAAATAAGTTTAAAAGTGTTTATTTTCACCTGTATTTAAGCCTTGCATTTACACCAGCATGCACTCAGTTAACCGGAGCTACTTTACAGTCTTTTGCCAGAGGTTCAGAGTGTTTCTGCTGAAATCCAAATCATCCAAAGCTAAAAACAAAAAAATAAGTATATTTTGCTATTCCACTGCACTTTTCTAACTGTATTTCATCAAATTGCTGCTTATTTTTGCTTTTTTACTGTTTATGCCATTGTCTCTGCACATGATGTAACTGTTCTGTTGCCCTAGATAGCATAGACTAGATTCAGATCTGCTGAATCTAGACTGTTATTCATATACCTGAGCACTAAACCAGCCATCTTGATTAGAAAAGGCTTCCCTGCACCTTTGTGGCATTAGCACGTTAAGTTGGAGGAAGGTTCATTGTGTGCTTTCCTATTGGCAGCTAACTTTAAAAGTGTTTATTCTCTTGTAGAGAATCTCTTGTATTTAAGCTTTGTGTTTGCTTCATTGTTGCTCTTCATCCAGCTGGTGTCAGTGGTGCTCTATATAGATGCAAAAGCCTTGAAGCATAGATTTTTCCTAGACAATTGTCAGTGGAACCCTCCCAAGCTTCCCTGCTGCACTAGGGGCAATCCAGGGACACACTGAGCACCACTGCCACAGCTATCATCCTTAGCCTTCAGAAGAATAAGCCCCTTTGGTAGTCTTAGTGCAAAGTCTGTTCTAACTAGCCCACTCTCTTCCCCAATAGTACACAGAACAAAAACAGATATGATGGATGGGTGGTTTCCCATAATCTCTTCAGCCAATCTAATTGACTTCAGCATTGTGAAGCAATGTAGTCATTGCCTCATGTATACTGATAACCACTTAATCCTAAAATAAACAAATGCTCTATGAGAGATGTAATTACAGTAAGGATTTAGAGGCGATACTCTCATGTAATGACAAACCAAGCATCAAGCAGGTTGTCAGCACACACATTTCATCTCTCACACAAAATAAGAACACAACACATAGACCCAAATATGTGGAGGCACTCACTAGAAGCCTACCAAAAGATCGGAGACCTCCCAAACATGAACAACTTGCACACACTGCTATGCAAATATAAACCACTACACATAATAACACATACACCAGTGTCTTAGCAAATAAGCCCTTGAGGCATAACATCTCAAAACAGAATGTAGTGGTCATACACGACTCCGTAGTGAGACACACAGATGTCTCCCTTACCAGGCTGGAGAAACAGAGGGACACGGTTTAGCTGCCTGTGCCAGGATCCATCAATTCATGCAAGGACTCAAGTCACTCAACAAGTACCATTATGACTCCGTCATAGTCCACGTTGTAGTGAATGACTTGAGGCGTACCTGTCTGGACTATATGAAGAGAAACATGATTGAACTCTCAGATTATGTGTCCCAGGCAGGTATGAGCTTAGCCTTAAGCAGCATACCACCTTCACCTAGGAAGATGCCATGATATAAACAAAAATTTTTGACTTTAACAACTGGCTTAGCTTCTGGTGTCAGTCCAGGGGGATCTAGTATCTGTCAGTCTGGGAGGACATGGTAAACAGGCCATGCTGCTTTGCCAAAGATGGTCTGCACCTGTCCTGTCTCCTCTAGGCTTTCAGATACTGACTAAGGGTTTTGCCACCTTCATTGTGCCTTTTTTTATGCAACGTAAAACAACAAAATTCCTGACATAACAAAATCCTCTTGAGATAAACTCAAGGTTTTGCTGCTTAATACTAGTAGTCTAAACAGGAAACTGCACTCCTTGGAAGCACTCCTCACCTTGGAAGATGCTGACATCTGTGCAGTCACTCAGGCATGGCTCAAAGCTGCGGAGAGCACCCTGGCTGTGGAAGGCTACACTGCCTTCCACACATTCAGACCACAAAGTGAGCATGAAAGAACCTTAGCTGGAGGTGTATCCATCACTGGCAGATCAAGGAATTTGCAAAGTGGGGGTGCAGTCTGGTTAGTTGACTACTGGGGTTAGAGTAGGAAAGTGAGACACTGGCTTTGGTGGTTGTGGAAGGATACTATGACAGATATAACAATGAGCAAAGTAAATATCTGTCAATTAGGCAAGTTAAACACAAGGAGTACATACCTTAAGTGAAACAAAACAAGCAGGTAATTAGAACCTAATGTTAATTAACATATTCTTAATAGTGACTCCTTGCATACATTAAAGTATAATTGATATGCAAGCAAGTAGGAACTGTGGTGTTTCATGTCCTGCATAGTGAGGCCTAGTTTATTTACACTGAGGTATTTGATACATAGTAGAGACAATTCCAAGTTTATATATACTTCATGTGGACTTGTGGTGAGGTAGAAACTGAGCTTGTAGACTGCAAGTGAAATACTAAACTGGTATATTTAGAGTGGAATAAAGGAAGTCATACTTTTTGTTAAGTTGTACGTTTATAAATCAAGCAATTTTACCCCACCAGAAGGTTAACCTTCCTGGGAGCTCTACAGGACACTTCAACACAAACACCCTCCCTCCCTCTGGAGAAGCAGAGCTTCCTCTACTCTTACTTTACACAGCTGGCCCGCAGGACCCACTTGACAGCAAGGAAATTTCTGCAAGTGCTGGGATACATGGCCTCCTGCATCCTGATGTTGCCCCTAGCCAGACTGCACATGACAAAACTACAATGGTACCTCAGAAACCTCTGGTGCCAGCACTCACAGTCACTGGAACACCAGCTGCCTCTGATTCCTTGTTTAAGGAAGGACCTCATATGGTGGGCAGAGGCATGTACCCTGAACAAGGGTCTTCCCTTCATCACTCTCCCACAGGGCCACACCATCACCACAGATGCTTCAGACGCAGCCTGGGAGGAGCACCAAGGAAGTATGTGGACTCAGGGCATTTGGGAACAGGAGGTTCAGGGCCTCCATATCATCCTAAAAGAAATGCTGGTGGTGCATAGGGCAATCCTAGCTTTCAAAGAACACCTGAGACCAGGAGTGCTCTTAATCAGGACAGACAACACAACAGTAATGTGGTATATCAACAAGCAGGAGGGCACTCACTCTTACCATCTGTGTCACTTAGCTATGCAAATCTAGCAGTCAGCCTCAAATCTGGGACTGTATCTGATAGCTCAGTACATTACAGGGAAACAGAACACCCAGGAAGACCAGCTAAGCAGAAGCCTCCTGGATCCCCACAAGTGGCAGCTGCACAGGGGGAGCTTTCTCAACATCAGCCAAAATGGGAGGAACCCAGACAAAGACCTCTTCACAACCTCAGAAAACTGCCAGCTTACCAAGTTCTGTTCAAGAGAGTTCCATCCAGAAGCATGGAGGGTGGATGCCCTATCCTTCCACTGGGGCAACCTGTTTGTGTATGCATTCCCCCCTTGCCCCTGATTCCCAGGGTTTTTCTCAAGATCAGGGAGGAAGGACCAAAGGCTATTCTCATTGTCCCAGACTGTCCCAGACAGCAATGGTACCTCTTGCTCCTCAGTCTGGCCAAAGAACCTCCTATGAACCTACCTCTCACAGCAAACCTTCAAACTCGAGAAAGGGATGATACTGCATCCAAACCTCTTCACACTCAAGCTGTCCACATGTCTGATACCCCAAAAGTGGATGGCACCACAGCCTTCAGCAGCCAAGTTCTGAATGTTATTAAGGAGGCCAGAAGGCCTAGCACCAGAAAATCCTACTCCGCCAAATGTAAAAGATTTACTATCTGGTGCCAGAGCAAGGGGGTCAACAGCACCCATGCCAGTCTGCCATTAGTTCTGGACTACCTGGCAGAGCTCCTAGAAAAGTGATCGTCTTAGTCCTAAATCAAGACACCTGTCTCCACTGTCTCTGCCTTTGTTCAGGTGCATCAGCCCATATTTTCTCAGCACCTGTTAAAACAGTTCCTTAGGGGTGTACCACACCTCAGACCACCTAGAAGGCCACCTGCTCCTGTGTGGGATCTTAACTTTGTCCTGGAAAAATTGACTCTACCTCCCTTTGAGCCAGCTGCTTCAGCTGACTTAAAGTACCTTTCTTGGAAAACTGCCTTCTTGCTTGCCATCACCTTAGCCATGAGAGTTTCTGAACTGCAAGCCCTTATGGCCACTGAGTCCTTCATTATTTTCCATGCTAACAGGTTGTCTCTTAGGATCAACCCCTCCTTTATGCCTAAAGTGGTCTCAGAGATGTTACTCTCAACCAGGGCATCCATCTCCCTACCTTCTTTCCCAAACCACAAAATAAAGGGGAAAATATTTTGTGTACACTAAACGTGCAGAGACAATTGAGATATTACTTGGACTGGACCAAGTCAGTCAGGAAATCTGACCAGCAACTGCTTTTTTTTGCCCCTGGGGCAGAGGGGACACCCATTTCCAAACAGACCATTTTCTAAATGGATCTCTCATTGCATCCATTTCTGCTATTATTTTCATGGAAAGAGAACTCCCAAATCCATCAGATCTCATTCCACTAGGGCAGCCTCTACTTCCACTGCCTTCCTGAGAGGGGTCCCAGCCAAGGATATTTTGGAAGCAGCTACCTGGACATCCATCCACACATTCACCAGGCACTACCAGCTGGCTACCTTCTCCAAGACCAGGGCAGCCTTTGCATCTGCAGTCCTGCAGAGCATGCTGGCATCTCCTTAATATAGTGCTTGCTTTACACCCCTCTCATCCTTTCTCAACCCTTTTTTCTCAGCTTTAGGAATCTTCCCACAATTGATGACTGCAACAGTGAAACATGAAGAACATAGTACAATTGCGTACACTTACTATAAATGTAGATGTTCAAGTGTATTCACTGTTGCAGTCCTGTTTCCCTCCCACCTTTCCCCTTTTTATTTTACTTTATTTTATTTTTATTTCTCTTTCCTGGGGGCTCAAACCTTTGAGGGAAGAAAAACTCGTGTAATGGCATTGGCGGCCTCATTTTGTAGCCCTGATGATCTGACATCAGCCTCAGTCACCAGACAGCTGACACAGGAGGGAAACCCTTTACTCTGGTATTCAGGCTGGCCGAGGGCTACCCAGCAGGGATAACTCACAAGTGATGACTGCAACAGTGAATACACTCGAGAACATCTACATTTATGGTAAGTGTACACAACTGTACTTTTGTACACCTCCCTCGTCAACTAGGGTTTCTGGTTGACTCGTGTGATGATGGTTTTGGTGACTGACACATCTTCCACACATTTTGAGATGTAGCCCATCACCGTCTTGGTGTACTCCTTCAGTCTGATACACTGGTTCTCAGTAGCCACCTCCTTGAATATGCTCCAGTCTGTGGTCTCGAAACAGTCCTGGAGTGCTGAGACTGCATCCTCTGGCCATACTCTTACTTGTTTAACTGTTGATCTCCCTCTAGTTTGCAATGGTTTATATGCTGGTAGTAACAATATGGAGAGGTGGTCAGAGTTTCCCAGGTGTGGGTGAGGCACTGCTTTAAATGCCAGCTTAATGTTGCTGTACACCTTGTCCAGTGTGTTCACACCCCTTGTTGCAAAGTTTACATATTGGAAATAGTGAGGCAGAACTGTTTTCAAGTTAGCCTGATTAAAGTCACCTGCCACTATATGAACACAGACTGGATTCCTGTTTTCCAGTTAATTTATAGCTTGGTATAATGTGGTCATTGCCTCATTTGGATTAGCACTGGGAGGAAACTGATGTCTAAGAACAAGAGGGAACTGACTCAGCAGAGGAAGAATTCCCTCCTCAGCTTAAACAAATTGGACATATTGTCAAGTCCACCAAAGCTAATTAAAAAGCCAAAATAGCTAAGGATAATCATAAGGAATTATTTAACTACATCTAAAACATGAAAACAAAATGTCCAGATATGTGCTGAGCTATTGTTGAATGGTACCACTCATACTAAACCAGAGGAATTTACCAACCTGCTAGCTGACCGATGTGATGAAAGTCTTGCCCCCCTGTCCCTGCCAGCCATACCCAAAAGCATACCTGGCACCGTTCCTCAGCCCATGATCTCTAGAGAACGGGTCATATCTGGGCTCTCCAAGGCAAAAAACATGGCTTCAATGGGACCAGGTAACATCCCAGGTTGCCTATTAAACAATCTAAAACAAGACCTAGTGGACCCCTTGGTGCCGTCTTTAACCACAGCCTGAGAACTTGCTATGTTCCAGAAGAATGGAGGACAGCAACTGTAATCCCCTTGCACAAAGGGGGGGCATCACCCTGGGAACTATAGACCCATAAGCCTAATCAGCCTCATCTGCAAGGCCATGGAAAGAATTATTATGGACCTTATCAACAAGGACATAGGCAATCTAGAAACTCTAGATGTAACCCAGTTCAGATTTGTTAAGGTTAGATCATGCTTGTTAAATCTGGTAGACTTCTTCAAGAATATTAGCAAAGTCCTGTTTGAGGGAAAGACCACCTACCTGGACCTAACCAAGGCTTTTGACACAATCTGCCACTTAGGTGTTATAGAGAAACTCTCCCAACTGGGAATTATCCCTTACATCACTAGATTGGTAGCCAGTTCCCTCACTGACAAAACACATATTGTCAAAGTAGCTAATTTCACCTCTAGGAGTAGATCAGTCTCCAGTGGCATACCACATGGATCTGTTCTGAGTCCTTTACTGTTTGGCATTTAAGTCCGGGCAAATCTAGATGGCTTAATGCTGACCAAGTTCGCTAAGGACTGCAAATTGGGTTCAATCACCGAGTCCCCAAAATATGTTAATATTCTGCAGAATGGCCTAACACAGACAAATGATTCATACCAAAGCCACAGATTAAAGCTAAATGCAAAAAAAAAAAAAAAAAAATGCATCACTATTTCCTTTCGAAAAGGTGAATTGCCTGCTAATGACACTATTGACAGCACACCCATAAGTTCAAACCCGGTGGTACGAGACCTAGGTACTCAGGTTGATAGCAATCTGCACAGTGGTGAGGAAAGCCTTCTGTGTAGCAACACTCATAAGTAAAGGCATTGCATCCAAATCTAGAAATATTATAACTCCTCTATACTTGGCCCTCATCAGACCCATAATCAAACACAATGCTCCCTTTTGCATGTATCTCACCAGACACCTGAAGCAAATGGACAGACCCCAAAGGTGTCTCACCAAGAAAATACAGGACTTCCAAACCAAGACCTATTTGGAAAAGCTGAAAACCCTGTCACTGTACTCTGTATCCTATAGGCTGCTAAGAGACAACCTGTGCCTGGCCTACAGGGCAGTCTCTTAGCCCATCCCTAATGGAAATGCTACACATTCACAAATCAAATGGCACAAGTGTCACTTGCTCTAAGGATCTTAACCTAGCCTGTGACATGAAGAGAACATGCTGCAGAGACAGGTACATCTCCCAGAGACTGCCACTCCTCTAGAATAAACTCCCAGTTCACACGAAACAGAGCTCCTCCCTGACCCTCTTCAAACATAACCTAGATAAATGGATGGGTGCCTGCAAAGCCATTCCTGGGGTGGTGCTCATGTCCCTCATGGACAGGGGCAGTCAGTATTAACCATAGACTGTCTTTGTGAATGTTGTCCAACTAACAAGGACAACTGGGGCAACTTGGGATAAACATGGCTAGGCTTGTAAGTGCTCTTGGGCCATTAGCCTAGTATCCTTCTTTGAACCTATGAACCTATAGAGAGATTACCATTGCAGCCCTCCATTTCCTAATGACAAAGTCTGTCTGGAGGCTGTGGCTGAATAGAGATATTAGTGGGACTGTGTGTTTCAAGCTATTTAGGAGACATCCTGCTATATTATCAGGGCCCATCGATGCAGTATTTAGCTCAGGAAAGTGCAGTGAGGACCTGCTCTTTTGTACTAGTTGGAGAGAAATGGTAGAGAGTATTTCCTTGTGTTGGTAACTGGGAAAGATAGGAGTGAAACTGGAGAAAAATGTATCACCCAGCAAACTTGCTATATCCCTCAGTTTAGTATAGGAAGCTCCATTTACTATTAGTTTAGGACACTGTTCGGTGCGTACATAACCAAAAAATGCCTTATGGTTATCCTTAGCCTGAAAGGCTATTTCTACCTCAAAGTTGGCTTTGGTAGACTTCATTATTCCTCTTAGTTGATTGCTGAGATTGATGATGGAGTTTTGTGTCATTTGGACATAGCCCTTCCTATTTTTGGGACAAGATTTTCTTTCGTTGTACAACCTGTTTATACTGAAGGTCCACCAAGGGAGCATGTTCTTGGAGTTTATCCTAAATTTATTTCAGTTTAGTACTGCTGTTTCTATGCAGTTATTTACATGCTAGTACAAGGTTTCCATAAAGACTTTCACATAGGCTACAGTATTCTCTGAGTTTGGGGGACGGCTTGGACTTTAGCTGTGCCATTGCTTAGTAGGAGGTAGTTAGTCTTGGAAAAGTTTTTAATGGTTTTAGCGGTTGCTGGAAGTTCAGGCTGTAGATTTATTTCAAGACTGATCACTTTTTGATCTGATCTGACCAGTCAGGACATTACACAAGGGGGTGGAACATTCCCTCATATTTTTGAGTACCAGATCCAGGATATTTGCACCCTTAGTAGATGTGCAGACTAGCTGTTTCAGGGTCTTTGCAATAACAAAATGCGGGAATCTTTGATCTTGCATGTATGTATCCCAGTTTATGGTGGGATAGTTGAAATCACTCATGAATACGGTGCTTCTCTGCATTGTGAGTGTGACTCCAGTATATTTAAGACTGTGGTATGGTTATCCTGCATGATAGACAGGGATCTGTATCTAGCAAGTATATGGTATGGGATTTTACTTAAGTTTAATTGGACATGCATGTCATATTGTTTGACCAGTCCTTGAGGTGTGCTTACTTTTTCTTGTAGAGTGATACACCTCCTTCTCTTGTCCTTTCTTGTGTGGTAGCTAGTCTAAATGTGTACAAGATACATTTGAACTGCCAGGGTGCCTTCTCTGGCTTTCAACCATGTCTCAGTAACTGCACAGATGTCAGCACTCTCCAGGGTGAGGGGTGCTTCCAGGGACACTCCTAAAATTGAGCAGCAAGACATTTAGTTTATTTTGAGTAGAATTGTCTGTTGAAGGTTTATCACATTGGCATTGCCTAAAAAAAGGCATTATAGAGGGAGATAATGCTCTGGTAAGTGTTTGTGAGGTTAACGGTTTTGTGAACATATAGAAGGTCACTCAGTGTAAAGTCATGTAAGGCCTTGTACACTAGGCAGAGGCCACAACACAGAAGTCAGTAAGAGACAGAAAATGAGAGTGTATGAAGGTGTTCTGCGTAGGTCATAAAAATTGGGCCTTTGATTTTCTTAGTGGGGAACCATTGGGGTCTTTCAAAATGGATCACATGTCTGGGTAAGTACACATCAAAGGGTATATTATGTTCTATCATGGGACCAACATGGAAGGAGTACACATGGGTCAGTGGCTCAACAGATAGCACACTAACCTTTGGTGCTGGAAGATTGGAAGGCTATGGAGGATTTTCCCACAACAGATAATTGGACTAATCTTCCTATACTGACAGTGAAGTGTAGTATAGGGGGTGTTGTATTGCTCTGTGTGCCATCCTTCAGATGAAATGTTAAAGTGAGGTTCCATCAGTCTGAGTTGGTCATAGCACAGGTGGATGTAAAAGATTCCATAGCACTTATTGAAAAAAAAGAGTAGAGAAAGTTCCCCAAGTCTCTGACTGAATTTCTTTAAATCATCTTGAGTATCCCCTTAAAATGAGGTCACTGACCTAATGGGACTAACCCAGTCACCAAAGAATAAATAATAAATGACATCTCTAGACCTAGAAGAAATGGGTCTATATTAGATACTCAAAGTTACTGAACTTTGAATACAATATGGTCGACACATAAACTGGGATACATACATGCAAGATCAAAGATTCCTGCATTTTGTTATTGCAAAGACCCTGAAACAGCTAGTCTGCACATCTAATAAGGGTGCAAATATCCTGGATCTGGTACTCAAAAATATGAGGGAATGTTCGAATACCTAATATAAAAAGTAAAAAAACTCGGGAAACAAAACTACTTGGTGTAAGCCCCTCTGCACCCCCACACCCCCCGTTACTTAAATATACCAACTCCGAGACCGCACTACGTTGTAGTAAATGGAAATCTCCCCTTACGGAGATTTCCATTTACCTCTTTTATGTTCTGCGGTTTCGCTGTTCACATGTCAACAATGTCAGATTCGACAGTGACGGCTTTCGCGGATTCAATATAGACCTGAAGAAATAGCTGTGATAGAAAATCCTTCTACTGAGCCATGCTGACTAAGGGTAGTAGATACATTGTGGTTGAAGGAGAGTTTATTGACCACAAAAGTGCTCATCTCCCTAAGTGTTAATTTTGAGTGGGATGTCACTTTATGTGGATGGATGGTCATGTTTTTCAAAGAACATGGTATACACTTCTTAGCATTTAAGATTTGGTCATGATCTTGATTCTATTTGTACATTTTATACCATGTTGTTGGATCAGGAAATCCTCAGGAGAAGTGATAGTGGCTCCAAACTTGAATTAACCTGTGAATCTGGTCAACAAGAGACTCCTGACATCAGCTTGGACATAGGAAAAGTAAATACCCACAGCAGCGGACCCAAGGAAGATCCCTGCTGAATTTCACTAGTGGTGAGCTTTTCAGAGGATACAAGTCTACCCCCATCCTGATTTGCTGTGTTCTGTTTGTGAGCCACTTCTGCTAGTCAGAAGGCAAAATAAGGATTTATATTTAGTTTGATTAGTGTACCTATGATGTCTGAGTGTGAAATTGTTTGGAAGGTCTTGGGTAGGTTGAGGTACATTGTGTGTACAGATTTTCCCCTTGAACAATGCTTCTATGACTTTTTTTAAAGAAATTCAATAGACTAAGCAGCCAGGTTCTTATTTTCAGAAATCCAAACTGGTTTTGGTAATGGAATTATAAGTGTCAACATCTTGGTTTATGAGGTCCCTAATGATGTACTGCATTATCTTAACAATAAGGATGGAAAAGCTTATTGATCTATCTCTGCATCTCTGGCACAAACTCATTTGACAGGCTGAGGTTAAACTGATTTAGGAGTGGCTTGGTAAGGCAGTACTTCATACCCACAAGGAAACATATCAGGACATTTTCATGGCCCACTGAACCAGTTCTTAAGTTTGAGAAAACATTTAAAACTTTCTCAAATTTGATTGTTGGAGTATAGATATGATGTCATGTATGATGAGATAGAGTGTTGAACTGAATGTAACTTATCAGCTAATAGGTTGGCTATGTTTACAGGGCTGAGTGGGTGTTTCAGCATAGTACATTGCTTGGTATTGGTCTTAAGGTTTACATTGCTTGGTATTGGTCTTAAGGTTTCTGACAGCTGAAGCATGGCTGTTATTGCTAGAAGTTATAGCTTTCACTTTATACTTGGAAATAAACTCAAGTACAACAAACCAAAGTTGTTTAATTTCTTAGTGCAAATTTAGAATGAGGGGCTTTCCATGTATTTCTAAGAGCCAAGATTTTTTTTTCTTTTGTTATACAGCTTGTTTATACCAACAGCCCATCACATTTATTTCCTGATAAATGTAATACTCTACTTGTCTGATTAGGACAAATGTCTTGATGTGGTCAGTGAGGTGAGAATAGAAACTCTCTGCAAGTGCTGTGCTTATAGCTACTTGGGATTGAAGGACAGGGATTATTGAACCACTTCAGGTCTTCATCTCACTTCAGTAGCTTTAGTTTTAGAGACATCCCTAAAGATAATACGGTTTGTGGGCATTTTTTTATTTGGTCCTTACCATGAACATTACTGGATGGTTGTCAGATCTGACCAGTGGCTGTATTTGTAGAGCACAGTGGTGTTTTATCTGAGATGGCCAAGTCAAGCAAATCTGAGGCCTTTTTAGGGCAGTGCACTCTCTGGTTTAGTACTGAAGACATTTAAGAAACATTGTCTGAATATTTCATAGTGAAGTATGTCTTGCTGTTTATGAATGGATAGCTGAACTCCCTAAAAATAATAGTGTTTCATTCAGTGGTGTGAGATTCACGATTGTTTAGATGTACTTCATGGGTAGCAGATATCATAGAAGTAGGGTTTATAATTTGCTATAATATAGCAAAAGATCTTATTTATAGTTATGAGAATGTGGAAGAGTTCAGAACCTTGCTGTACAAGTCTAGATGTGATAAACTTGCAAAAGAATAAGGACACACCAACACCTGTAACAGAGATACCCTCAGTAGAGGTCTGAATGAATGGAATCCATTTAATTTTGGTAAGAAGTGTGTGTTTTCACTGCCCAGGAACCATGTTTCAGTGATGATGCAGATGTCAGTACTTTCTTGGGTCAGGAAGTCTTCTAGGGAGGGCATTTTCTGTGGCTTCATGCATTCATCTGTATTACTTTTATACTGTCCTGATTTGATTTGGCTCAGTTGGTATTTGGTTATTGCTGTTGCTTGAAAAAGCATCTTAGAGGTAGACAAATTGTCAGTATACAACAGCACTGAGGATAGAGACACCGTCCATTCCTTGCAAAGTAGTTAGATCTTTGTTGTTCCAGAGGCACTGACTGTTGACCATCTACTTCCAGGCAGGCATATAATACCCACGTGTTAACCAGGTAGGCCCAGTAGATAGACAGCCCCTTTTCAGGGGAGGCCACTGAGCAATGTCTGGTTAAGTGACTTGCTCACAGTTGCACAGTAGGCAAATACAGGCTGAGGAACTCAAACCCTGTAACACAGGATCAACAGCTCAGACCCTTAACCCTCTGCACTGTCATTCTTAGCACATATCTAATAGCCTTGGAATGACACCAAAACCTGACCAGTTATTCAAGTCAGTTATATTCAGTTTATACTGTGGCAAAAGGTGGGATGATACTCAAGACCATGTGTGGTGTGCAGTCCAAGAAGCCTTAACTTCTTACGTGCACCCTTCTTGGATGGTGAAGTAGATAGCTCAATATATGGAGCTGGTGAAGTCTCTGTGCTGTTGAGGCAGCTGTGTAACAACAGGATTATGTGTTTTACTTGCTGTTGGTACCAAACAGAAAAATACAGATATAACCATGATAAACAACAAATACGGAGTGCCTTGCAGAGAGATTTCTAAATTTGCCCTAACTAGTGGAGAAATTTATTATATTTATTTATTTATTTGTCTTAGTCCAGCTGAGTCTATATGGTCCCTTTTCAGTGGAGACCTGAGGAGAAAATCTCCAGCATACAGATTAATGAATGACAAAACAGAAATATAAACAATGGATACAAAAATGGAACATGCATAGAGATAAATTTCATAGAAAATACATCAGTGAAGAAAAATATGGATGAAAAAGGGGAAAAAAGCACAAAAACATAGGAAAGAGATAAATTGACGGTTACAGCTAATAAATAAAATACAATTATGATAGGTTAACTATTCCTTTAGGAAGGAATTCATATGTTGTCTAAATAACTAGCAGAGGGGAGTAGCACCAGAAAGATTTTTCTGCCTTTTCAGGGCTCAGCCTGTCGAAATGCTTATCAGTAGTATAAAAAACAGATGGCAGTTGAAAAGAGGCCTTATTATATAATGTATGCAGTACGTCTGTTTCCATTAGCAGTAAATCAAACAAATGTTTCACGTGTGTATATGTGTGTGAATGTGAAATAATTGACTACTTGGGTCCAAACAGAAATACACAGTAGACTTCCACTGCTTTACAGTAAAATGAAGAAACCTCACTGTCAGCAAGGGACTATATATAAAAGGAGTATACAGAGGAAGCTGATAGCATTCCTGCTGTGCAACTGACCCTTCCCCAAAGGCAGTGAAACTTAAGCTCTTACGTGAAAAGATAACTGAATGCAAACAATAGGATCACATGACTTAAGTACTGACCAAAACAACTGAATATCTTTGACACTATCCCTTTAATATTCTCAAATGACAGAATTCTCTATAAAATTATATCTGGTTAGGCTGGCAGCCTTCACATTTCTGCCCCCTATGGAGAACTCAAGCTAGTTTTTCGAGTGACCCTTGAGAAACACTGCTTGAGGGAGTCAGGTCTATCTGAGTATACCTTACCCCGTTCCCTGTCTTGACAGCCCATTTGCACTGGCATTGCTAATGTCACTGCGGTGCTGCATGGACATATCATATGCTTGCAACCCCAGGCTCCATCTTAGCAACTTGGCAATTTGCTGGCTGGCTCTGTTTAACCATGGTAGGGGGGTTGTGATCTGTCATAACAGTGAATTTCCTTCCATACAGATAAGGCTGAAGTTTCTGCAGTGCCCACTCTATGGCTAGATATTCCTTTTCTACATTTGCATAGCATTCCTCCCTGGGTTGGAGCCTATGACTGAGATAAACCACTGGATGCTCTTCCCCCTCTAAAGAAATCTGGCTAAGTACAGCCCCCACCCCATGGTTTGAAGCATCCACCTGCACAACAAATTATTTGCTGTAATCTGGACTGGCTAACACAGGGGGTCCTCCGAAAGCTTCTTTAAGGTTCTGAAATGCCTGCTCACATGCTGGGGTCCACACTACCTTATCTGGCCTGCTCTTCCTTGTCAGGTCTGTGAGGGGATGAGCTATGATACTGTAACTGGGGATGAACTTTCTGTAGTACCCTGCTCCCTAAAAATGCCCTCACCTGCTTTTTAGTAACAGGTGCAGGCCATGCCTGAATGGCTTCCACTTTGGCAGGTTCTGGCCTTATCTTACCACTCTCCACTCTATGTCCTAGGTAGGAGACTTCTGCCATACCCACCTGACATTTGCTTGGCTTAATGGTCAACCCTGCCCTCTGTAGTCTGCCCAGCAGCTCTCTGATATGTTGAAGGTGCTCTGGCCAGGAATGGCTGTAGATGGCAATATCATCTAGGTAAGCAAGGGCAAACCCCTCCTACTAGGATATGATCTACCAGCCTTTGGAAAGTTGCTGGGGCAGTCTTCATCTCAGAGGGCACCTTTGTGAACTCATACAAGCCAAAAGGAGTCACAAAGGCTTACTTCTCTCTTGCACTGGGAGTCAAGGGCACCTGCCAGTAACCCTTGGTAAGATCAATAGTTGTAAGATACTTAGCCTCACCCAGCTGCTCTAGGGCCTCATCTGTCCTAGGTATGGGGTAAGCATCCGACTCTGTGTGACTATTTAATTTCCTGTAGTCCACACAGAACCTGGTACTGCCTTCCTTCTTTGGCAGCAGCACCACTGGGGAGGCCTGTTTGACTCTCTCAGGCACTCTATAAGGGGCCTGCCTAATAGGCCTTTGGGGTCCTGTATCCACCTGGTGCTGCCCCAGGTGGATGCACCCTGGTTTCCCAGTGAACATGTCCCCAAATTCCTGCAACACTGCTCGGATTTCTCAAACCTGGGTAGGAGATAGCTGCTGGGACATTGCTACCCCTTCCACTGAGGTGTCAGCCCGAGCTTCACTGAGGAGATCAGTCCCCAGATCTCCCTCAGACTCCTCCTGCAATCCACTGCAAATGCTCAGCACAAGGGCCTCCCTATCATGGTAAGGTTTCATCATGTTAACATGGTACAATTTGTGCCCCTGCCTTCTGCCTAGCAGTTCCACCATGTGATTAACATCACTTACCTTTCTTACCACCTTGTAGGGTCCCTCCTAAGCTGCTTGCAGCTTGTTGTGTCTGACATGAATGGGAACCATTACCTGCTGCCCCACAGCATATTCTCTAGCTCAAGCATTCCTGTCATACCACACCTTTTTCTGTTGTTGGGTTTTTGCCAGGTTCTCCTGGGCCAACCCCATGAGTTCCCTGAGCCTTGTCCTGAAGTTTAGGATGTATGTCACAGCAGACTCCTTGTGAGACTTGCACTCACCTTCCCACTCATCTCAAATTAAATCTAGAGGTCCCCTTACCTTATGCCCATACAGCAACTCAAAAGGTGAAAAACCTGTGGATTCCTGGAGAACCTCTCTCAAAGCAAACAAAAGATGGGGCAAATATTTGTCCCATTCCCTCTTAAACTGATCTGCAAATGCCCTTAACATGGATTTGATTGTAGAGTTTAACCTCTCAATAAGACAATTAGTCTGGGGATGGTAGGGGATGGTCTTCATGTGCTTCACCCCACAGGACTTCCCCAGACAAGCTAGCAGGTCTGACATGAAATTGGCACCTCTGTTAGTCAGTATTTCATTTGGGAAACCTACCCTGCTGAAAATCTCTAACAAAGCATTTACCACCTTCTCTGCCTCAGTGGAGGACAAAGCCACTGCTTTAGGGTATTGTGCAGCATAATCCACTACCACTAGGATATACTTTTTCCCTGTGAAACTTGGGGTACTCCGAGGACCCACAATATCCATAGCTACCCTCTGAAATGGCTCCTGAATCACAGGCAAAGGCATCAAAGGAGCTCTCACCTTGTCTCCTGCCTTGCCCACCTTTTGGCATTGCTCACAGGTCCTGCAGTACCCTGTTACATCTCTGGAAATGTATTTATTTTTTATTTATTTATTGACATTTGTTAACAGGGTTTGTCCAACTGGGCTTGTGGCCCATTTTCAGTGGAGACCTGAGGAGAAAAGCTCCAGCAGTACATTTTTAAACAAGTATAATTTTAAACAATATTGATATAATAACAGTTAGAGTAAAAAGATTTACATATATTGGGTTACATGCATAAAGTTAAAGTTGCATTAAAAAGAAGCTAAGTAACAATTTTACATTGATATAGTTTAATGGGTCAACAATAACATTTTTTTGTTTGTATAAAATTATGCAAATGCATAGTAGACACATTGGAGAGAGAGGTGTAATGAGGTACTAAGTATGGTCCTTTTGAGGGTACATAAAGGGAAGGAAGACTAGGTGGGGTCATGGCAAGGGCAGGTCCTGGAATTGAGAAAATAAGATTTTAGTTCATTTTTAAAGTGTGAGGTGTGGTAGACTGAACGTAAGTCAAGAGGAAGTTTATTCCAAGCATGGGCAAGGGAGTGTTTGTAGAGTAGTTTGCCTACTGACCTTTTTGGGTGGTAGATATCAAGTAATTGTTGGTTAGAAGTACGGAGGGTCTGGGATGGGATGTAGATGGAGACTAAGGAAGACAGAGATGGACAGAAGGAGGTTTTATAAAGAATACAGTGTAGCATATGAAATTGATAAGATAGCAGAAATTGGGGAAGTTCAAGCCATTGAAGAGAGTTTAAAGAAATGCAGTGGTGTGAGTTGTATGGTGAGTTAGTAATGAATCTGGCTATTTTATGGTAAGTCTGTTGGAGTTTGTTTAGAGTGGAGGCCTGGATATTGGTAAGAACTGGGGTGGCATATAACAGGGAGGGGAGGAGGAGTGCCTGGCCCAGGGTTAGTATAGATTCAGGGATTAGGAAATTTTTGTTCCAATATAGCAGACCTAGTTTCTGGTTTGTTTTTTTATACATTGGAGTATGTGTAGGTTGAACTTTAGTTTGTCATCAATAATGACCCCTAGGAGTTGTGTGTGGGTGTTAGGTTGGATAGTTGTATCGTTAGAAGATTTAATAAAAAAGGAGGTTTTGTGATGAGAAAGAGAATGGGGAAGGAAAAGGAGTTTGTTTTTTTGGGATTTAGGATCAGTAGGTTGTGAGAGAGCCATTGTTCAGTGGATAGTAGGGCTTGTTGGGTCAGGGAGTGTAGTTCAGGAATGTTATTTGAGATGGATATAAGTGTGAAGTCGTCGCCATACTGAATAAGGGAGGATTTTTTGCATGAGGTGTAAAGATCATTGGTGAAGATGTTAAACAAAATGGGTCCCAAGATGGAGCCGTGGGGAACACCAGTGGAGATGGGAAGGAAAGGTGAGGAGGATGAGAGCCATTTGACCGATTGTTCCCTGCCAGATAGGTAACTATTAAGCCAGGCAAGTGTGTAGGGGGACAGGTGGAGATTTGCGAGTTTGGATAGTAGTAGAGGATGAGAAACAGTATCAAAAGCTTTGGAGAGATCTAGGAAGAGACAGGAAATTAGCTTATTGTTGACTAGGGCCTCTGCAATAACATGAGTGAAGGAGAGGAGGGCAGTGGTGGTGCTGTGGTGAGGACGAAATCCATGTTGGGTAGGGGTAAGAAAGTGGTTCATGAGGAGATGATTGAGAAGCTGTGAGTGAATACATTTTTCTAATATCTTGGAGAGGGGGGACAGAATGGCAATGGGTCTGTAGTTTGAGGGGTCAGTGAAGTTTCCACCTTTATGAAGAGGGACAGTAAATTAAGATTTCCAAAGGGTGGGAACAGTTGATTACAGAATAGATCGATTAATTAGTATAGATATAGGATAGGCAATTGAGTCAGCAGCAAGTTTGAGGAATGTAGGAGATAGATTGTCAGTGGAAGGAGAGCAAGGTTTTAGCTTGAGTAGTAGAGATTTGATGTAAGTAATGGGAACTGGCTCAAATGAAAACAGTTGTGCTAGTGGGACTTGGAGGGGTGGTTGTCGAAACAGAGTTTGGCTTACAGGTTACCAGATTTTGGATGGAAGAGATAAAGTGTTTATTCAGGAGGGTAGCTGTTTCCTGAGAGGAAGAGTTAGGGTATGGGGAGTGATTAGAGGGCTTTCCAGGATAGAGGGCTTTGTTGAGAGTTGACCAAAATTTTCCAGGATTGGATTTGTTGTTAAGCTGAGCAGAGCTATAGTATAACTTTTTGTCATTAGTTGTATGTTTTTTGCAAGGTTCCTCAGTTGCCTGTATTTTTGAAGAAGAGGTGGTTGTTTAGTTTTAGTCCAGGTTTTCCAAGCACTATCTCTTTGTTTCATAAGGGACCTAGTCTCCTTGGAGAGCCAGGGAGCATGATTTGATTTTACTCTGATCTTCCTAGAGGGAGCTAAGGAGTTTAGAGTACTCATGAAGATGCTATTGAAAGTGCTTGCAGCATCGTTTAGGGGCAGATGTTTTAGGATGGACCAGTCTAGGTTGTGGAGAATGGAGTTAAGTTGGGATGAATTGAAAGTCGATAGTTTTCAACAGTCTTTGATAAGGTGGGGTTTAGGAATATGGGAGTAGTGTCTTAAGATGGTGGTAGGGAGATGATCACAGAGGGAGTCAGGTAAGGTGGTAGGATTGTGGTATTGGTGGGGAGAATTGGTAAGTATTCAGTCTATGATGGAGCTGGAGGTGGAATTTTTATGGAGGCGAGTTGGAGATGTTATAAGTTGGTGGAAGCCGTGTAGGTGGATACTGAGTTGGGGGAGTCAGTTGTGAGTTTGGACCAATGTTGACATCACCAAGGATAAGTGTCTCATATGGTATGTTGTGGGAGAACCAGGATAGGATGTATTCAAGAATGGGCAGATTGTTACCAGGAGGAAGGTAGATAGAGACAATTGCAAATTTCTTGTGGGGATTCAGATGGCATTTAAGGATGATGATTTCAGCTGGAAGAAAGTCAGGAACTGGGGAAGGGTATGGTGAGAGGTTAAGCTTGTTTAAGTAGAGGATGGCCACGCCCGGTCTATCAGATTGGAAGATATTATAACCTGGTGGGAGTATTTCACTATTTGAGATTTGTGGCTTGAGCCAGGTTTCAGATAGGAAGAGGATATGAGGGGTATTGAGAGCTATCCATGAGTGCAGCTCAGTAACTTTATTTGCTAGACCCTGAATATTCAATGAGTAAATAGTTAAGTATTTGAATGGAGATGATTGTTGTGACCGAGGTTGGTGACTGTTAGAGGAGTAAGATGCAAGCAGTGTAGAGGTAGATTTGGAGAGAGTGAGGGTGGGGAGAGAAGAAGAGGGGCCAGTGTTGGGATGGCTATCTCCAGAGCAAAGTGGGTTTTTAGTCTGGAGAGAGTGTGTAGTAGATGCTAGATGGAGTTTGTATAGTTTTGACTTAGCTTTGTGGGTAGGTTTAAAAACCTGTATTATGGATAGTTTATATAGACTTGAGGCAGAGGTGGCAAAGAGATTAGGGGAGATAGTAAAAGATGAAGTAGTTGGATATATGTTGTATGAGTGAGAAGTTGGTGAACATAGGAGTGGGTCAGAGAGATTGGAGTGGTAAAAGATGGAGAGAGAGAATAAGGAGTAGTGTAGAAGATATTAGAAAATAATACATGTTGGAATAAAATATGGTCAGATAGAGTAGGTAGAGACAGTGGTATAGAGGAAGTGTTGTTGACAAGATTGACAGATTAGTAATGTGGTTGTGGCAATAGGCAGGAAGTAGAATTGTAGTGGCTAGTGATACAAGAAGGGGAGGGATAGTTAAGTATAAAGGTAATTGTAATGGGGTGGGTGGGAATGGGGGTAGCGTAAGGGAGTGAAGTGAGACTGAGCTTAGCAAGGGTGAATGGAGTGGGGCTAGCACCCTGGTCAAGATGAAGTCAGAGAAACAATGAGAAAAAGATAGCGAAAAACTAGCTTGAGAGACAAGGATATAAAGTTTCTAAAGGTATAGTCTCCAGAAATAAATAAAAAAGAAATAAAATATAAGCAGATGTATGCTTACAAAAGAACACTGGCCTCAAGATACACAAGTAGATTTACTTGAAGCAAACCCAGTGCTGTATGGTTAAAATAAACTACAATAGAGAGGGGCTTTGGAGGGGGAGAGAGGTCTTACTAGCAGCTGAAAGCAGGGAAAAAAACAATAATATGTAAGAGTTTGAAGACAGTAAAATAGGGCAGGTGCACTAGCAAAGGCAGTTATGAGTTAAGCTAGAAATGAATTCAGGGAAGGGTAAAGTACAGAACAGGAGAATATACACAGAAACAGTATGAGGATAGTGGGTAACCAAAGAGAAAGGATAGGAGCTGCTGGCATCTGCTTTTCGTGGTGACTAGCAAAAAAAAAAAAAAAAAAAAAAAAAAACACTGTAAATTCCTGTTGTGCTTATAAATTCTAGCATTAATTAAAAGATTAGCTTATCGTGTAGTAGTAACTCACTGGGACACATACTTCAGTGGTATTATTTTAAGCTTAAAATGGTGGCTTTCGGACTGATGGTTAGAGTTGCAGGGTATCTGCTAAGGTCCTCAAACCTTTGTTGCCTGTACTGTGGCCAGAAGAAAACCACTGTGAATAATCCACTAGGGTTCAGTGGTATTATTTTAAGCTTAAAATGGTGGCTTCCAGACCAATGGTTAGAGTTGCACGGTATCTGGAAATTCCCTGCCAATAGAAGTTCTGCATAATACTCCTCTTTGTGCATTTTATACCCATATGACCTGTAAAAGGAATATTATGGGCTATGGCTAGAAGCACCAGATGGTATGCTCTAGGCACTACCAACTGCTGTACTCTTTCACCTTCTAGCCCTCCCTCAGGGGTCTACTCTCTGTACAGTAAACCTTTGTCCCAGTATACTGATTCCCCCTTCCCTTGAAAATCAGATGCCTCCCTAGCTACCTGCTTCAGGCCTTGCAATGTAGGGTCTGAGAGCTGAGCCTGTCTCAACTCTCTCCTTGTAACCCTTCCCAGCTCCCATTCCACAGGAAGTCTGGCATCCTCAGACAGTGGTGCCTGTCAGCCTGGGTACTACTACTCACCTCTACCTTTGCAGTCACTCTGTCCAAGGGACCCTCAATGTCCTCAAGCAGCTGTGGCTCACCTTCAGTCTCACTGCTACAGGGTAGCTCCTTCCCTGAAGTAACCACCTCACCAGTCCTGGCTGCAAGTATGCAGTCTGTCTGGGTCTCCCTCAGGCTTCCAGATCCCCATGCTTGTCTCCTAGCCTGACTGTGCGTAACTGCATAGGCATATGGTACTGCCTCATCCAAATCCTTCCCTATCAGGACATCTGCAGGATGGTAGTTCAGTACCCCTGTTGTCTCACGACAACCTACTATTGGCATTTTGTCTTTCCCACTTACTGGCTCCCTCACCTTTTGTTCCCCACCTTGCCTCCATGGACACCTGTATGCCACATGGCCCCACTGGTTGCATTCAAAACATTTAACCCTAGCTCCTGGATGAGTACCTGGGCTAGTGGCTTCCCCTGCTACTGGCAGATTCTGTTGGGGCAGTCTCTGCTGACCACCATTTTTTCCTTTAGACCCATGAGCAGTAATGGGATCCCTTTCCTGTGCAGGGCTGCCCTGTTTGCCAGGTATAGGTCTCCCTTCTTCCCCAACTCAACTAAAGCAGCACTTTGTCTATCAGCTAACCAGATCCTCATGTCCTCAGGCAAAGTGCTAAGGGCTCGTTCTCTCACCAAAAGGTCTGCCAGCCCTTCAAAAGTGGTGACCTAACATCCACTCACCCACCTATGGAAATAAGTGTTCAGTTCAGCAACATATTCACACACACTGTCATCTGCCTTGCGTCTATTCTCACAAAACTTTTCCCTATACATTAAAGGTATTAGCTTAAACAATTCTAACAAGTGATTTTTAACAGCAGTATAATCAAAACATGTGTCAGACATTTTTGACAAAACAGTTACAGCTTTACTATGGAGTAAGGGGGTCAGCAACCATACCCAGAGCCTTTGGTCAACACTATACTGTTTGCATGCCAAAATCATCCCCCTCTTTAAACTGCAGAAGAAATTTCCTGACCTTTTGTGCTTCTGGGGGTCCAGTTACTCCCTTCCCCATTACCCCCATGACTCTGGTGAAGACTCAGCATTTCCCTCTCATGCCTCCTCTGCCGCTCCTTTTCCTTGGCTTCTATCTCAAAACGCATGGCCTCCCACTCAAGTCTCTTTAGCTCCAGATGGATGTTTAAGTCCTCTGCAGAAAGGATGAGCTGTCCATTCTCCAAGGGTATTATATCTCCAGTGCCAGTCTAATTGTCCTCCTGGTTGCTGTTTTCTGATGCCACTGTAACCAAGGCTGCAATGAGGTCTGCCTTAGTCAGGTTTCCATGCACCAGTCCCCTAGATTGGCACATCTCCTCCAGATGGCTACTTGTCAGCTTTCCATACTCCTCTGCTGACATGCTGCCTGCTCACCCTGACTAAGCTAACAAAATAAATAAAATAATTGTGATCTGAAATCTGAGTATTCACTGCATAGCTGATTTAGAGTACAAAACACCTTCAAAGCTCACTGTACACAAGCTACAGGAATTCACTCTACCCACACCACTACAAGCCAATTAGTATTTGCCAACCAATTAATATATGGTGTGGATATCCCACCTCTGCCAAACAATTAATATGTGATGCCCATGCCCTGGCCCTGCAATCAAGGAGCCTCAGTCCTCACCACTAACACCAGTGTGGGGGCATCTCATATAGGAGGAAAGGATAACAAATACTCACAGTAAAGTGCAATTTTACTTAAGAGCACACAGACATCACAGTCAATCCAGGGCTGGTCACTCCCTTGCTCTTCAGGTCCCCAGTATGACTCCCCACCGACACAGCTATATAGTCCAGATCTCAGCCTAGTGGGCAAGCTAAACCCTCCAGCACCCTCTCTGTCCGACCAGTGCTTTGTGTCCCTGCCCAAGTAGCTGACACACACACACACACACACACACACACACACACACACACACACACACACACACACACACACACACACACACACACACACTCCTGGAAGAAGACTGGCACACGTTCTCCAGCTGTGCCCCTTTTTCCCAGATATACGGTAGTATCAGCTGCCACCACCCACTAATATTTATCAGCTAATCAAAGGCCCTTAAAAGGGTGTCCAATTATTAGTTTGCAATATTATTATCCAAATGGTAGTATAACTAAACAGTCAAGGCTTCTTAGAGTGACTTGGTACAGGATCACTATATACATGCAATGTGCTCTTAGAGCTTAACTTATCTCTACACAAAATACCCACAGTTGAAAAGTTTTAAAATATTTAATGATAAATAATAAAAACACAAGACAATATTTTTTACTACACAGTGCTTGTCAAGAGTTCAGAGATCACAGAGAAATACTTAAAATAATTCAGTAGTACAATTCTGACATCACAGAAAAACACTTAGTCTAATCTTTCTAGTTTCTAGCTATTTCTAAGAGAAAACAGAAATCTAAGATAAACTTACATATAGAACAAGCCAGTGCTGATGAGTTGGATAGTCAGGACAAAAATGCTTTTTGCTCTCTGATTCTCCCTGTTTTTAAAATCACATTCCTGGTTCACATTACATCATTCTTCATATTTCCGTGGGTTCCCAGGCTAACAGAAACTACATTTACATTCTTAACATCTTCTTTTGTTATCTTGCAGCTGGTCAGGAAGCAGAGCAATAAAAATATATTTGCATGTTTAAATGCAGCAATTTGACTCTTGGTTAAAACAACAGAAAGAATGTCTTCATTTAGACATTTCAGCACCGTGTTTACATCAATGGGTCACAACATGCTTTACTTGGTCAGCTTTCTGCCAGCAGAGTGCACTGTTGTTACATTTTTTGCAGTTCCACATCTAACAGCAGTCTTTTCACATTTAAGACAACGAGCCTGTAGCTTACATTAATATTTACAAATGACAGAATTATCTATACAATTCTATCTGGCTAGGCTGGCAGCCTTCATAAATGCCTATACAATATTGCCAAACTATGGAATAGCCTCCCCTCATCGATTACTCAACTTGACACCCTAATGGTCTTTAAAGCTCTAAAAACCCACTTTTTAAAAAATCCTACATGTACCTGTGAAATACAAAGCCCTCTTAACTTCTCAAACATTTTTTCCTTAATTCTTGCCTTCAACCCTCTCTTATATCTTTACTGCTTCTCTCAATCTTTATTCTCCTACATGTGATATATGCCACTGTTGTCTATTATGCTTCTGTGATTGAAAGTATATTTAAGCATTTTATATGCATCTCTTTAAATTTGTGTTTGCTTTTTGCATTTGTTCCTCTATAATTTGTACAATATATTGTTTGTCTGTTTAACTGTGGAGCTTTTCTCCCCAGGCCTCCACTGAAAATGGGTTTTTAACCCAGCAGACTTTCCCGGTCAACAAATGTCAGTAAATAAATAAATAACATCTGCCACCACACCTTTATCAATTTTCTATATCAAGTTGTTATAAAAAATGCAGGTTTGAAAGTAAAAAAAAAAAAAAACATGTTGTGAGAGATCAACCATGGTAAGAAGAGGTTCAATAAAACCTTCTTAAAACTTTTATCTATTTTACTGCTGAAATTGACAGGTCTGTAATTTTCTGTCATGTTTGTATTACTGATGTTGGGATCAATCACAATAATAGCAGGTTTCCATTGATATATGACATAGCCTTTTTCTAAACTCTTTTCAAACAATGCCACAAGGTATGGTATAATGGTATTTATAATCCTAAACAGGGCAAAAAGCATTTGGGCCATCATGTCTAGCAACTATATCAGGTATAATTGAGTGCAGAGCTTTGTTACCCTATCTTCAGTAATTAGAGGGTAATAAGTTATCTTACCTATAACTAATTATATATGAAAATATATATTTATCTCCTGATTTTTCCAAAAAACATATTATTAAATACCACTCCTTGTCTACTATGGTTATCTATTAATTAATTACCTACATGTCTGAACTAATCCTACAAAATGCTCTCCCATATGTTTTTCGAAAAAAAGTTTTTTTTGTTGTCTTTAGTGTAACTTGCCTGGTCCTTTTCATAATTTGATTTTAAATGCTGTATTTTCATCCTAACCACTGACGTTAAATTTCCAGATTTTGTCTAGTAGGACATTTTATATATAAACCATGTCAATTTTATTTTTCTGTGCATAACATTTTAAAGAATTGATTACTATGAAGAATGTTTCTTAAGTTTCTTAACTTCGTCTATTAGTTCTCTTTTTAGTAAAAACAAAATGAAAACTCCAGCAAAGCTAGCACTTCCACTGAGTGACCCCCCCCCCCAAACCTCTTGTATCAGAGGCACATGGGATATATGCAAATGATCCTTATGAACATCAGGTGTTTCAGCTAATTGGTGATTCTGAATGCCCATGACTTGTTTCGTCATTGTAATAGACAATTTCAGGACAATAAAGCCAAACCCTACTAGCTGTGGATATGCATATTTTGGCCTTGTTATGACCTCATCAGCACAGCACAAACAGAGTGTTTGACTAAGCATTAGAAACACAGGGCTGTTATACCCAGCTGATGTCCATTATTAGGGTCACTGCAATACTACTCTTTTTAGACAAATCTTTCAATGACTGAATGCATTTTTGTCTTAAAACACTATTAGTGCTCTTGCTCATTATAGGCTGCAGCTATCATATTTTGTTTCTATTATTTGATAACACTGTATTGTATAAAACCTCCTATCTATATTATCAACAAGCTTAGGCTTATTTGCTGACAGACTGATACCCAAACAGAAACAAAAAATATCAGATCTCAGTCTTAATCCAGTTTTTATTAGAAGTTCAGTGATAACATCAAGGTACAGGGTTTGATTCTGACCTCTGGTTATTGGCTAATCTTGTAGTAGAATGCAGAATGATTGCCTAGTATTAAGCACTAGTTCATGTAATATCAACTATACTCTTACCTCTAGTAGGAATATGCACTACTTGAGAAAGTACAGTTGTGTAAGTCCTACTTACTTAAGTCCTACTTACCCATAACAGTAGATGTTTGGATTTCTAAATTGCTGCAGTGGCCTATGGGGAGTGTACTGCCAAGGACACAGGACCAGTACAACCTGCCAAAACTCTAGCTCTCCTACTTTTAACTCACTTTGGCTTCTGAAAGCCTACACCATTTTTGGAGGGAAGTATATCAGCAACCAAAGTGAGGTACATCTTCAGGATTTTACTACACCAGGAAAGGATGGAAGATTCATCCTAAGCCAACAATCAGTAATCACCATAAAAGTCATCCAAACAACAAGAAGGGTAACAAAGCCTAGCCAGAATGTGTTGGCTTTCGCCACCCCCTTAGATTAGTTCCTTGTGCCTCTGTCCAGCAGAGCCATTGAAGTGATCCCTAGGGTAAACTTTCTGTATCCCATCCACTCGTCAAGGTTTCTCTTGAAGAGGGTTAGCAAGGAACTCTGCCTAATGTAGATTGGAATCTTGTTCCAGGGCATGGGAAGTCTCTGGGACAGGAATCTATCCCTCCAGCACATCTTATTTATTGTTGTGGTGAGGTTTAGATCACTGGAGTGTGTGGCTTGAGGGGATATGGTTTTCTTTAGGTGGAGCATGTCCATCAATTCTGGGTTGAACATGGCCTTGTACATCAAGCAGAGATCACCTCTGAGTAGGCAATATGCAACTGAGTACAGCTGGAGTTTCTTCAGTTGAGCTGCATAGGGCATCTGCTTGAGGCCAGTGATCTTCATGGTGAGGTACTTCTGTGGTCTTTCCAGTTGTTCCAGGTGTCTTGTAAGGTACATCCCAAATGGGGCATTGTACTCTATGATGGGTCTGATGAGTGATGCGTAGAGTGGCCCAATGACCTCTTTTGATCTGGATGCTAACCCTTTTGTGATTAGGTGGGCCACATAGAAGGATTCTCTAATCACTTTGGCAATGTGATTATCAAAGGAGAGGTTACTATCTACTTGGGTCCCCAGATCCCTTATTACGTCTTCCGTATTTAGGGGGCTACCACCTATGTGGTAGTTTGTGGGTACTTTGTTTTTTTCCAAAGGAGATGACTGTACTTTTTGGCATTTAGCTTGAGGCCATGGTTTTGACACCAGGTATCTGTCTCAGTGAAACCCTTTTGGAGGATGTTTGTGTCAACTGGAGTGTCAGTTATAGCCCCTACCTTGCAGTCATCTACAAACTTGGTCAGCCATAGTCCTCCTGTGCTTGCCTGTACCTCTGAGAAGTATATGCCAAACAGGAGGGGTCCTAGGACTGAGCCCTGGGGAATGGCACTTGTAACTGGTTTAGAGTCAGACCTAGCTCCCGCAACTCTTACCATGTGGGTTCTGTCCGTGAGCCAGTTGGCAACTCATCTTGTGACGTAGAGGTTTATGTTCATGCTGGTGAGATTGTCTATAATACCTGAGTGGGGAATGGTGTCAAAGGCCTTTGCGAGGTCTAGGTAGGCTGTGTGTACCACCTTTCCTTCATCTATAACCTTGGTAACGGTCTCAAAGAAGTCCACCATGTTTAGGAGGCATGATCTGCCCTTAACAAAGCCGAACTGGGTAGGGTCCAGTGTTTGGAGGTTTCCTATGTCTCTGTTAATGAGATCCATGATCATGTGCTCCATAGCTTTGCAAACCAAGCTAGTCAGGCTTATAGGGCGATAGTTCCCGGGGTCTGTTGTGGCTCCACCTTTGTGGAGCGGAATAACCGTTGCTGTGCACTAATCTGTGGTCACATAGCCTGTGGAGGGGCTGAGTTTAAACAGTGTGTTTAGGTGAGGGGTTAGTTCATCTTTGAGCTCATGTAGGACGCAGCCTGGGACACCATCCGGTCCCATTGATGCTGTGTTTTTGGCTTTGGAGCGAGCTGTTTTAACCTGAGTGTCTGTGATTTCAGGGGCACTGCATTCTTTTGGTATAGTTATAGGCCCTTTTGGGGGTGACAGGGGGGTGAAGTTTGCACAGAATCTGTCTGCCAGGATGATGGCTATATCAGTCGGTTCAGTGTATTTTGTGCCATTCTGAACTAACTCTGAGCAGATTTGAGAATTGCCACTTAGATTCTTGAGATACCTAAAGAATGTCTTGTGGTTATCTTTGGAGTCAATTGCAATTTTTCTTTCGAAGCTAGCCTTGGATGATTTTATGAGGGAACATAGTTTCTTGCTGATACTGATCAGGGATGTCTTCCCTTCTTGGGATTTTACTCTTTTCTGTACTAGTTTCCTCCTTCTATTGTATAGCTTGTTTATGGCAGGAGTCCATCAGACTGGTTTCCTTTTCTTGGAGGAGTGAGGCTTGGTTTTGTTTGGGATAGCATGAACCATGCATTCTTGTAGGTGCCCATAGAGTGCATTAGTAAAGGATTTTGCAGCTTGGACAGCGTTATCCTTTAGCATGGGGGCTTTGAAACTTCCCACCTCTGTCTTAAGTAACATGGTTTGCATTTGAAATGTTTTTCACGGTGGTTTTTTTGACCGGGGGTGGTGGCGGAATGTGGATATCCAGAGTGATTAGTTTATGGTCAGATCTAACCAGTGAGGGGTTGACCTCCAGTGTGGAACACCGTCCGCCCATGTTGGTGATGACCAGGTCCAATATGTTGTATGTTGTAAAGGGCCCAAAGCTCATAGATGATGTAGAGATTTCAAAGCATGTATAACTACTAGCATTTACTTGATGTTTATATGTTTTGGTGTATCTGAAGAGTCTCACAGACCTTTCACTTCTACTCCCATGGAAACCACATCCCAATTATAATTTGAAGAGTCTATCTGGACAGATTAAAAACTGGGGTTGCATGAGAGAAAGGGAGTCTTGGACTGAGAGGCATTCGATTCCTTTAACACTGCAGTTCTCACCTTACAAATCCCATCATGGGAATCTGAAAGTCGAAGGGGTATAGGCACTGGAAGTATAAACTTTTTAGGTACCACTGGATTTTTCTTATGTATAATCTGGCATGTGATATCACGAGGATGATGGATGCCTTAATAACTAGAATCCTAAGAAATTCTCTTGCAGGATCCTGAAGTATTGAGAAAAAAAAATAAGAAAGATTAGTTGGTAAGTTATTACCTTTTATTTTGAAAGGAAGGCCTCTTGCTTGAGTATATCTAACAGACATCCCAGAATGGCAATTTCATGGGAGGGTGTGAAGCAAGAGTTTTGTAGGTTCAAGTGAAATCCTAGATTTTACAGGAGGTTGGATAACTTTGTTTAGGACTCCAAACATGTGGGAGAAGACTCTACAGTAATAAGCAAGTCATCTAAATAAGGAATAATGTGGATATCCTACAATCTGCAGTAAGCCACTACTGGGGCTGGGCACTTTGTGATCACTTGAGGTGCAGCGGGTAGCCCAAAGGGTAATGCAGAGTACAGACAATGCGAAACAGGTACAGCAGACCCTAGAAATTTCTTAACAGACATTTGAAGAAGTTATGAGATGACTGGCCAAGATTCCATGCTCTTTCAATATACCTTAAGTAAGCATTCACTTTCATTACAATGCATTTTCTAGCTAAATCAGATAGTAAATCTCAGAAAAGTTTAAAAACTTCTACAATAAAAGCGTTAATAAATATGAAATTTATATCTATGTCAGAAAGCAAAATCAGTTTAAATACTTCTAGTAAAAACACAAGCAGAAAATGTGTGGTTTATCATTAAGAACTGGGCAAAGCAGTCTAAAAAATGCATTCCTGAAACGTTCATTTAAATATAATTGTTATTAGTTTAGGAATTTCAGATACTTCCAGACACAAAAAGATCAAGGAGCAGAAGAAAGCTATAATAAGTAAGGTTATGGAAAGACTTCTCATTTATAGTATGAATATGGTTTCTGATTTACATAACATGCAAACTGTAACAAATTCTAGTTTATAGTCTTTGGAAATCAGTGTAAATGCTACAGCATATGTAGTTTGGAATGCTAAGTTAAACTGCAGTATTGCAAATGTAGATCAGCCTGATGTAAACACAGCCAGTGTATGTGGTATGCAGATTTCAGGACAGAACACAGTGCAGACCTTCTCAGTGTCTCAAGTTAATGTTATCAGTATGATTTCAGATGCAAATAATATTCATAATGTATTAAAATCTAGTTTGTTGTTTTCGGAAGGCAGTGCAAATATTGCACTGGGGGATAGCATTGCAGAATTAGATTGCAAAAACTGACAACAATCCAGAAGAAACAGGTCAGTCTGATACAATGAACTCCAGTGTAAATGATACAATGACTTCAGGGCAAAATAAAGGCAAAACACATATCATAGCTCAAGTCAATGTTGTTACCAGTTCTATAGAAAGGGATGACTTTTAGAATCCAGCATCAAAGCAGTTGATTTATCCGACATGCTTTAAGGTAGAGAAGGATGGTAGACCATACATTTCCTTTTTTACAGGGAAGGAATTATGAAATAATATACTGATTTATAGAGACACAACAGTTTCAATTACAAAAATAACTCTACCAGAAAACACAAGTACAGTTTTAATGTTGTCAGGATTTGGTGTCAAACTTTACAGCAGCAAACACTGTCAACAAAGTGAGGATTCAACAGAGGGTGCTGCAACCCTCTATACATGCATACAGTGATGCAGTGGTTGGCATTGTCACTTCACAGCAAGAGGTTCTGTAGTTTGATTCTCAACTGCGGTGACTTCTGTAAAAGTCTGCATGCCCTCCCTGTATTTGCCTGGGTTTCCTCCGGGTGCTCCGGTTTCCTCTCACATTCCAAAGACATGCATCTGGAGCATTTCTCCTGGGGCCTCTGCTGAAAATAGTCCTAGCTGGACCTTCCTGGTAAACAAACATTAGATAAATATATATATATATATATATATATATATATATATATATATATATATATATAGGCTTACTATCAAAATCTTGAAGGAAAAAAAACTATATATATATATATATATATATATATATATATATATATATATATATAGGCTTACTATCAAAATCTTGATCTTGAAGGCAAAATATTTTGCCATCAAAGCAACTAACGAAATTTCCAAAAATGAAAACAAAATCTAGCCTAAATGTCAAACGTCGCAAACACGAAGAATGACATTCAATATACCAGACTTCTGGTTTTGAAAGTCTGTATGTCCTTTTATGTTTTAGCAGGAGGTAAAGCCACCCTACATCCCCCCATAAATAGCAAGTCTAAGATCACACTACAGTGAGGAAAGGGGTAAGTTCCCTGATCCTCACTGTACCGCAATCTCCATTCACAATGCCGAATTTATAAGAATGAATCAAGCTTTACATTTGTTATTATTTATTTTATTTTACATTTGTTTACCAGGATAGTCCGACTGGACCAGGTCCAGTTACAGGGGAGGCCCGAGGAGAAAAGCTGCGCATTTAAATACCAATCAGACAAAACAATCAGACAGAAACATAAAACAGACAAAGAGAATATCAACAAAATATGAAGTAATAAAAAAACAATATGGTTATCGTGGTTACCAAGGGAAATGTCATGCTAGAGATAAAGAAATTAGAGTTGTGGTACTGTAGCATATATACAGTAAGTATACTAGGAAGGAAGGTATATGAAGAAGCAAAATAAATGTTATGTAATACATGGACATAACCAGGTGTTCATAAGATGCGATTTAAGTGAGTTTTTGAACAGTGTGGTAGTGGATGCAGAAGTCAGAGAACAGGGGAGGCAATTCCAGGTTCTGGATATGGTGTGGGAGAATAGGGCTTTCCCAGCATTATTGTTAGCCCTTGAGCTACAGAGTAGTGATTTGTCAGTAGAACGGAGAGGGTGATTAGCTTTCTAGTGAGTGAGAAGCTGACTTAGCACTGGGGTTTTATCAGGATGTTTCAGGATGTTATAGGCAATGATTAGTTGGTGGTAACTGAGTAGCTGAGGAAGTTCTAGTCATCGTAGGCCCCTCAGAGCCTGACAGTGGTGGGTTCTGAAAGAGAAACTGTTAGAAAACATGGCAATTTTATTATAGCATGACTCAAGTTTTCCAAGATCAAGTTTTCTGGTCAGGGTAAGAACTGGTGCTGTGTACATTAGTGTGGACAATAGGTGAGTTTGGCTAGGGTTATTATGATGTCATATTATTCCAGTTTGACATTGCGAAACTTTGAAAAATGCCTTTCACCTGCACAACCTTTGGACTCGAGCCTTCGGAATTTAGATGGTAAATAATATATATATATATATATATATATATATATATATATATATATATTTATATATATATATATATATATATATATATATATATATGTGTGTGTGTGTGTGTGTGTCACAGCACTACTCTTACGCAAGCAAGCCACCTTTTTGCTGGACACCCTCATTTCCTCTTGCCTTCTTATTGTCTGTCCCAAATCTTCTTCATCAGATTGTCTTCTGCTTTTCTGCACATGCTCAAACTACTGTAATCTGTTCTCTTTGACCTTCTAGGCAATTGGACCTACTTTGGCTTCTGCTCTGGTGTCCTCATTTCTTTGTCTGTCCCACTGTGTCTCAGGCATTTCATCTCTATCACCTCTAGCTTCTTCAAATGCTTTGCCTTTATTGCTCAAACAAGTAGAGATATAAAAAATATTAATGTTATAAAATACAGATGCTAGAATGTTAAAATGTAGAAAATGTTATACATTAATATATATATATATATATATATATATAGATATATATATAGAAATAGTGTATACAACCAAATATATCTATGTTAAAAAACAATGCAACATCGATTTTATTGGTAGGCTACTTTAATTAATCAATAACGGATGACGTGATGTGTTATATTGAAGATTTACAAATGGTTGACATGGTTTAATCATGAGGGCGAAGCCCGAGTGATTAAATAAAGCCAACCATGGGTATATTTCAATATACCACAACCACAGAGTTGGTTATTGCTATTATACAATGACATTATTTAAAAAAAACCCTCACTTTTCTTAAATAATGTCTTTGTACAATGGTGCATTACTGTTCTTCCGCCGGTGGTGGTATACTGCTTCCTTGTGTTGATGTACTGTGCATGAGTATGGGAATTGCGTTCCTACACATACCCAGTACATCGATGCTTTGAAATGGAAGCAATTTAGAAAAGAAAGTTTCAGTTGCTCCATTTTTTCTTTTTATTTATTAAAAAAGAAAAAAGGTTTTGGACACTTTATACCAATGGAAAAAAATCTGGGTGACCGGACCTTTTTCCGTTGGTATATTGTGGGATTTACAACGGGCACGCTGGCCAATCAGCATGCACGTTTTGGAATATTAATGGAGGTCATTGTATAATGTATTTTATTCCTGTACAAAAGACAGAGTGAATGATTTTGCTTTGGTTTGTAATATGGACATTAGACTTGGTTTTATGTTGTACACTGTTTATATGTCTTAATGTTTAGCACTTTTTAACATTTTAATATTCTGGCATCTGTATTTTATAACATTATTTTTTTTTCTTTGTACTTGCTTGTTCAGGGTTATCTGGTTGCAATGTTTTTATTGGTTTATATGTAGCAAGTGACTTAATTACTGAATTATATATTTATTTCCTTTATATGTGATTTTGTAAGTGTGGCTTTAAAGCTCTTAAAACCCACTTTTTAAAAAATCCTACACATGTACCTGTGAAATACAAAGCCCTCTTAACTTCTCAAACATTTTTCCTTAATTTTGCCTTCAACCCTCTCTTTATATCTTTTACTGCTTTCCTCAATCTTTTTATTCTCCTACATGTGATATATGCCACTGTTGCTATTATGCTTCTGTGATTGAAAGTATATTTAAGCATTTTATATGCATCTCTCTTAAATTTGTGTTTGCTTTTTGCATTTGTTCCTCTATAATTTCCAGGCCAATATATTGTTTGTTCGTTTAACTGTGGAGCTTTTCTCCCAGGCCTCCACTGAAAATGGGTTTTTAACTCCAGCAGACTTTCCCGTCAACAAATGTCAGTAAATAAATAAATAACATCTGCCACCACACCTTATCAATTTTCTATATCAAGTTGTTATAAAAAATGCAGGTTTGAAAGTAAAAAAAACATGTTGTGAGAGATCAACCATGGTAAGAAGAGGTTCAATAAAACCTTCTTAAACCTATCTATTTTACTGCTGAAATTGACAGGTCTGTAATTTCTGTCATGTTTGTGGCCACTGATGCTGGGATCAATCACACAATAGCAGGTTTCCATTGATATATGACATAGCCTTTTTCTAAACTCTTTTCAAACAATGCTACAAGGTATTATGGTATAATGGTATTTATACTAAACAGGGGCAAAAGCATTTGGGCCATCATGTCTATAGCAACTATATCAGGTATAATTGAGTGCAGAGCTTGTTACCCTATCTTCAGTAATTAGAGTAAGTAATAAGTTATCTTACCTATAACTAATTATATATGAAAATATATATTTATCTCTCCTGATTTTTCCAAAAACATATTATTAAATACCACTCCTTTGTCTAATATGGTTATTCATTAATTAATTACCTACATGTCTGAACTAACTTACAAAATGCTCTCTCCCATATAAGTTTTCGAAGTTTTTTTGTTGTCTTTAGTGTAATCCTTGCCTGGTCCTTTCTTTTCATAATTTGATTTTTAAATGCTGTATTTTCATCCTAACTACTGACGAATTTCCAGATTTTGTCTAGTAGGACATTTTATATAAACCATGTCAATTTTATTTTTCTGTGCATAACATTTTAAAGAATTGACATTATGAAGAATGTTTCTAAGTTTCTAACTTCGCTCATTAGTAAGTTCTCTTTAGTAAAACAAAATGAAAAACTCCAGCAAAAGCTAGCACTTCCACTGAGTGACCCCCAAACCTCTTGTATCAGAGGCACATGGGATATGCAAATGATCCTTATGAACATCAGGTGTTTCAGCTAATTGGTGATTCTGAATGCCCATGACTTTGCTCTCGTCATTGTAATAGACAATTTCAGGACAAAATAAAACCCTACTAGCTGTGGATATGCATATTTGGCCTTGTTATGCACCATCAGCACAGCACAACAGAGTGTTTGACTAAGCATTAGAAACACAGGGTTGCTATACCCAGCTGATGTCCATTATTAGTCACTGCAATACTACTCTTTTTAGACAAATCTTTCAATGACTGAATGCATTTTGTCTTAAAAACACTATTAGTGCCTTTGCTCATTATAGGCTGCAGCTATCATATTTTGTTTCTATTATTTGATAACACTGTATTGTATAAAACCTCCTTATATTATCAACAAGCTTAGGCTTATTTGCTGGACAGACTGATACCCAAACAGAAACAAAAAAATATCAGATCTCAGTCTTAACCAGTTTTATTAGGGAAGTTCAGTGGATAAATAAGGTACAGGGTTTGATTCCCACCCCTGGCTATTGGCTAATCTTTGTAGTAGAATGCAGATTGCCTAGCATTAAGCACTAGTCACTATCAACTATACTCTTACCTCTAGTAGGAATATGTACTTGAGAAAAGTACAGTTGTGTAAGTCCTACTTACTTAAGTCCTACTTACTCCATAACAGTAGATGTTTGATTTCTAAATTGCTGCAGTGGCTCATGGGAGTGTACTGCCAAGACACAGGACCAGTACAACCTGCCAAAAACTCTAGCTCTCCTACTTTAACTCACTTTGGCTTCTGAAAGCCTACACCATTTTTGGAGGGAAGTATATCAGCAACCAAAGTGAGGTACATCTTCAAGGATTTTACTACACCAGGAAAAGGATGGAAGAGATTCATCCTAAGCCAACAATCAGTGCAATCACCATAAAAGTCATCCAAACAACAAGAAGGGTAACAAAGCTCTTAGCCAGAGATGTGTTGGCTTCGCCACCCACCTAGATTAGTTCCTTGTGCCTCTGTCCAGCAGGGAGCCATTGAAGTGATCCCTAGGGTAAACTTTCTGTATCCCATCCACTGGGCCAAGGTTTCTCTTGAAGAGGGTTAGTAGAACTCTTGCCTAATGTAGATTGGAATCTTGTTCCAGGGCATGGGAAGCTTCTCTTGGGATGTGAATCTATCCCTTCCAGCACATCTTATTTATTGTTGTGGTGAGGTTTAAGGGATCACTAGGAGTGTGTGGCTTGAGGGGATATGGTTTTCTTTAGGTGGAGCATGTCCATCAATTCTGGGTTGAACATGGCCTTGTGCATCAAAGCAGAGATCTCACGCCCTCTGAGTAGGCACATGGCAACTGGAGTACAGCTGGAGTTTCTTCAGTTGAGCTGCATAGGGCATCTGCTTGAGGCCAGTGATCTTCATGGTGAGGTACTCTCTGTGGTCTTTCCAGTTGTTCCAGGTGTCTTATCAGAATTACATCCCAAATGGGGCATTGTTACTCTATGATGGGTCTGATGAGTGATGCTCGCGTGAAGTGGCCCAATGACCCTTTTTGATCTGGATGCTAACCCTTTTGTGATTAGGTGGGCCACATAGAAGGATTCTCTAATCACTTTTGGCAATGTGATTATCAAAAGGAGAGGAGTTACTATCTACTTGGGTCCCCAGATCCCTATTACGTCTTCCTGTGTTATGGGGGCTACCACCTATGTGGTAGTTTGTGGGTACTTTGTTTTTTCCAAAGGAGATGACTGTATTTCTTTTGGCATTTAGCTTGAGGCCATGGTTTTGACACCAGGTATCTGTCTCTTGTGCAGAAACCCTTTTGGAGTGATGTTTGGTAATGTCAGCTGGAGTGTCAGTTATAGCCAGCCCTACCTTTTGCAGTCATCTACAAACTTGGTCAGCCCGCAGTCCTCCTGTGCTTGCCTGTACCTCTGAGAAGTATATGCCAAACGAAGGAGGGTCCCTAGGACCCCGGAAGCCCTGGGGAATGGCACTTGTAACTGGTTTAGAGTCAGACCCAGCTCCCCGCAACTCTTACCATGTGGGTTCTTGGTCCAAGTGAGCCAGTTGGCAACTCATCTTATTGTGACGTATGTTTATGTTCATGCTGGTGAGATTGTCTATAATACCTGAGTGGGGAATGGTGTCAAAGGCCTTTATGCGAGGTCTACAGGTAGGCTAATGTGTACCACCTTTCCTTCATCTATAACCTTGGTAACGGGTCTCAAAGAAGTCCCACCATGTTTAGGAGGCATGATCTGCCCTTAACAAAAGCCGAACTGGGTAGGAATCCAGTGTTTGGAGGTTTCCTATGTCTCTGTTAATGAGATCCATGATCATGTGCTCCATAGCTTGCAAGGCCAAGCTAGTCCAGGCTTATAGAGGCTGATAGTTCCCCGGGTCTGTTGTGGCTCCACTGCTTTGTGGGAAGCCGGAATAACCGTTGCTGTGCACTAATCTGTGGTCAAGCATAGCCTGTGGAGGGGCTGAGTTTAAACAGTGTGTGTTTAGGTGAGGGGTTAGTTCATCTTTGAGCTCATGTAGGACGCAGCCTGGGACACCATCCGGTCCCATTGATGCTGTGTTTTCTTGGCTTTGGAGCCGAAGCTGTTTTAACCTGAGTGTCTGTGATTTCAGGGGCACTACATTCTTTTGGTATAGGCTATAGGCCCTTTTGGGGGTGAGGGGGGTGGTTGCACAGAATCTCGTCTGCCAGGATGAGATGGCTATATCAGTTAGGTTCAGTGTATTTTGTGCCATTCTTGAACTAACTCTGAGGCAGAATTTGAGAGTGCCACTTAGATTCTTGAGATACCTAAAGAATGTCTTGTGGATTTAGTCTTTGGAGTCAATTACGTAATTTTTCCTTCGAAGCTAGCCTTGGATGATTTTTTATGAGGGAACATAGTTTCTTGCTGATACTGGATCAGGGATGTCTTCCCCTTCTGGGATTTTATAACTTTCTGGTACTAGTTTTCCTCTATTCTATTGTTATAGCTTCTGTTTATGGCAGGAGTCCATCAGACTGGTTTCCTTTTCTTGGAGTGAGTGAGCTTGGTTTTGTTTGGGATAGCATGAACCATGCATTCTTGTAGATGCCTATAGAGTGCATTAGTAAAAGGGATTTTGCAGCTTGGACAAGCGTTATCCTTAGCTTATGGGGGGCTTTAGAAACTTCCCACCTCTCTGTCTTAAGTAACATGGTTTGCATTTGAAATGTTTTTCACGGTGGTTTTTGACCGGGGGTGGTGGGCGAATGTGGATATCCAGAGTGATTAGTTTATGGTCAGATCTAACCAGTTGAGGGGTTGACCTCCGTGTGTGTGGAACACCGTCCGCACCACATGTTGGTGATGACCAGGTCCATATATGTTGTATGTTGTAAAGGGCCCCAAAGCTCATAGATGATGTAGAGATTTCAAAGCATGTGGCAACTACCTTTTAGCATTTTACTTGATGTTTATATGTTTTGGTGTAATCTGAAGAGTCTCTCACTAGACCTTTCACTTCTACTCCCCATGGAAACCACATCCCAATTATAATTTGAAAGAGTCTATCTGGACAGATTAAAAACTGGGGTTTGCATGAGAGAAAGGAGTCTTGGACTGAGAGGCATTCGATTCCTTCCCAACACTGCAGTTCTCACCTTACAAATCCCATCATGGGAATCTGAAAGTCGAGAGAAGGGGTATAGGCACTGGAAGTTATAAACTTTTTAGGTACCACTGGATTTTTCTTATGTATAATCTGGCATGTGATATCACTTAGGATGATGGATGCCTTAATAACTAGAATCCTAAGAAATTCTCTTGCAGGATCCTGAAGTATTGAGAAAAAAAAATAAGAAAAGATTAGTTGGTAAGTTAGTTACCTTTTATTTTGAAAGGAAGGCCTCTCTGCTTGAGTATATCTAACAGACATCCCAGAATGGCAATTTCATGGGAGGGTGTGAAGCAAGAGTTTTGTAGGTTCAAAGTGAAATCCTAGATTTTACAGGAAAGGGTTGGATAACTTTGTTTAGGACTCCAAACATGTGGGAGAAGACTCTACAGTAATAAGCAAGTCATCTAAATAAGGAATAATGTGGATATCCTACAATCTGCAGTAAGCCACTACCAGGGCTGGGCACTTCTGTGATCACTTGAGGTGCAGGTTTGTGAGGTAGCCCAAAGGGTAATGCAGAGTACAGACAATGCTTGAAAACAGGTACAGCAGACCCTGGGAAATTTCTTAACAGACATTTGGAAGAAGTTATGAGATGACTGGCCAAGATTCCATGCTCTTTCAATATACCTTTTTAAGTAAGCATTCACTTTCATTACAATGCATTTTTCTAGCTAAATCCAGATAGTAAATCTCAGAAAAGTTTAAAAACTTCTACAATAAAAGCCAAGTTAATAAAGTATGAAATTTATATCTATGTCCAAGAAAGCAAAATCAGTTTAAATACTTCTAGTAAAAACAATGCAAGCAGAAAATGTGTGGTTTATCATTAAGAACTGGGCAAAGCAGTCTAAAAAATGCATTCCTGAAACGTTCATTTAAATATAATTGTTATTAGTTTAGGAATTTCAGATACTTCCAGACACAAAAAGATCAAGGAGCAGAAGAAAGCTATAATAGAAAGTAAGGTTATGGAAAGACTTCTCATTTATAGTATGAATATGGTTTCTGGATTTACATAACATGCAAACTGTAACAAATTCTAGTTTATAGTCTTTGGAAATCAGTGTAAATGCTACAGCATATGTAGTTTGGAATGCTAAGTTAAACTGCAGTATTGCAAATGTAGATCAGCCTGATGTAAACACAGCCAGTGTATGTGGTATGCAGATTTCTCTCAGGACAGAACACAGTTTTGCAGACCTTCTCAGTGTCTCAAGTTAATGTTATCGAGTATGGGATTTCAGATGCAAATAATATTCATAATGTATTTAAAATCTAGTTTGTTTGTTTTCGGAAGGCAGTGCAAAATATTGCACTGGGGATAGCATTGCCAGGAATTAGATTGCAAAAACTGACAACAATCCAGAAGAAACAAGGTCAGTCTGATACAATGAACTCCAGTGTAAATGATACAATGACTTCAGGGCAAAATAAAGGCAAAACACATATCATAGCTCAAGTCAATGTTGTTACCAGTTCTATAGAAAGGGATGACTTTTAGAATCCAGCATCAAAGCAGTTGATTTATCCCCACATGCTTTAAGGTAGAAGAAGCAAAGATGGTAGACCATACATTTCCTTTTTTACAGGGAAGGAATTATGAAATATATATACTTGATTTATAGAGACACAACAGTTTCAATTACAAAAAATAACTCTACCAAGAAAACACAAAATTACAGTTTTAATGTTGTCAGGGATTTGGTGTCAAACTTTACAGCAGCAAACACTCGTCAACAAAGTGAGGATTCAACAGAGGGTGCTGCAACCCTCTGTATACATGCTGCTACCCAGTGATGCAGTGGTTGGCATTGTCACTTCACAGCAAGAGGTTCTGTAGTTTGATTCTCAACTGCGGTGACTTCTGTAAAAGTCTGCATGCCCTCCCTGTATTTCTGCTCTTTCGGGTTTCCTCCGAGATTGCTCCGGTTTCCTCTCACATTCCAAAGACATGCATCTGGAGCATTTTCTCCTGGGGCCTCTGCTGAAAATAGTCCTAGCTGGACCTTCCTGGTAAACAAAATATTAGATAAATATATATATATATATATATATATATATATATATATATATATATATATATATATAGGCTTTTTACTATCAAAATCTTGAAGGAAAAAAAACTATATATATATATATATATATATATATATATATATATATATATATATATAGGCTTACTATCAAAAATCTTGATCTTGAGAGGCAAAATATTTTGCCATCAAAGCAATCTAAATCTAAATTTCCAAAAATGAAAACAAAAATCTAGCCTAAATGTCAAGAGAAGCGTCAAGTAAAATACCTAGAGAATGACATTCAATATACCAGAACTTCTGGTTTCCGAAAGTCTGTATGTCCTTTTATGTTTTACTAGCAAGGAGGTTAAAAGCCACACCCTACATCCCCATAAATAGCAAGTCTAAAGATCACACTACAGTGAGGAAAGGGGTAAGTTCCGATCCTCACTGTACCGCAATCTCCAGATTCACAATGCAGAGATTTATAAGAATGAATCAAGCTTTACATTTGTTATTATTTATTTTTATTTTACATTTGTTTTACCAATAGGATAAATTCCGACTGGACCAGGTCCAGTTACAGGGGAGGCCCGAGGAGAGAAAAGCTGCAGCATTTAAATACCAATCAGACAAAACAATCAGTACAAGAAACATAAAAACAGACAAAAGAGAATATCAACAAAATATGAAGTAATAAAAACAATATGGTTATGTCGTGGTTACCAAGCAAGGGAAATGTCATGCTAGGAGATAAAGAAATTAGAGTTGTGGTAGGCCTTGTAGCATATATACAGTAAGTATACTAGGAAGGAAGGTATATGAAGAAGCAAAATAAATGTTATGTAATACATGGACATAACCGAGGTGTTCATAAGATGCCATTTAAGTGAGTTTTTGAACAGTGTGGTAGTGGATGCAGAAGTCGTGAGAACAGGGAGGCAATTCCAGGTTCTGGATGAATTAGTAGGGAGAATAGGAGGCTTTTCCCAGCATTATTGTTAGCCCTTGAGCTACAGAGTAGTGATTTGTCAGTAGAACGGAGGGTGATTAGCTTTCAGTGAGTGGCAGAGTAGCTGACTTAGCACTGGGGTTTTATCAGGATGTTTCAGGATGTTGGCATAGGCAATGATTAGTTGGTGGTAACTGAGTAGCTGAGGAAGTTCTATCATCACTCCGAGGCCCCTCAGAGCCTGACAGTGGTGGAGTTCTGAAAGAGAAACTGTTAGAGAAAACATGGCAATTTTATTATAGCATGACTCAAGTTTTCCAAGATCAAGTTTTCTGGTCAGGAGTAAGAACTGGTGCTGTGTACATTAGTGTGGACAGCCAGGTGAGTTTGGCTAGAGGTTATTATGATGTCATATTATTCCAGTTTGACATTGCTTGAAACTTTGAAAAAGAAATGCCTTTCACCTGCACAACCTTTGGACCTTCCTCGAATTTCGAGCCTTCGGAATTTAGATGGTAATAATATATATATATATATATATATATATATATATATATATTTATATATATATATATATATATATATATATATATATATATATATATGTGTGTGTGTGTGTGTGTATGTCACAAAGCACTACTCTTACGCAAGCAAGCCACCTTTTGCTGGACACCTCATTTCTCCTCTTGCCTTCTTTATTGTCTGTCCCAAATCTTCTTCTTGGCATCAGATTGTCTTCTGCTTTTCTGCACATGCTCAAACTACTGTAATCTGTTCTCTTTGACCTTCTAGGCAATTGGACCTACTTCTTGGCTTCTGCTCTGGTGTCCCTCATTTCTTTGTCTGTCCCACTGTGTCTCAGGCATTTCATCTCTCTATCACCTCTAGCTTCTTCAAATGCTTTTGCCTTTATTGCTCAAACAAGTAGAGATAAAAAAAAAACATTACTGTTATAAAATACAGATGCTAGAATGTTAAAATGTTAAAACATGTTATGCAGTAACATATATATATATATATATATATATATATATATATATATATATACATATATATATATATATATATATATATATATATATATATATACATATATATATATCTTTTTAGTGTATAAAACCAGATATATCTATGTTAAAAAACAATGCAACATCGATTTTATTGGTAGGCTACTTTAATTAATCAATAACTGACGACGTGGTATGTTATATTGAAGATTTACAAATGGTTGACATGGTTTAATCACGACGGCGAAGGCCGAGTGATTAAATAAAGCCAACCATGGGTAAATTTCAATATACTACAACCACAGAGTCAGTTATTGCTATTATACAATGAAATTATTTAAGAAAAAAAACTTACTTTTCTTAAATAATGTCTTTGTATAATGGCGCATTACTGTTCTTCCGCTGGTGGTGGTATACTGCTTCCTTGTGTTGATGTACTGCGCATGCGTATGGGACTTGCATTCCTACATATACCCAGTACATCAATGCTTTGAAATGGAAGCAACTTAGAAAAGAAAGTCCCCGTTGCTCTGTTTTCTTTTTATTTTTTTTATTTATTAAAAAAAAAAAAAAAAAAAGGTTTTGGATGCTTTATACCAATGGAAAAAAGTCCGGGCGATGGGACCTTTTTCTGTTGGTATACTGCGGGATTTACAATGGGCATGCTGGCCAATCAGCATGCACATTTTGGAATATTAATGGGGGGGGGGCATTGTCTAATGTATTTTATTCCTGTACACAAGACAGGGTAAATGCTTTTGCTTTGGTTTATAATATGGACATTAGACTTGGTTTTATGTTGTACACTGTTTATATGTCTTAATGTTTAGCACTTTTTAACATTTTAATATTCTGGCATCTGTATTTTATAACATTATTTTTTTTCTTTCTACTTGCTTGTTGAGGGTTATCTGGTTGTAATGTTTTTATTGGTTTATATGTATCAAGTGACTTAATTACTGAATTATTTATTTATTTCCTTTATATGTGATTTTGTAAGTGTGGCTTTCTATTCGTTCTGAGGAAGTCATGAGATTCTTGGGACGAAAGTACATGCAGAAGTTGAAGTTTTCAAGCTTGTGTGTGTTAAACATCTGTGATTGTGAGTCTTCGTTCACATTAAAGCAGCATTTCTCATTTTATCTTTGTCTTGGTGGTTGTGTGGCATTCAATTTGGGTTCATTGGTTTTAACATTCATAACAATGTCAATGAAAAAACAAACAATTGAAAAAAATTCATCTGTTAGATCTGTACCTGTAAACTATTTATTCCACAGATTTAACTTGACTGTCATTTCTGGTGTACATGCACAACATGTGCTACCAGGATAGTATACTTATTTACCACTTTCAAACCTAGTACTAGCCTGTAGCTGTCATCATTTTTCCTTTCCTTTCCTATTCCTGTAGTAACAGTTTTTTGAATCCTTATGTTAGTTGCACAATTTACTTACTGTACACAATTTATTATGTGCCTCCTGTTTGTTTCTGTACATTATGTAGCATTTTATCTCTCCATAAAATCTAGTTACTGAAGTCTAAAGCAATATTTAATAATGACAACATATCCATACCAAGTATGGCACTGTCAACACTGTCTTGTCTAACCATATATAGATGGTTATCAGCTCCCTTCTTTGCTTTCTTATTTTTGCATGGGGTTGGGATGTTGCATCAACTGTTGCCAACTTGCGTGATTCAGAGGCACTATCCTATCGAAACTTTACATACCAGAACACCAAAGCCTTCCCAGGGCAAGTAAACACTTGCCCAAACGTAATCTAAATACACATCAAAGTAAGTAAAATCGACCCAGGTGGGGGGCTATGCCCCACACACAACACATCCCACTAACTATATATATATATATATATATATATATATAAATATATATATATATATATATATATATATATATATATATATATATAGATAGATAGATATATAGCAACTATGGGACTGCACTACAGTGGAGCAGTGGAGAAAAGGGTATGTTGGTTAAGTGTTTACTTACCTTGGGAAAACTTCGGCATTGAGGCATGTAAGGTTTTGGTATTTTCATTGTTGTGAAAATGAATGTCGATATCATTGTGCCAATTGACAGAAGCACCTCTGATTTTACCCCTAAATCTCCTCATTTGGACTTCCAGTCTGCTCAAACCTGCCTCCCAAGTACATGAGATTGCTAACCTGCACTACTATTTTCCCTTTTATCTTAGTTTTTGGCTTCTTATGAAATAAAAGTGTCAATATCCTGTTAAAAACAACACACCAGAGGGAAAAAAGGGGGGTGGAGGGTGGGAGCAGCTACTGCAGAAATAATCATTCAGTCATATACTGTTATGGTAAGCTTAGTTATACAACTGCTCTATGTTCATCATATTGATCACTGCTACAATTGACTTAGCTATATGAATATATTACCCCAACTTACAACAACTGGGAGGTGAACAGAAAAGAATCAGGAGTCCCTGGATAATGGTCCTAGCGAAGTCTGATCTGGACCTAGAGAAGGAATCAAGTTTTCAATTCATTGTAAACATATGTGCAGAGGACCAAATTGTTGCTTCTAGAATACCTCTGGAATCCAGCCTCTTTCCAAACAAACATAGATGAAGCCAAGACCCTGGTAGAGTGGGCCTTTATCCTGCCAGCAATAGTTTTGTTGTGTTGAGTATAGCAAAAGGTAATAGCCTTTGACAACCAGTGAGAGAGGAAAAAAAAAATTTTTTATATATTCACTGTTGACTTATGTTGGAATATTCTATTATACTATATACTGTATGTACTGCATATATGTATCCTATATGTATATTACTATTATGTATATTTAGATGCTGCTGTGTTTTCACTATTGAATTGTATTGTTTGCTTGGAGCTTTTTACCCCGGGCCTCCACTGAAAATGGACCTGCATCCAGTCGGACTTTCCCGGTTAACAAATGTAGAATAAAATAAAATAAAATTTGTAAATAGTGCATTTTGATCAGGCTGTCCTGTCTTCTTACTATCAAAATAAGTGAAAAATTGATCCAAAGATCTGAAAGATTCAGTTTTGTCAAGATAGTACCGGAGTTGTCTGTGGACATCCAAGGTAAAGAGCATCCCTTCTCTCTCACTTTTACTTTCAGGAAAGGAAACAGGGAGATGGATACTTTAGCATGAAGTAAACTAAGATACCACTTTAAGCATAAAAGAAGGATTAGTTATCAAAGAAACCCTTTGAAAAATGAGACAGGGTTGACTCTCCATAAGACATGCTACTCAGATACCCTTCTTGTAAGCGGTCAGAGCAATCAGTAAAAGAGTTTTCTGTGTTAAGAACGTCAAGTCAGCCAGGTTATCCGGTTCAAACGGAGCAAGTGCTAGCTTCTCTACCATAAAATTAAGATCCCGTGGACATGTCAACAATATTCGCAAAGGCTTCTTATGCAAAACCCTTCCATCAACATTGTGACATGAGAATGCATTGAAAGAGGCTGATCCATGAGCAGACATGCTGAAATAGCTGATAAATTAACCATGATGGAGGAGAAAGAAAGACCATAGGATAGCAACTCACACAAATCTTGTGAAAACAGAGAAGAACTAGTCCTGAATGGGTACTGGTTATGTAGTTGGCACCAACTAGAAAACCTTTTCCATTTGCTATTAAATAATTTTCCAGTGGCAGGCTTTCTTGTCTCCATTAGTCCCTGCTGCACATTTGCAGTAAAACAGGTGCCTAAAGGAAATTAAGACTCATCCAGGCAGTCAGCTGAACTTGATTGGGGTTGGGGTATATCAAACACCCCTGATCTTATGTGGGTAGGTCCATTCTGTGAGGAAGCTTGGATTAATTGTCCCTGGCCATTTCCAAAAGAATGGAGAACTATTGTTGTATGGGCCAGAAAAGTGTTACCACAATGATCTTGGAGTATTTTTTTCTGAATCTTCAGAAGTAGCTTTGATATCAGTGGAAAGGGTAGAAAAGCATGCAGGAACATTCCTGTTCAAGAGAAAGAAAAGGCATCTGGCTTCCAGGTCTTCTTGAATGAAGTTCTGGAGTAAGATTTTGTTAGATGATTGCTCAGAAGGGAGACAAATAGATCTTCTTAAGGAAGTCCATACAGGTGGATCACATTATGGAAGATCCCTTGGATAAGTTTCCATTTGTGAGGGTCTGCACTTATCTTGCTCAGCTTGTCTTTCACACAATTTTGCTCTGGCAAAATGTAGAATGCTTGTGGAGTGAAATAGTTCTGTGAAGCTATATACCATTCTAGTATGGCTAGTCTGTATAGGGGGTATGACCTGGCCTCTGCTTGATTGTTGATGCACCACAGTGCTGTGTAACTGTCTGCAACAACTTGAAGGGGTCCCAAGGAATAAAGATGATTCAGAAAGTTGAGTGTCTTGATCAGGGCAAGTATCTCATTTATGTATTGCGTACATCACTCCTGAAACTGCTCCCCAAATAAAGTCTGAGCCATTTGCAGTAAATGACTGCTTTGGAACAGGGAAGGAGAAAGAGAGACCAATATTTAGGAATATTGTCTGTCTCCACCAAGTTATTTTTCTTTTGACAAACCACATTTTGATTTGAAAAGACAAATTATGTTGGTACTGTGACCAAAGAGATTTCAGAAACTATTGTATTTTTCTCATTTGGAGTCTTGCTAGGGGTATCATAAGAATCATAGATGACATGACACCCAAAATCCTGAGGTATTCCTTTGCAGTGACTGGAGTCTGAGTTGAAAACCTTAGAAATATATCTAGATATCGATCTATTTTTTTCCGGTGGAAGAAAAGCTCTTTGAACAGAGGTGTCTAGCTAACACCCAAGGAACACAACTATGTGAAGCAGCCAAAAAAAAGACTTTTTAATGTTTTCTTGAAGCCCCAGTTTGTGTAAGAGATCTATCGCTAAAGTGAGAGATTCCTGACACTTTGGAAAAGGCTTTGTATAAATAAGCAAGTCATCTAAATATGGAAAAATGTGAATATCTTGTAGCCTGCAATGAGCTATTGCTCAGACTAGACACTTTGTGAACACTCTTGATGCAGTTTATAGTCCAAAGGGTAAGGTAGAGAACAGATAATATGATCCAGACACAGAAAACCTTAAGAAACATCTGAAAGGTTGTGCAGTGGTGCAGCAGTTAGCATTGTTGCCTCACAGCAAGAGGTTCTCCAGTTCGATTCTGGGCTGGGGTGCCTTCTGTTAGAAGTCTGCTTATCTTCCCTGTGTTCATATTGGTTTCCTTCAGGTTCTCAGGTTTCCTCCCACATTCCAAAGACATGCATCCAGAGCACTGCTCCCCCAGGCCTCTGCTGAAAGTAGGTTCTGTCCTAGTTGGACTTTCCCGGTAAACAAATGTTAAGTAAATAAATGAATAAGGATGTAATGATAATCATTTTTTAAATCTTATGTTACCAGGAAACTTGAATGAGGAAGGAGAGGTAACAGGTTGTGAAATGACATCATTTTGAACTTGGGCACTATCACAAAAAAGGTGTGGAACTGGTCTCTAAGCATTTTCTTTCTTTAGCACTGAAACCATCCTTGAATAAAAGCCTTCCTCAAACTGTGAAGGAAGAACTGGTTCTATCACTCTCAGCATGTGATGGACAGGAGGATATAAAAGATTCTGTTCTGATGTTTGAGGAATTACCTCCTGAAAAGGATGCATTTCCTCCCACTGCCATCTCTGATCTTGCAGGATAATCTTCAGAACCCAACTGTCTGAAACTATCATTTGCCAAACTGAAAAGTGGAGATTTAGACTTACAAGAAGGGAAAGGGGACTGCCAGGGTGGGACGGAGTTACAAGGTCCCTTAAATAGTCCTTCAGACTTGTTGAACTGCCCTTGGTTTTAGGAGAGTTCCTAAATTCTTTTTGGAACCCTCCTTGCCATTTCTTCTTAAACATCTTTTTGCCTACATTTTGTTGAAACTGCTTATTTTGTTTTTTGCCAAATCTAGATGAGGTGTTAGAGAATCCCTTAGTAAATTTGGAAAAGGAGGGATGAAAAATCGTAGCAATTCCCTTTATCAAATTACTCCTATCATCACACTTTTTGATAACTTCTGCAGCAGAAGAATCAACAACTAAATGTGTATCCAGGAAATAATTTAAAATCTTATTTTTTCACATAATCTGAGAGAAAGCAGCCAGGCACACCTCTTCAAAACAGTAACTGAACCATAACATTGGAAGAAGTACCAAATGAGTTATACACATACTGTAAACAATGAGAAGTGGCTTACACATTGGAAGAAACTAAATTATTCAAATCAGATTTTTCCTCACAATAAGAAACTGCAGACAAAACATTCCTCATATTTTCATAATTAGTCGGAATAAACTTTAATATATGAGCATGACAATTCAAAATTCTGAAAAATCAAAGTTGCAGAAGTGTAGACTTTTTCCCACACTTGTCAATAGTCTTTCCATCCTAGAAAGAGTAGAATTGGAATTAAATGTTTAGTCATAGTGAAAGTAAAGCTGCAGCTGCTAGGTCAGGTTTGGGAAGATTGTATCTTCTTCTTCCGGCTTTTTCCCAGTTAGGGGTCGCCACAGCGGAGCACCTTGTCCGCACATTGAATGGCAGTGGAGTTTTACAGTGTCGAGTTGCCAGCCCGGCGCCCAACCTTCCACAGAAGGCACACTCACACGCACACCTAGGGCCAATTTAGAGTGTCCAATCCACCTACAGCATGTCTTTGGGATGTGGGAGGAAACCGGAGCACCCGGAGGAAACCCACGCGACCACAGGGAGGACATGCAGACTCCACACCGAAGGCACCCCAGCCGAGGATCGAACCGGAGAACCTCTTGCTGTGAGGCGGCAATGCTAACCACTGCACCACCGTGGCCGCCCGTTTGGGAAGATTGTATAAAAACTTTAAAAAACTGAGGAATGTTATACATTCTTTCTGCTTTTTAGGGGAAGCAAGCTGAATATCAGCAACATTGCAGGCAGTGATGCACACATCCTCCAGAGCTGATAGAAATGGAGAAATGTATTAATGAAGGTTCTAGAAATTCCTTCTATAACATCTCATAGTATCTTCTGAGCGACTGAGAAACCTCAGCGTTGTCCCACTGAAAACACTGGCACATTATGGAAATAGTATCGGAGACAGAGAAACTCTCGCAGGGACAGTCTGAAAATGAGCTCTCATCTGAGTCTTGAGTCTGAATCAGATAACTGCAGAAAAAAACTCTGCATCTGTCCCTTCATCTTGCTATCCTGATTCAGAATCTTGAATCTCTTCAGGAATCACCTTATATGAAAAATTACTAGCCTGAATTAAACTCTGAGCCAGATCCAGTAAATTACTCCTGTCTAAGAAGGTTTGAGGAGAAGCAGATACATGTTTAACTTTCTGTTTTTTATTTGACAGAAAAAATGGGGCTGACAGTGTTATTAATGGCAGCAGCTTCTCCTGGGATGGGCACAACATTGTGACTATACAGGGAAGCCTTCCCTGCTCCTTCACCCAGGACTGACAAGAGTGGCTCTCCTTTGCCCACCAAGGGGATGCCAACAACCACAGATGACATGGCTAACCCCCCAGTCCATAGTGGCTGCAGGTATTACACCAAAGTGTTCAGGGGTAAAAGAAGTGTGGTCTGAGGAACAAGATATGGTCACAGCAGAGTTACCCACCTGCAGCTGAATCAAATTGCTAGCCTGCTGTGGTGGCAAGGGCTGTTTGCTTAAGTTTGTATTTTTTGGTGGAAGAAGGACTGATCATGGGATTAGCAGATTGTTCCATGGTCAAGATGAAAATGGTGCCTGCTTCTTGATGAAAACAAGCGGCATAAGCAAGTAAGAATATGAAGTCTTTTAAAGTCACTTTTTCCACAAAAACACAGCAAAAAGAACTTCAAATCACTTTATCAACCCAAAAAGTAAAATAAACACAGTTTCTCAAAAAAAAAAAAAAAAAAAAAAAAAAAATGTTTTAAATATTTTAAACATTTTTTAAACTGATAGGAAAAAAAAGAGTACTCCTGTTTTGAGGTACAGTCTCACATCAGTCCATTAAAACATAAAATCGTAGCTTGAAAATAATTTTTCCTAAGAGGAAAGTAGAAGCAAAGAAAGTACAGTTGGGTAAAATCTTACCATAATTGCAGATATTTTTGCCTTCACAGCTGTAGTATTCTTCACAGATGGGATTCCTTTGTGGAAGCCTGATGTATGGCCAGTCTACCAAAGCCTACTGTTGCTTTAAGGTTCATAGGTAGGTACTAGGTTATCTGCCTGAAGGCATTTATAAGCCTAGCCAGAATGTGTTAGCTTTCGCCGCCCCCTTAGATTAGTTCCCTGTGCCTCTGTCCAGCAGAGCCATTGAAGTGATCCCTGGGGTAAACTTTCTGTTTCCCATCCACTTGTCAAGGTTTCTCTTCAAGAGGGTTAGCGAGGGGCTCTGCCTAATGTAGATTGGAATCTTGTTCAAGAGCATGGGAAGTCTCTGGGACAGGAATCTATCCCTCTAGCATGTCCTATTTATTGTTGTGGTGAGGTTTAGATCCCTGGAGCATGTGGCTTGAGGGCATATGGTTTTCTTTAGGTGGAGCATGTCCATCAATGCTGGGTTGGACATGGCCTTGTATGTCAGGCAGAGATCACCTCTGAGTAGGCAGTATGCAACCGAGTACAGCTGGAGTTTCTTCAGTCGAGCTGCATAGGACATCTGCTTGAAGCCAGTGATCCTCTTGGTGAAGTATTTCTGTGGTCTTTCCAGTTGTTGCAGGTGCCTTGTAAGGTACATCCCAAATGGGGCATTGTACTCTATGATGGGTCTGATGAGTGATGCATAGAGGGGCCCAATGACCTCTTTCGATCTGGATGCAAACCCTTTTGTGATTAGGTGGGCCACATAGAAGGATTTTCTAATCACGTTGGCAATGTGATTATCAAGAAGAGGTTACTATCTACTTGGGTTCCCAGATCCCTTATTACATCTTCCGTATTTAGGGGGCTACCACCTATGTGGTAGTTTGTGAGTACTTTGTTTTTTCCAAAGGGGATGACTATGCACTTTTTGGAATTTAGCTTGAGGCCATGGTTTTGATACCAGGTATCTGTCTCAGTGAGGCCCTTTTGGAGGATGTCTGTGTCAGCCGGAGAGTCAATTATAGCCCCTAGTTTGCAGTCATCTGTGAACTTGGTCAGCCATAGTCCTCCTGTGCTTGCCTGTACCTCTGAGAAGTATATGACAAACAGGAGGGGTTCCTAGGACTGAGCCCTGTGGAACGCCACTTGTAACTGGTTTAGAGTCAGACTTAGCTCCCACAACTCTTACCATGTGGGTTATGTCCGTGAGCCAGTTGGCAACCCATCTCATGACATAGGGGTTTATGTTCAGGCTGGTGAGCTTGTCTATAATACCTGAGTGGGGAATGGTGTTGAAGGCCTTTGCAAGGTCTAGGTAGGCTGTGTGGAACACCTTTCCCTCATCTATAGCCTTGGTAACTGTCTCAAATAAGTCCACCAGGTTTAGGAGGCATGATTTGCCCTTAAAGCCAAACTGGGCAGGGTCCAGTGTTTGGAGGTTTCCAATGTCTCTGTTAATGAGATCCATGATGATGCACTCCATAGCTTTGCAGACCAAGCTAGTCAGGCTTATAGGGCGATAGTTCCCGGGGTCTGTTGTGGCTCCACCTTTGTGAAGTGGAATAACCATTGCTGTGTGCCACTCTGTGGGCACGTAAGCCTGTGGAGAGGCTGAGTTTAAACAGTGTGTTTAGGTGAGGGGTTAGTTCATCTTTCATCTAGGACGCAGCCTGGGACACCCTCCAGTCCCATTGATGCTGTGTTTTTGGCTTTGGAGAAAGCTGTTTTAACCTGAGTGTCTGTGATTTCAAGGGCACTACATTCTTCTGGTAGAGTTATGGTAAGGTTACCATACATCCGGGTTTCCCCAGACACATTTTCTTTTTTGGGCTCCTGTCCGGGAAGTTTTAGAAAATTCTGCGATTTGTCTGGGTTTTAAAACCCGGACAAATCGCAGAATTTTCAAAAACCAGACATCCCTATTTCGGAGTCTTTCCTCCGCTTTGTTTTTTTTTTGATTGGCTCATATACCAGTATACGAGCCAATCAAAAAATGGAGCTCTGTTCAGTGCAGAACTGCTTGATGTTCCGCATTGAACACAAGAGGGTCCGCTGTACGAGGTTTTGATTGGCTCGTATACTGGCATATGGGCCTATCAAAAATACCCAAACATGGAGCTACTTGTCTTTAATTCTGAAATGCATTAAAGACAAGACTAAAGACATAAGAGGGGAGCAAAAAAATAAATAAAAAAAAAGTCTTTACTTTTAGTCCTACAAGGATAAAGACCTTTTATTTTTTTTGCTCTTCAGCCATAACAGGCCAAAATAATATGTGCAGGAGTGCAGCACATATTTTTTCGTCCTCTTTTACATACAACCAAATATGGTAACCCTAAGTTATGGGCCCTTCTGGGGGTGAGGGGGGGTGAAGTTTGCACTGAACCTGTCTGCCAGGATGTTGGCTATATATCGGTTGGTTCAGTGTATTTTGTGCCATTCTTCACTAACTCCGAGCAGATCTGAGAATTGCCACTTAGATTCTTAACATAGCTAAAAAATGCCTTGTGGTTATCTTTGGAGTCCATGGCAATTTTTCTTTCGAAGCTAGCCTTGGATGGTTTTATGAGGGAACATAGTTTCTTGCTGATACTTATCAGGGATGTCTTCCCTTCTTGGGATTTTACTCTTTTCTGTACTAGTTTCCTCCTTCTGTTGTATAGCTTGTTTATGGCAGAGGTCCACCAGACTGGTTTCCTTTTCTTGGAGGAGTGTGTCTTGGTTTTGTTTGGGATAGTATGATCCATGCATTCTTGTAGGTGCCCGTAGAACGTATTAGTAAAGGATTTTGCAGCTTGGACAGCATTATCCTTTAGCATGGGGCTTTGAAACTTCCCACCTTGGTCTTAAGTAATGTGAAGTTTGCTTTTGAAAAGTTTTTCATGGTGGTTTCTTTGACCAGGGGTGGTGCTTGAATGTGGATATCCAGAGTGATTAATTTATGGTCAGATCTAACCAGTGAGGGGTTGACATCCGGTGTGGAACACCGGTCGCCCATGTTGGTGATGACCAGGTCTAATATGTTGTCACCTCTGATGGGGGTGTTGACCAGTTGATCCAGGGCATTTGAGTTTATATATTCTAGGAAATGTTGGGCAAGGGAGTTTGTAGTTGAGTAGTTCTCCCAGTTAATGTTTGGGTAATTGAAATCACCCAATACCAGGGTGTTTGGTAAGACCTTTATGTTTCCCAGTGTTTCCAGGAATGTGGAGTGGGGGTCCTGGGACATGTTGGGTGATCTGTAGCAAGCTGTAATTTGAAAAGCAGTTTTGCCCATTGTTAGTTGTACATGGATGATCTCTGAAGCATCGTGCTGTGCCACTAACCTGAAGTTGTTACCCAAATACTCTTTGCGTAGCCTAGGGCATAAAGGTGACAGTCAGGTGTACTTTCTTCTGAACTGATTGCCCCAGTAGAAACACCAGTCCAAGTAACCCAAGAGGTAATCTGCACATGCAGGAAGGCAAAGGCCTAGGGGGAAGGAGGGAGGGAGCGAATGCTGCAGCATTAAAGGCAAGGACATTTACTGTTATGGTAAGATTTTACACAATTGTACTATGTCCTTAGATTCACTGCTGCAGTATTCTTCACAGATGAGAGAGTGCAAAAGCTCAACAGGAAACTTGGGAGGAGGTAGGATCAGAAGACACCCCTCTAAAAAAGAAATCCATGAAAAGCGGCACTAGCAAAACCAGCCCTCACTCTAGAGATATCATCCAACTTGTAATGCTTGGTAAAAGTATGCACAGAAGTGCAGATAGCTGCTTCAAGAATAGAATTAGTATCTAAGTCCTCGGAAAAAGCACCAGAAGAAGCCACAGCTCTAGTAGAATGAACCTTAACAGAAGAAGGAAGACTCTTGTCATGAAACGCGTAACAAAAGGGGGTAGCCTTAGAAATCCTAGAAAAAATAGTTTGCTTGGATACAGCTAATCCCAAAGACCTAGGATGAAAAGAAACAAACAAATGATCAGATTTTATAATAGCCTTAGTCTTATTCAGATAAACTTTGAGTTGCCTATACACATCCAAAGTATGCAGCACCCTCTCATTATCAGATTGCAAAGAGGGGAAAAAGGTAGGCAAATTAATAGACTGATTAATTGATAGTTCATTAACCACCTTAGGCATAAAAGAAGAATTGGTGCACAAAGAAACCCTGTTCTCAAGAAAAATCAAAAAAGGAGACAATCCATAAGGGCCTGCACCTCAAACACCCATCTGGCAAGGTAAGAACTAGCAAGAGAACAGTCTTCCAAGAACAATGTTGCAAGGAAGCCAAAAGCAGCAGGTTCAAAAGGAGGCTGAGTTAACTTCTCCAAAACAAAATTAAGATCCCAGGCAAGAGGGACAGGCTTCCTGGCAGGTCTAATATTAAATCTAGAGGCTAAAGAAGTAGTCAAAAGCAGACAAGAAGAGATAGCTGATAAGTGGGCCTTAACAGAAGAGTAGGCCAATCCGGCATTGAGCAACTTACACAAATAAGAGCGAACATCCACTGTAAATGGGTCCAGTTTATGACAGAGACACTGAATAGAAAACCTCTTCCATCTGAATAAGTAGGATTTCCTAGTAATAGATTTCCTGGCCTCCTACAGGACTTACAGCACATCCTCAGAAAAAAAGGTGTCTATGAGGAATCAAAATCCTATGACCCACAGTGTCAGCTGAAGTGTGGACAGGTGAGAATGGCTAAGAGATCCCTTGTCTTGCATGAATAGATCCATCCAGTGGGGTAACTTGTTATGATTGCTCCTGGCTAGATACATAAGTAGAGGGGAACCAATGCTGTTGCAGCCAAAAAAGTGTGACCAACAAGATTCTGAGAGGATCTGAGGACTTTCAGAATGAGAGGAAGGGGAGGGAATGCATAAAGAAATGTCCTGTTCCAAGAAAATGAGAGATCATACACCTTCCCCACCAGGGGAGAGAGATTTTGGCACAAAACAGATGAAGTTGTCTGTTCAGAGGGGAGGCAAAAAAATCAATTTGAGGAGTACCCCACTGGTGGATAATGTCCAGAAAACCATCCCTGTGAAGTATCCATTCATGGGACTGAGTTAAAGACCTGCTCAGAGTGTCTGCCAAAATGTTCTGATCTGAAGGGATATAAACCGCCCGAAGAGTGACTTGATACTTGACAGCAAGATCTCATAACACACGTGCCAACCGGCAAAGAAGATTTCGTTCCTCCCTGTTTGTTGATATACCACATCATTGTGTTATTGTCTGTGAACACCTTAAGAAGCCCCAGAGAGAAAACAGGATGAAAGGTCTGAAGAGTCAGAAGAAGAGCTTTCATCTCTTTGACATTGATGTACTCCTTCTGCTGATGAGGTGACCACACCCTCTGTACCTTTAGGGAGCCAAATGTCACTCTGCAACCCATGTCTGAAGCATCTGTGAACAATTCCTGAGTGGGAAGAGGGGGATAAAAATGGATCCCTGGATTCAGAGACAACTGTTGAATCCAACAGTGGAGTTCCTGTCTGAGTCAAGGAAGAAGAGGAACTACAAAGTCAAGAAGATGTGAATATTGAAGCCACACTGACTTCAGAAACAACTAAAACATTATCATGTGATGTTTGGTCAGAGGGAGCATTGGAATAGTGGATCCCATGAAATTCCGAGCTGTCAGAAACTTCTTGGCAGAAATCGAAGCAAGAGGAAGAAGAGTGTGAAAGAATGAAATGAGAGTTAAGGCCTTTGGAGGAGGCAGGGATGCAAACATTGACACTGCCTGAATCCTGCAACCCAGAAAAAAACATCATCCTGGGACAGAGTCAGAGAAGACTTTTGAAATGCATTTTGAAGCCCAGGCTCTGAAGAAGGGAAACAACAACATGTAGATTTTTCAAAAGGATATCTGGAGAATATGCTTGAATCAGCAGGTCATCTAAGTAAGGAAATATTTGGATTCATTGAAGCCTGAGAAAAGCAATCACAGGAGAAAGGCATTTTGTGAACACCCTTGGGGCAGTAGAATGGCCAAAGGGCAAAGCAGAGTGCTGAAAATGCCAGGAAACAACACAGAAATGCAAAAACTTCCTGAAAAAAGAATGGATCAGAATATGGAAATAAGCATCATTGAGATCTAGAGTCACCATATAGGACCAAGAGAGCAAGAGAGGAAACAGAGTCTGAAGGGTCAGCATCCAAAAGTAAGGCACCTTCAGAAAAATGTTTAGATGAGAGAGGTCTAGAATAGGTTTCCAAGTGTCCTCTTTGTTAGTCACTAGAAACAGTCTAGAATAAAACACTTTCCTCTTTTGGGACACAGGTGCCTCTTGACTACTAATTTGAGACAACCAATCTTGAAGATCCTCTGGGAAAAAGGGAAGCTGTTCCCAAGGAGGCTGAGGAATGCCTATAAAAGGAGGATGGGATTTCCTCACCATGAAGTACCCCTGATGAATGATGTATAGAACCCAAGAATCCTGATTGATCTGAAGCCAAACAGGCAGAGAAAGAGAAAGGTGAAGAGAAATAGAAATGTGGCTGTGAAGAGATGGATAGTTATATAGCTCCTGGTTTGTCAGGAAAGGAAAGTTTCTAAAACTATGAAAATTGAGTGGCCTTAGCAGAAGGTGCCCATTTTCCACTCTTATAACCTTTAGTAGACAGGCAAGATTGCCTATGAACAAAGGCTGGCTTAGAGGGGTAATTTCCCTGAAATTTAGGCACAGAAGAAACAATCACCTGTTTAAATTCCTATAAGGCCTTGCCCTTATCCTGAAGGAACTTAAACAAACCAGAAGCTGCCTCCCCAAACAAAAGTTTAGTATCCAGAGGAGCATCCATCAATTTAACCTTAATATCATTAGGTAGAAGTTGAAGCCTAAGCCAAGAATACCTACTAATCACTGAACAGAAACAGCAACCCTAGAAGAGGCATCTGCTGCATCATAACTACATTTGATAGATATTTGATATGATATGATTTGATATGATTCCACCAGAAACATCTGCTTCTGATTATACACACAACTTTAAGATGAGTTTCATTACAACTTTCAATAGAAACTCGCAACACATTTGGCAGATCATCTGCAAAAATTGGCAACTTATTCTGGATAATCCCTTCTTGTTGGAAAAACTTGGCCCTGGACCTGTTGTCATTTATAAAAGAGGCAATAACCTTAAAGAGCTACTACAAAGGAACAGCGCAGCTTGTTCTTTTTCTAGGCTAAAAGGCACATTCACTTGTGGAGCATGTAACTGGTGTTATTTATTGAGAACAGGCAGTTCCGTCTCCATTAGAAATAGAAAGTATGACATCCATCATAATATTAACTGTGATACTAAGTCCATAGTTTACGTAGCCCTGTGTGACTGTTGTCAAGCCTTTTATGTTGGTAAGACTGACCGTAAATTTAAAGAGCGTATTTACCAACATATTTATTCTATCAGGAACAATAAAATGGACAACGCGCTGGCCAAACACATTTCGGGCGCACCAGGCCACAGTTTTCATTTCATGGCAATTGACCATGTCACATTTAACATCAGGGGAGGACCTACTTCCCTGTTCCTGGAGATTAGAGAGTTGGAATGGCAGCTCAGATTGAATGCTTTCTCTTTTCCTGGCCTTAATGAAAGCTGCAATATTGCCTGTGTTTTAAAACTTAAAAGTTACCTGACATAATCATTTTTGGTTTTAAACCATATTATATACTTTTGTAATATATTTTTTAATTTTTTTAATTTTTACAAGATCCAATTTATTTATGCTATCTCTAATTAAGTCTACATTCATGACTATACTAGATTTTGTATTTCTTATTTGTGGTGAAATATTTATTTATATTTTTGTAATATACTTGTTTTGATTTTATAGTTTTTCACATACACACTTTTTATATGGATGGTTGCTGGTGTTATTTATTGTTTCCCTTTAAGGAATGTTTCAGTTTCACATTTTGTGATGTCATTATGACAACATTATTTAAATTTTTTTTTAAATTTGGCGTGTTTTGCTACTATTTGCTCTGAAGAAGCAACTGAAGGTTCAGCAGCGAAAACGCATTTGTTTTAATTTAATAAAATTGCGTTAAGCTACTTTTCCACTCGACTGGTTTGTTCCGTGGGCTAAGGATCCAGTTTGTTTTTCTTCTTGTTGGTTTTTGTTTGGTTTGTTTTTCCTACATTTGATAGAATGATGAACAATACAAGAAGAAGTCCCTAGCAAAGAAAAAGCAAAATTTTACCCTCAGAGTCTGGAAAATCAGAAATAGGTTGACAGGCTTGAGAAAGAAGAGCCATTACATACCTAGACATATGGGTCTGATAATTAATAGCCCTAAAAGCTAGGGTAGCAGAAGTGTACTCTTTCTTACCAAGCCTTTCCATAGTTCTGCTGTCCTTGTCAGAAGGCAATAACTTGGGCAAAGGAAGCAATTCAACTGGCTTTTCAGAGGTTACAGACACCACAGAGGGTTCAGCAGCAGGACATTTATACAAAACGTAACACTCCTCAGGCACCTTATAAAACATATCAGTCTTCTTGGGGGAAGGGTCAGAGAATCAGGCACATTAGAGGCATTGAAGAAAGCATCCAGCAAAACAGCCAAAACAGGAGGAATAGTCACAGGTTTAGGAGATTCTAACAGCAGCAACTCATTGTACCTCTTATGGATATCAGAGACCTGATCACAATTCCACTTAAAAATTTCTATCATCCTAGCGACTGTGTCCCCAAACAAAATTTCTTCAAAAGGAACATCAAGACTATTAGATTCCTTGTCCTCTGACCCATAGTCCAAAGAAGGAATTTGAGAAGAATAAGTCATGGATTTGTCATCAGAATATGACTCTTCCTTAGAAGAAACCCATTCTCTAAGCCTTTTAAGGGGAGTAGAAGACCAAAGAGAAGCAGGAACAGAAACAGCTAGAGGATGCTTTAATGACATTAAAGCATTACAAATACCATGAGTAAAGGTCTGCCACTCACTCTGTGGATCCCTAGCAGTAGAAGAAAAATATTTAGTTTTTTTGTTTCTTTTTTAAGGGAATGTCTGCCTTATAAAACTGTCAAGGCTCAGACCCAGGACAGCATTTGAGAATCATAGTAGGCACTTCTTCCCCACCACAGCTACAAACAAACGCAATCTGAGGGTCATGCTGCTCAATGCTATATACTACTGTTAACACATTAATAAACTTTAGCTCTAATAATTCTAAAGCTGTGACAAAAAAGTCATTATCTAAGCACACACTCTTAAATATTAACTAGTTCTAAGAAAAAAATGTGATAGAAGGTCACTATTTAAACAGTATTCAAACACTAGAATTTAACTAGGCCTAAGGAAAAAAATGAGGCCAAATATTAATCTATGAAAGAGGCACACCAAGGGAAGGGAAATTACACAGAAAGCTGTAAGAGCTTAACTAAGTAACTACAAACTACTTTTTAAGAAGAAAATATCAATAATATTGAAAAATGTAGAATAGTAAGGCTTTTACTGGTTCGAGCCAGCGAGAATCTCCGATATGTTGAAGCGGCAAACTAGATCTGAGGTAATTCTAGGTGCATCATGGGATAGGGACTTGACCTAGAGCTATTTGAAGACCTTGAGCTTTGTAGCATGCCGACCGAACCCCATCTGTAAGAATGAATGGCGAGATAGAACAACTTCACATCAATTGCTAAACTATCTCCTGTAAGAACTCCTATCCCCTAAACAACATGGCTTCTGTCCTTCCCATAGTACTAGACTGTCATTCTACCCTATACAGATACTGTAAATAAAGCCAGAGATAATGGCAAACTATTCTATTCCTTATTTTTAGTCTTGTCTAAAACCTTTGACACAGTTTGTTACAGTAAACTTTTACTTCAAATGTCCTCACTAGGTCTGCTTCAGCCCACCCTTCTGTGGTTCAAAAACTACCTGTCTCAAAAATATCAGTCATTAAAATGGCACACGCTCTTTCTCATTATCTCTCAGTCGCCACCTGCATACCACAAGGCTCTACCCTCAGTCCATTTCTCTTTAACATTTTCATCAAAATCCTCTATATAGAAGATGATTCTACTCTCCTTTGTACATCCAACAACATGGTACAGCTCCAAAAAATTACTCAGGAATTTTTAATAGCCACTGAATTCACTGAAACATGGCTGCTTCAAAACTCACAACTTATGCTCAACCCTTTAATACAGTTAATAAAGTATGGTTTAATACAACCACTAAGTCAATTCTCATAGGAAATTATTAGCGGATAGTGGATTATAGTCTTACACTCGACCTGCATATAAAAAATTGCATAAGAAAATCTCTTCAAAAACTAGGGATGCTTTTCAGAGCCAAAAACTTTCTCACCAATGCAACTAAAACTACACTTGCCATTACTTATCTCCTCCCCACTCTTCTTTATGGTACCCTATCCTTACTAACTCCCAGGCCTTACAAAAATTAAAACTTGAAAATGCTATAACAAAGTTGCTAAATTTGCAGCAAATATCCCTTTCAGAACCCACCCTTGTATAGCACTGAAAAGTCTAAACTGGTTAGAACTGCCTCATCAACTAACACATACACAGCATAAAAAAGGGTTTGGAGGAGATCACCCACTGCCACACTCTAATTGCCACTCAGCAAAGGTGATAAGATTGGATTTCCACCATTTATTGATGTACTAAACCACAAATATGTTGGCAGTTTGAATCGCAAGTGTTCCAACAGGATGTGTTCCTGGAAGGCCTGCAAAACTATGGGGACCACTCTCACCTCTAGGACATTGAAGTGCAAATTGGTCTCTTCTGGGGACCATGTGCCTTGGACCGTCCTTCCCAAGAAAAGAGTCCCCACCCCAAATGGGAGGCATCTGTCATAACTGGCTACTGGGGATGGAAAAACAAAAAGGTGACCTTCAGAAACTTTATCTGACTGAATCCACCAATGCAGGTTGTCTTTGCATACTTGTGTGAGCTTGACTTGTGAAGACAAGGGATGGTGAAAAATTGACTACTGAACAGCTAGAGTTCATTGAAGAATTTGCATTTAAATTGGGTTATGGCTCATGGTATCAACCCTAACTTCTGAAGAATCAGTCTGGCTGGGGAGAAGGGTGTAAGATAACTTGTCCCACTTGACACATTATGGTCCATACTCTGTTCGATGGGAGGGAGGCAGTGATTGTGTCCAAATGAGCACCCATGAACTCCATGCTCTGAGTAGGTTGAAAAGTGACTTGTAAAGATTGACTGAGATGCCTAGGGATTGACATAACTGGAGCAAGTAGTCTCTTGATTTCTCAAGGAGATGCCTGGTTGGGACAGTGAGCAGCCAGTTGTCATAGTATGGAAACACTCAGAATCCTAGTTGTCTCAAGTGAGCTGCTTCCACTGCCCACCCTTGCAGCTGTGGTTAGAACAAATGGCAGGGCTCTGAACTAATAATAACTGGCACCCAGCGAAAAGGCCAGAAATCTATGGGGTCATCTGTTCATCGTAATATGATAATACACATCCTGAGGATCAATGGAGCACATCCAATCATCTTTGGGCAGAAAAGTCAGAATGGACTGAACCATGACCATTTGGAACTTTGACTTCTTTACAGATTTATTCAGATTGCTGAGGTCCAGAATTGGTCTCAGGTCCCCTATTTTCTTTGGCACTAAAAATAATCCTGAGTAGGTACCAAATCATTTCTGGTCTGGTGGGAACTCGTGGATGACTCTTTTGTCTAGCAGCTTTAGAACTTCAGGAGCTGCTGCCTCACTCTGACTGTGTGGAATGTCAGGGAGCCTTTCCTTTTTGTTCAGGGGAATTTGTGAAAATGATATGAAGCAACTTCTGGATATGGTTTTCTGCACCCAAAGTATCCTTTGTGATTGATGGCCAGGCATCTGGGTGCAGACAAGCACCCTCTAGCTTCCTCAAGAGATGAACAGTTGGGTAATATTTCAGGAATGCTGAAAGGGTTAATCTGAGGAGTTTAAGAAACTCTGATCATGTGGGACTCTCCTGCTGCAAGGATGGTGTTTTCCACTAGAACTGGCCCCTCTGCCCCTGGGGGTGATATCCCCGTTTGAGTCTTGGAAAGGAGTCTGGGACTTACGGTGTCACATTTTCCTTACTCCTTCCTGATTCCTGGAAAAAGATCTCTGAGTGGTAGAGGAACAGATCACTACGGCAGACAAGGTCTTTCCATTCTGCTCACTCCAGGAAAGTATTTCCTTGACAGTGGGGCCAAATAAGGATGATCCATCAAAAGTAGTATTGATGAAAGAAGACTTGAAGAGGTCCACAAAGTCACATAAGTGCATCCAGGCATGTCTTCTAATACCTGAGCCAGCCACCTATGAGGTACCCTCATCTGCATGGGAAATTAACCTCATGGAAGCATTAGAGTAGGATAGAAGACTGTCCTGCTGGGAAGAAAGCTTCTTGTGGTTCTCTGCAGACAGAGACTCAGAAAGGAGTTTGAAAACTCTTTGATTCCAAAGACATGCATCTCGAGCTTTCTTCCCAGGCCTCCACTGAAAATAGGCTCTGTCCTTGTTGGACTTTCCCAGTAAACAAATGTTAAATAAAATAAATAAATAAAATAATTAATCAAAACCCTTTGCAGCTTAGTGAAATGTGCCAATTAGTTTAGTGATCCTAAAGGAAAGGTCACTGAGACATAAATACACTTCCCAAATCTGTCCAAAGTCCTGGACTTTCTGTTATGGGGATGAACAGTAGAGATCTGCTCAGGTAGCTCTTTTCTTGTGGCTGTCACTATGACCATGGTATCAACTGAGGTCCTTTGCTCCAGTGGGGCCTGTCCTTAGGTGGGGCAAATATCTTATCAGGATGATGGGGGATGGGTTCTACAGTATCTGGTTTCTTCCACACCAAAAAAGAGACTAGATCTATAAGCTGGGGGAGTCATCCAAGACGTAGATGGGCCAGAACCAAAAGCTTCCAGTAACACTGACATCTCCTGGGAACAGGTATCGGAGGACCATCCATCTTTCTGCTTGAGGATTGCTAAGATATCTCCACAGGAACCATCTTTTGGTGGAGACCTTAAGGACTCTTGCCCTTTACTGAAGTCAATGTATTCAGTGAGTGACTCCTGAGGGGAGTCTATGTGCCTCCTTTTATATGCTGGGGACCTCCTCAGTGCATTGGTCTGGAGAGGTGCCCAAAGAGAGGGGAAAGTCTTTGAGGGGGAATGTCTGGACACTTGATAAGGCTGGTTGTCCCTGTGGGATAGGTCTGTGAAGATCAGAGCTCAGGCCTGATGGCAGCAGGGAGGTAGCCTGTAAAGAAGAAAGAATAGTGATGTCTCCCAGGTGAGAGATGACCCTCTCTACCACCCCAAATTCAGAAGAACCATAAGAAGCTGTAGCTGACCACAACGGCATCAAAGCTCCAGATGCTATGATGACCTGACTCTGCTTAGAGCCCTACCTAGAATGGGCAGTTGGACCTAAGCTGGACAACACCGAAGCCCCATGGGGCAGGGACAGCTCCAACAACCTCAGTGTCAAGCCAAGCCTAATGGACCTGGTACTGATGCTTCAGCTCCCAGACATATCTTCTTCCAAGAAAATCAGCATCAGCTATGTCAGGGAAGCAGTAGGAGACCAAGACCTAGCTGTCTTAGGATCCAATGTTGACACTTGCAGGGTTCTTGGCACTGAAGGCTCCAAAATTTCCAGTCTGATCAGAGAAAGAGAAATCACAGTATGGGAAACAGAAGGGAGGTTCATGGATCTGATGGGATCCTCCTATCAACTTCAGATTCAGACAGGCTCCTGGAGGATCTGATGGAGGGATTTGTAGACTGGGGCCGAAACTCTCCTTTCTGGGTCTCTTGTAGGAAGGAAATGTAAAGTATAGGAGAAACAAGCTCCAGAGAGAACCCTGAGGAGCAGGTCCTTGTAGACTTTGACTGTATAAGTGTCAGATCTGAGGGTGTCAGATCTAACTGTTTCCACTCAGACCTGATTTCTTCTTCTGTATTTTGGCAGGAGGCTCCGAAGTAGAAGCCAACTTTGGAGAGTGGGATGGAGACTGCTTCCTAGATTCTCTTGCCTCTGAAGATGCCTTAGCTGTTTTTTTGGTAGTTTGAGCCCCTGAAAAAGAAGGGGATGGTAACAAATCCTTTAGGACCGGTTTGTTTCATCGGTCATTAAGGGCCCTAGAATTTAATCCAGCACATACAGAGCATTCAGTATTTAAATGGGCACCCAGACAATAAATGCACTCCCTCTGGGCAGCAGAATTAGGGATCTTGTGCACACAAGAAGTGCATTTCTTTAAACCAGTGGGACTGTTAGCCATAATCACAAAAATTGAAACAGAAAAGAAGGCACATAATTTTTTTTTGAAAACTACCAACAATGAGAGGTGTAAAGAATTACCCTCTAAAGGGTAGGAAAAGGAAAAAGAAAGAAAGAAGAGAGCAGCATCAACAATGGTACTGAGACTACTGAAGGCAGAAAACAGAAGGAAATATAAATTACAAACTTAATACGACAAAAATCTGAAAAAACTAAGGTAAGGGAGGAAGAGGTGACTAAAAGAAAAAGCTGCAAGAACGTTTCAAAAGAAATTACATTCCTCATTGTAATTAAAATATACACCAAAGCTCTGTGAGAAAGATCCACTTTTGTTGAGATAAGGTCGCAAATTAAATCTGAGTATTTGTAGGATGACCTGGGCATTATGGGTAAAGGGAGGAGCTTGAGAGTTGGATCCAAAAGTCTAGTAAATGAGGTCAACCCGTATCTGAAGTCAGACCAGAGACTCTTCAGTTCAGAGACAAATGAAAAGAACGGCATCAGGCCACAAGTTTCACCACAGCAAAAGTATTTTAAAACATGTATTTACAACTTTTTCCCATAAAAGTAAAAAAGTAAAACTTTCATTTAAAAGTGTTCAGAAATTACATAGCCAAATAACATACTTAAACCCATCATAAGATATAAAGTTTTACAAAAGAAACATTGTTTTCTGTAATAAAAAGTAAAGTGAAATCATTTTTCCGAAATGGAATTTATTGGCTCAACAATAGAACTGCATTAGCCGGCTTCTGATCCCCAAAAGCTCACAGAGGAGTGCTGTCTTCAGTGGCAGGAAAGTCTGATGGGCTTGGTGCCCAAACCTGCCTTTCAGTCAGTAAAGCTTACCTCAAGCTGAGTAACAGTTTGAGCACATGGAAGGAGCCCTGAAGATTTGAAAGCTGGACAGCTGTAACATCCTTAGCAGGATATTACTCATATAACCCTAAGAAGCATATGCTACTGCAGAAGTAATCACATAATGAACATCCAGAATGTTATAGGTTTGAGACAAGAATGTAAAAAAATTCATCACAAGAGCAAAGCTCAAGTAACGAATCTTGACATCCATGGTGAGAGCACATAACTTGCTGAGTTATGACTGGAAACTTCTGATCTGAGGTTTACCTGCTCCCATGTATACAAAGGATAGAAAATAGAAAAAAAATAAAACAAGCAGTCAAGTAGTGGTGTTTTACAGCTCAGAAAGCTGCAACACACTAACAACTGCCACACTTTGAGGAGCCACAAAAAGAGCATCAGAAAGTGGGTAAACACTTTGTTCAAACATACAAAATAGTATGTTTTATATTTAAGTTGGTTTAACATCTCTCTGCTGCTGGCCACTGAACACTATTAGTGCTGAGGAGGGCTGCTTAACAATTGCTGATGTCATAAAAGTACTTAGCAAACCTGCCTTTTCCCTGTTTCTGAAGAGCTGTCATGGTGCAGCATGTACTACATTGTAATTGATGGTGAACCTCCATGCAGTATAACAAGTATACCACAGGAAATTAAAAGTGAGACACAGGCATTCAAGTGAATACATTGACTTTAAACCCAAGAGATGCTCTACCTTTTAAGAAAAGCCAGATAAGGATACTCTACAGAATAAGTTTGCAGTTGTGAAATATATCACAAAATAGTTTTACAAGTTCATAAATTTAAAATCTGCTGAAACTTCAAGTCCAAAATGAGCCGGAGTTATACATTTTCTTTGAATAAGTTACATAGAGGTAGTGGATCTTGTAACAGCGGCCTCAAAAAAGGTGCTTCTGAGAAAAGCTAAGGGGCTAATGAATTTGAATTTTGACCTTGATGAAAATTAGAAATGACAGCCAAAGGTAACGATTAAATTTGGTTCCCAGTCTCAAAAATGTCTGTAGGATAATCCGGAATAGTAGGAATAGGAGCAAAATAAATAAATGCATTCATACGTACGTAAATAAAGGCTCCAATCCTTATGGGTTAGTCTAAAAACATGTCCATTTGTGAATTCATGTAGATAGCCAAAAAGGAGCAGATGTCTGGATAACTTTTGCCTGATGTAAGTCATATTTGTGTGGATCTTACAAACAGGAACTTCTCCAGAAGATGAGACAGCCAGAGTGAACCAGATTTGCTGAACTTTTTTCTTCTGAATGAATCCTTTCATTACAGGATATGGAAGAAACACATAAAGAAGTTTATATGACCACATGTGGGCAACAGCATCTGTCAGATATTCTGCTGTGATGAAATGAAGGAGAAAAGGTTGCTGTACTTGGCACTGATTGAGAGGACAAAGAGATCGCAGCATGCTTTTCTCCATTTCTAGAACAATTTCTGAGCTGTTGAGAGACTACTTGTGTGGCAGCAGCAGTGGGGATCTGCTGACACTGTCTAACAGTGAATTAGACTTTTCAGGGATGTCTGGAGTAACAACAAAGTGGTTACTGGATATCTATAATTCCCACAATCTCAGAGCTTCCTGACAAAGGGAAAGGGACTGTGTAAGCCCCTGCTTTTTGAGGTACCATACAACGGCCATATTTTACTACTGTATGTGGAGAAGTCTCACTATGAGGGAGTCATGGAAATCTTACATGGACAAGAGTACTGCCCAAATCTTCAATATAGTGATATAAACAGTGAGATCTGAATGTCCAACCCCTTGAACTGTCCACCCACCTGAAATAACTATCCCCACCCAATGGCTGATACAGCTGTGGTGTCTATCATCAAAGAAAATAATGAGGGAAATGGACTGCTGATGAAGAAATTGCTCAGAGCCATCTAAAGTTGTGACATCTGCATACCTGAGAAATGCACCTGATAATAAAAGAGTATCCATATATTGAGACAATTGGACCTGAAGGGTCCACTGTAGAATTTTAATGGCGTAATTGGCATGAGGAACCATGGTGATAGCTGCTGCCATCAGCCAAAGAACCTAGAGAAAAAGATGCAAAAACCTGACTTAGAGAGTGTAAATAAATAAAAAATAAAGTACACTAAACCATAACCCAGCTTCCTGATGGATAGTCTAGCTATGCAAAACCTTGTACCCAAAATACAGGCTACAAATGGAAGCATCTGTATAGGTTGACAGTGAGTTTGTTGGATTCAGTGTAATTCCTATAGAATGAAATAATATTAATGAAAGATGTCCTCACTGTTACTAAGTTCTCAACAGTCTAGGCAGCTAGGCGACAGTTATCCAGGAATGAAAACACTTCGGGTCCATAGAGTTTCAGGTGAATTGCTACCACAGATACTTTTGATATTTGTTTATTATTACATTTTTGACTAGATTGACCCTATTGAGATATGCCCATTTTCAGAGGGGATCCAGGAAAAAGAAACACAGAAAAACAGGAAAACAGGCATGCATTTGATAAACATCAATTGTCATCTGCTGACAAGATGGTGGACGCAGTTGGTATTAAATAAAGTATGTCTAGTGAGGTTGACTTCTTTCTAAAATTTCCTGATGCTGTATTTAAGAGAGTTTTGAATACAGTATGTATCATGGAATGATTTTTGTGTCTTCTAATGGCTTTGTTGGCTATGTTCCTTAAAAGTATACAGTTCCCAGTTTTCTGAGGTGGAATTAGATTTCCATGAATGCCAGTATTTATCCCTGGGACTAAGGAGGAATTTTAACTTATGGATTACCCAATTTCTAGATTTTGAATTGGAAAGTCCAGAGGTTTAAGGGAAAGTGTGAGTTTTGTAAAGAGTACAGAATGTTTATAAGGAATTCACTGCTTTGTTTGGCTATATGCTGTCTACAATTGGTGTGCAGTTGAGGGCAGTAAGGCTCACAGTAAGTTCTGCAATGCTGGCATTAGATCAGTATCATTTTGAGAGCTGGGCAAAGAACTAAAAACTGAGGGGTCAATGAGTGGTAAGTGAAAGTGAGTAAACTGCAATGCGGGGATTATGTTTGGACTATTGGAGACAATGACATCAGTTAGAGGAATTTTTTGACATCTGCATTAATGGGTTTTAACATAATGATATTAAAGTCTCCTAGAATTATTATGTTTTTCTTGTGGTTGGGGTTGGCTAAAATTGCATAAATATTGCCTTTAAGTTTCTTTACAGAGGATGGAGCTGGGAGGTGTATAACTGTCATTTGGATACAATTAGTGTCAAGCAATTAAATTCCTACTAGGAGCCAGTTTGGCATAGATTTTGAGGTGTGTGAGACTTTACATGCAAGTTTTAATTTCAAGTGAGATTTGTGTAAGAATTTAGTACCGTCTCCTTTAGTGTTGCCTGGTCTACAGTCTATTAAGTAGTTGTACCAGGGAGGAAGGTTGTAGTGAAAGGGATTATCAGGTTTCAGCCAAGTCTCAGAGATTTAGTTATTTATTTGCATTTTGGTTTGATCTGCTAGGAGGCCTGGGTTGTGAAGAGTTATTATAATATTGATTAGATCTATTTTTAAATATTTTGGGTAACAGAACAGATGCTGTAGATCAGAGCTGTACTTAGTATTACTTTGAAGAAGCAGCAGTAAGATGGGAAATAAATAATGAAAGTATTTAGGCAATTTGATTTGGTGTTTAACAAGCAGAATAAATAGTGTTTAATGTCTAAATTCATTTATGTGTAGCAGTGGGCAGCTGGTAAAATGAAGGGAAGGAATCTGTAGATCTACAGATGTGTTTTGGGATGGTAAAGGTAATAAGCAGGCAGGTGAAGTTGGTACTTGTGTGAGAAATGTTAATAAGGTGGGCTGTGTTAATGTGTATTGATGGCATATGTTGTGGTGAAGGTAAAAGGGTGTAAGGAGTGAGGCTGGAAAGGAAGACGATGATGAAGAACTGATGCTGGAGAGGGAGGAGCATGTTGAGCCGGAGTGAGTGATTGAGTTTAGGTGTTTTGTGAAGGGAGAGTAACAGAGAAGAAGCCTGATGGGTAGATAAGAAATAGATTTAATGTGTTAAGGGAAGATGATAAACATGAAGTATTCCATAGTTATATGGAGAGAAGTGAATTAATGACAGCAGCAGTGACGTAATGAAAGGATGTTCTTTCTAGAAGTTCTAGGAAAATAAATGGCTTATTCACATCATAGTAGTTTAACATCAGTGTATCTACAATTAATATCCTAATAATTTCAAAACCATTTCAAACTATCATTCCCAGGCTGCACTTGCTTTAACAACTTTCTTAAAAGCACAGTTATTTCAGACAAATTACATAGATACTTTCTAAGATATTGTATCATTCTAAAATATCTATGCAATGTTCACATGTCTTCTGTCTTTGGCACTTATACAACTGCTCTTGCAGTTTCTGTATTCCTCTGGCATTAGTGTATGGCCAATGTATTTCAGAAATGTCACTCATTTCACATTTACTCTTATTTAACTTGATGCTCTGTTGTCTTAATCTTTTATGAGGCTGTTGTGTCTGCACCCACAGAAATAGATTGTCAGTTATGTGCACAACACCTTCTATCATCAACTGTGTGCGCAACAAATCTCTGAAACACCTCTGCTGCTGATGAAATGTTGCACAGAAGTCTAAAACTACATCATTCTTAATAGTCTATAAAATGGACCCAATGTAGAGTTTTGTGTATCTACCTTTACCTACCAAAAAACTACCTTTCAAAGAGCTTAGCATTTAGCATTATTAAGACCACATCTTTAAATGTAACTGATGTGCAATACTCCTTTTAATAATTTTATGCAGATTTTGCAATCAACACAAATAAAAATCTTGTCTATCTTTGCAACAGTGGCCATATTATTTAGATAACTTGTTGCCACTAATTGCTTTGTAGTGCATGGAGAGTATTGATTATGCTCCAATATTCATAAAAAGACAAACAATTTAAGTGCCAGAATGGAATGAGAGCCACATTTAACAATTGTTAAGTACCTCCTGCTTGTCTTGGTAAGGTTGGGCCAAATGGCATTAAAATCTGAACTCACTAGCAAATGACAGTGGCAGAGCAAAACATTTGTTTCTATCTGTTGTTGGTAACCTTAACATGTTCCTAATGTCTTGTAAAAAAAAAAAAAAAAAACTTAACAGACTTGATAGAATAGCAGGATGTATGTTTGTCTGCATAATCTAAAGAATAAAAAAGCTGCAACTCAAATTATTAAGTACCTTCAAACTTCAATGGTTGTCTGAAAACCACATATTTTATGAGGAAAATACCAAAAATACATTACCTCTCTGATAACGCTCGCTAAGTGTTTTAAGGCTTTAAAAGGTGGGAAACACTTTGTGATTTTTTTCCCTTTAACTACTAGTACATGGTGCAGATAAATCTCCATGCACTACAAAGAATTATGATCGTGTCACCATTCATAACACCTTATATGTGTTCTTGATAGATGCCAGGATTCAACTCTCGAGCTTCTATCTCTCGAGGTGAATTTCTTGGCATCCATGTCTTGAACTCATAATAAGTGGGTTATGATCAGTGACCCAATCATAATCCTCTATGCTATAACAATTAAGCTTTCCACTCACATTAACGTCTACTGTATTCAACTACTAAGGTCTACTGGCACTTTCCTGGGAAAGTGAATCACTTGTATAACACCATATTATTTTCGGTATGTGATATTCCCAGTCTTTCCATAGGTTCATAGGAGACTCACAGCTTAAGAGCTCTTACAAGCTAGCCAATATAATTAAATTTTACCTAATATATTGCTCCTAGGGGTCAAGAGGATGGAATGCATTTGTGCTTATGCATTGAATATCTTACAGACTGCCCCTGCCCATAGAGGACATAGGCACTACACCAGGTGTGAATTTGCAATTTCCCATTCAATGATCCAAATTCCTTTAGAAGAGGGCCAGGAAAGGGCTGTGATTAATGTTAATAGGAAGCCTGTTCCACAGCAGGAGTAATCTCTGAGACATATCTGTCTCTCTGACATGCTTTGTTTAAGTCGTTGACTAAGTTTAGTTCCCTAGATTGGGTGAGCATCACTCAGTTTGACTTGCGGATATGTAGCAGCTCCATCCAGGCTGGATTTGTGAGTACCTTGTAGGTCAGGCATAGGCCATCCCATAATAGTTGGTAGGGATGGAGTAAAATTTGCACTCTGCATTTTCTTTGTGAGGAACCTCTGAGGCCACTCCAGCTCCTGTAAGTGCCTAGTCAAGAGCATGCCACATTGTGCATTGTACTCAATTATTAGTTTAATGAGAGCTGAGTACATGGAACTATAATTTCCTTTGATATGGATGCCATAACTTTACATATAACTTGTGCCACATAGAAGGACTTCATCAACACTGCGGACACATGGCTGCCAAAGTTCAGCCTCCTATCTGTGTACCTAGTTCTCTCACCTCTGAGTCTACTCTTAGGGATGTGTTATTGATGCTGTAGTTTGCAGGGGTATTTGACTTCCCAAAGGGTATGATAATGTACTTTTTCACATTTAGTTTTAGGCCATGGTTCAGCCACCAATTATTTGTCTTATCTAGGCCATCCTGAAGGATATCTACATCTTTGGGGGAGTCAATGATTGCCCCAGCTTGCAGTTGTTAGCAATCTTTGTCATCCAGAGGCCTTTCATATTAGCCTTGATTTTAGAGAAGTATGTTCTGAAAAGTAGTGGTCCCCGCACTGAGCCCTGTGGTACACCACTAGCAAATGGACTCTTGCTGGATCTGGACTGACTCACTTTAGCCACATGTCTCCCATCCATGAGCCATCTGACTATCTATCTGGTGACGTAGGAATTAATACTCAGTTTTTGAGTTTTTTTATAATACCTGCATGAGGAATTGTGTCAAATGCATTGGCCAGGTTGAGGTATGTACTGTTTTACCCTCATCCATGGCCTTAGTGACTGTCTCAAAGAAATCCAACAAATTCAATATGCATGATCTGCCCTTGACAAAGCTGAATTGGGTTTGGAGTTTTCCTATGTCATTATTTATCAGGTCCATGATTATTCCTTCTATGGCCTTACATATATGACTAGTCAAACTTATGGGTCTGTAATTTCCCAGGTCAGTACATGGCTCCCTTTATGCAGAGGGATAACTGTTGCTATCTTCTACTCTGCCGGGACAAAGCTAGTCCTGAGGCTGCGGTTAAATAGAGTTCCTAATGGGTTTGATAAGTCCTGATTTAAGCCATGTTTTTATCTTTACAGAGAGCAGTGGCAACCTGCTCATCAGATTTGCTATATCTTCTGTCTGAGTAAAGGTGATGCCATCTACTGTTATTCCGCACATTGTTGGGTGTTGTCAAGATTGTGAACATAACTGAAAAATCACTTATGACTATACCTAGTTTTGGAGGCTATTTTTACTTCAAAGTATACTTTCAGAGACTTGACTAGTTCCCTGATTCATTTGTTTAGACCAATAAGGGACTTTTTGCTCTGTTGTGCACACTTCCTCTTACTTCTCAACAATATTTTCTTTCTTTTTTGTGCAACCTATGAATACAAGGGGTCCACCAGGGTGGCTTGTTTTGGCAGTACGACCTGGGTTTATTTTGTTCTGGTACTGCTGTTTCTATGCAGTTGCTTATATGGCCATACAGGGCTTTTGTGTATGCCTCTGCATAGGTTTCTGTGCTTTCTGGACTTGGGGCAGCTTGGAAACTACCTATGCCATCCCTTAATAGGAAGCAATTTACCTTAGAGAAGTTCTTAAAAGTTTGGGGTGTTAAGTTGGAGGACTAGTTTTTCCTTTATTTCAAGGGACACCACTTTGCAATCTAATCTCACCAGTAAGGACATCACTCTAGTGAGGGGGTGCAGCACTCTCCCATATTTGTGAGTACCAGATCTAGGATATTTGTTCCCCTTGTGGGAGTGCAGACTATCTCCTCTATGGCATATGAATTTACAAAGTTAAGAAATCTTTGGGCCTGCATGTTAGTGGTCATGCATGCCTCCGAATTAATGGAAGGGTAGTTACAAATCACCCATGAGAATGGTATTGGGATGGATGGTGAGTGATTCTAATAACTTCAGGTATAAGGTATGAGGTATGTGTTTCCTGGTTCATGTTGGGAGACCTGTTGCTTGCAAGAGTATGATAATAGATTTTTCCCATGGTTAGTTGAACATGGAGTAGCTCAAGCATGTCATATTGTTTGACCAGCCTTGAGGTGTGCTTATCCTTTATGTAGATAAATACACCTCTGTCTTTTGCTCTTTCATGTTCAGTGGGTGGTTGGAATGTATGAAAGGTTTTATAGCCATGCACTGCTGGAGTATTTCCATGGCTTTGAACCATGTTTCAGTAACTGCATAGATGTCAGCATTCTCCATGGTGAGGAGAGTTACCGTGGAGAGCAGTTTCTTGTTGAGACTCCTAGCATTGAGCAGTAACACCTTTAGCTTGTCCTGAGTAACTTTTGTTATGATGGAAGATTTGTCTGTTGGCAAAGCATAAAAAAACCTCTAAAGGGGTAGATAATATTTTGGCCAATATCTGAAAGCCTAGATGTGACAGGAGAAGAGCATCCCTGGCAAAGCAGTGTGGTCTGTCAACCATATCCTCCCAGGTTGACAAGTATTGGACCCCATGGAAACACACCAGTAGCTAAACAGATTATTGAAGTTGATCATTTTCTGCTGGTATTGCGGCATCATCCTTGGAGATGGTAGAATGCTGCTCAGTGCTAGGCTAATACCTGCCAGTGACACATATTCTGAGAGTTCAATCATGTCTCACTCTTCATATAGTCTAAGGAGGTATGTTTCAGGTCATTCACACCCACATGGACTGTCATACTGGTACTTAAGGGTAAGTGACCTGAATGCTTGCATGATCTGAAGAATCCTGGCCCCTGACAAGCAACTAACTGTAACCTTCCTCTTATCCAGCCTGAGAAGAGTGACATTGTGTTATTCTTCAGTTCAGTAACATATGCAGCTACAATCTATGCATGAACTTGTGCCCTTATAAAGAACAAATGGGAAATAAATGACAAATTCTTTCTAGGCTAACAATACTTTCAGAGCTTCTCTCTAACTGCTATTTTGGCTTTCTCCTTTTCAAGAAAAACAAAACAGTCAAATATCCTCTCAGGCTTATTTCCCACCAACATGCAGGATTGTAGCACACAGTCCCTTTTCAGAAGTCTCATTTAATTCACTGACAGGATTATTACATTTTACAAGCCAACGTTTTCAGTTTTCTGCTAAATATACTTAAAGTGAAAGCTTTAAGGCAGTTGCAAATATATTTTTTTGAAGTATCTGTACTTCAAATTCATAAAAGTCTTGAAAGCAAATGTATTTTTCACTTCTGCTAATATATTTCTCTGCTCTGACATCGGGGGGTGTCAGTGAGTTTGTCAGGATGGGTGATAAAAAACAGACACTGAAAATGATGACTAGATTCAATAAGATCTTTAATCAAGCTGAACAATCTCTAAGAAACTGTACTTTGTAACATTTAACTTCCAGTTGCAGGCTCCTGACATTTGAAGCCTTGTATCCCATGGATAATAAGATTATTTTGTAAGGAAGAAATTTTAAAAGGGGAAAGGTTATGTATGTGCAGGTATAGAAAAAGGTAGCCTATGATGTGATTTAGCTCATTTTCTCCCTTTACATTACTGCTTAATTTTTAACTTTATTTTTGCATATTTCAACTGAATATAATTTCCAATCAAATTTCTCAAGAATTATGTTCACAATGCATGCATGATGTTAATCATAAAAAGGAAAAGTACTACTTACCACACGGTGAAGCTGTAAAAATAACAGAGAAATAATCAATTACTTGTAAAATACATTTATAGTTTTATAATGTGTAAATAATATACATAACACTTTCTGATCGCAAATGTCATTCAGTACCTTATGAAGCCTACCAACTACATTCTTTAGTTAAATACCATTTACATAGACTCCCAGACAGGGAATCTAAGATTTTAGCAGGTAAAAAGGAAACAATTAGGAATATAAACAATAACAGGTAAAAATCCCAGAAAAACACCAAAACTATCTTTCAGGTTGATCTGAAAAAGCTGCTAAGTCATGAGCAGAAGGTCAATAAGAAAAAATATGAAGAGAAGAGCCAAAAATGGAATGCATTGACCTGCAATGAGATCAATGTGCATAAAACAAATAATCAACCAAATATATAAAGAGCAAAATGCAAGCCTCAGAAAATTTTCATTCCCAAAACTACTGGGTATAGCCTGAGGCTATTCCTCCAATGTTAGCATTAACGTGCAGCAAAAGATGTCTGGACAGGAAGTTTGTTGGTAGAACATTATGAGTAACAAACGTTGAACAAATTAAATACCTGCAGCTTTAGTCCTGATTTGTTAATGAGGAAGGATCTCTGCATCTCAAGGCATACCATATCCTTGCATAGACATGCAGCTTATTCATTGTGTGACTATTTCAGCCTGCACTGTCAAACAGAAAGCTAATGTTTAATGCCCAGTGTGTGTGTGTGTGTGTGTGTGTGTGTGTGTGTGTGTGTGTGTGAGAGAGAGACTATTACTTGCATAGTTACAAATGCATATTACACTGTTTGGTAAAGTGCTGTTTTCTGTCTTCCTTCAGGTATCCACTATACAGTTTGATTTAACTGTATTCTAGTCTTCTACTGATGCATTTTGTCCTCTACTGAAAATAACAGCTGTATTGGGCTTCTCACTTTCCCACTGCCATTATCTTCAGCAATGCAGTAGTGCCTTCAAGTCGAACAGATGCATTACAGAGAATTTTAAATAAGCAATGCTTACTGTACATTTATTCTTTAACAGTCTTATGAATCAGACATAATAAACCTACTACAACAATAACTGACTAGATGGCACATTTGAAGGATACTGTGGCAAAACATTGTGAGCTGGCAACAACTTAATTTCAGAAATGGCATAATTTAGGATGACTAGAAAGATGACAACACTGAGCACTGAATAAAACACAAACAGTGCAATAAAACAAATACTACATTTTTAAAAAAAACTGTCATACAAGGAGTTACAACATACATTACAAAACTGCATAGGTGACATTAGAAAAAAAGCTAATGTCTTCACTGAGGTTGTATGTATAAGTGTGACGACCCTCCGCTGGACCAGTAATCAAGAAGCCTCAATCCTCACCACTGGCAACAGTGGGGGACATTCACTGACAGGATGACAAGTACACATACAGTATTTCCAGATGCAGCTCTCTGTATCAAGTGCAGTTTCCCTTAAGAGCTCACAAGGACCACATTCAGTCTGGGGCTGGTTTCTCCCTCTTTCTCCAGATCCCAAATAAGACTTTCCACTCGCACAACTATAGAGTTAAGTCCTTAGCCATGGTTCCAAGCAAAGTACTCCAACACTGTTTCTGTCCAACCAGTGCTTCCTGTCTCTGCCCAAGTAGCTGACACACACACTCTTGGAGATTTGTTTTAGAAACACACACAGACACACACACACACACACACACACACACACACACACACACACACACACACACACACACACTTAGGAAAGGCTGGTAAAGTTTACTAGCTATGCCGCCCTCTGCTAGACTATAAGGTAGTTACCACTGCCACCAGAACGCCTAATCAGCTACTTTGAGGCCCTTAACAAAGGGCATCCCATCTTACTGTGTAATATTAATTTAATACAAATAGTAATTTGACCAAGAGGAAGGCTGTTATGAGTGGCCCACACAGTGTCATCAAATAAATATGCAAGTACTCTCAAAACTTAAATATCTCTACACAGATCAGCTACAATGAAATGTTTAAATATATTTAATAATAAATAATAGAGCAAGATCATACTAAATATATATTCACAGTGACATCAGAGTTCAAAGTCACAGGAAATATTTAAAATAACATTGCAGTACAGTCTAAAATAAATAAAGAAAAATATCTAAACTGTTTCATTGTATTCTTGACTGAATCTTAGAGAGTTATGCTATTTCCTAGAAACTTAATCATTAGAGCAAGGCAGATGTCATGAGTGGATCGTGTTGTTGTCAGGTCCAAGATATAATGCAGAATGCTCTGTCTAACTAAGAGACTTCTCAAATTAATATCTAAAATATTAATGCTGGGATAGCTTGCAGAATGACATTACTTCTGATCATCTGACTTATAGTTCCCAGGCTAAAGCCCCCATTGCTAGAAGCTGGCAGCATTTAGCATCTACCTGTAAAATATATACAGACAAGGACTCTTCTTTATTTAGATCTTTGGCAGATGCTGGAAGTCATAAAACAATTGTATTCCGTCATGCTTCAAAAGTAGCAATTAGTTCACTCCAAGGACAGTACAGAAAGCTTCCTTACACAGACTCTGTATCTCTAGCCGCATTGAAAACTTGAGAGGTAGCCTTTATATTGCATCCTATAAAGTAATTTAATTTCAGACATTTTTTCTAAAGTTTATGGGACTGAGGTTAACCTCCTATATCCCAGTTTCTACTATTAAAATATATACATTTAAACAGTTACAATAGTGCATGTACACTTCTGTTCTCTTCCAGTAGGGCACACTGTAGATACAGTTTAAACACAGCACTTTTACAAATACCTTTTCAACACAAACATCTGTAAAGAGCAGTTTGATATACACATGACATATATTTCTAATGCATTTGTAACACAAGCATCTTGTATAAATCATTTCAATATTCGCCAATAACATATAATTATTTACAACATTCCAGGTAGCTGTGCTGGCAGTATCTCCTTTCATCACAATAAGTATTACCACAAATCATAAATAATAGAACTAGCAAGGCAATGCATTGGAAAAGTGAAAAAAGCCATAGGAAAGCAAGAGTAAAGGATTACAAACTGTACTGTAGAAACATCTATGTTAGTGAGCTTATTTGTAGGTGATGAACAAGGATATACATAAGACTTAAAATGGTAGGCTAGAAGGCACATGGTAAGGAGAAAGATAAAATCACAATAATCGGTTTAATGTCAAGATGTAAGACAAAGTGCTAGGCAGGAAAATCAGAGAAAGGCACAGTAAAAGGAAAGACAGATAACAAGAATCACATAGGTGAAAGCAACTTAACAAACTGTGTTAACTTCTTTAAATATGTCTGCTTTTTTCCTAATTCCTTCTAGCCCCCATCTCTGCAGGATGATCAAGCCCCACCCCTGCTGGACATTTGTCTCCTTTTACTGGTGGAGTTACCCAATAGATGTCTGAGGGTGACAACCATCTTGGAGACCATTATACAGTAAGCTGTGCGGAAGCTTTGTGCCTTCCACAGCATCTGACTCATTATATGAGGATATTTTTAACTGGCCCTAACACTACCCCTTGATGAGGGTGGCAGACCTCTTAATGTCTTTCCTCAACAGTTCTGGGCAAAGATAAATATAATGGAGAGGACAAAGATCCCAAATTAGGTTCACTTTTCAAATATTACTGAAATTCAGCTAACAAGTTTATATGAAAGGTTAACATCTGACATTATTTACTGACTACAATAATTTATCAGAGAATCAAAAATTTTATGAGGTGCATAGAAAAAACAAAAGGTAAATATGAAGGATATTCTTTAACATGAAGGACAGTTGAGAGGTATGAATGGGGATGAAGCTACAAATATCACTGGAGAAGCTCACAATGCCTTTCTTTTACAAGTGCATACACAATATACTTGAAGGCTACACAAAGCAATATCTTGGTGAAATGAAAGTCCACCCTCAGGAAGTGAGGGCTTGTAAAAGTGTTCATCTGACTTCACCCCACCCTTTGCCAGGATGGGCATGACCATACTCTCCTGCAGAGTTTGCCAAGTGCATGAGCTGCTAATCTACCTCTAGACACCAGGGCTGCATTCACAGCTTTATCACTGTGACCCAGGTATAAGTAAAGCTCCGCAAAATATTTCTGGAACAGTTACAGTGAACAAATATATTTGTTCTTTTTTTTTTAAACACTATTATTAAAATTATCACTAAGACATAGGCACACATACATTAATAGAAAAGAAACCAAACCATATTAACATTTCTTCATGCATTATACCATACATATGTTTTCTTCCCTTATATCAGTTGTCATTCATTCCAACATTATATACATTGTTCAGTTTCTGTCTTCTTTTTCACCTTATTCCTCCTCCAGAGCATTATTCTGCATGTATAATAAATCTGCAGTCTGTGGCTACCACTCCACCCAGACAGTATAAGAAGGAATCAGTACTGCAAACTAAACAAGGATATACATTTTGAGCCTCAAGAGCAGGGTCAGTCCACCCAGGCATTCTATTTGTGTTTTATGAGTGTGAAGCTATTACATTATCAGTATTTCTTAGTAGTTCTCAACTTGCTAATAAAACTGACTGTTGTAGCCTTGTGTCCTCCCCACTCCACAACTAGTACAGTAATCCTAACTGTCCAATAGACAGTATACATTTAATTCACATCCCTGTGACTAACCATCAAGCAGCCCTCTCAGTGCTTTCTGCCTTAGTTTGTATCACTTGGAGGCCCACCTGTTTATTTGCATCTCTATACATTTCCCTTCATTGCTAATGTATCTCCCTACTCTAATCTGTGCACAAACTGGTTACTAATCAGCAAGTCAATGTGAAGACACACTCCCAACCTTAATTATCTTTGCTGTCTCTTCTCTACTTCACTTTACAGGTAGTTTGAATTATTACTTACCCCCTCTGAGGCCTTCACTGATTTCCACTGATTGCCTCTCTGGTTTCTTTGCATTCCACCTGGTTTACACCCCTTGTACTATCTCCCTCCCCCAATACAAAGTCTATATTAGAATCCTGCTGAGCATGGAGCCATCTTTAAATTTCTAGTCTCCAACCAGGACACAAGTGCTCTTCAGCAATTACATTCTGCTTGCCGGTAAGCCATTAAACCTCAGGAATTTGTTTAAAGTGTTCAGATTTGTAAAGTAATACTTACTTTTTGCTGTATTTGGATATATACAACTAGTATTCATTTTTCTGATTCCTGACTTCTGATCTGCTTATTTGTTTATTTAACTGGTTGATTCTGTCATTCGGGAATTGTGTTTTTACTGACACTACCACTGCAGATATGTTGCCTCTATGCTACTAAAACTGCTGTTATAACTGTAATGTACATTTAATTGACCTAGTCTTGGCGTTAGAAACAGTATTTACTGCTTTAGCACTACAGTTGTCTCTGCTACTGCTTCAGCTGTGCTGTTGTGTTCATTTTCCTTTTTCTTGTATGCACAGGATAATTGGCTGATTAATGTATTATGCATGATTTATTAACCTGTTTCCAAACTAAGTTATGGCACTGTGATCTGGTTACTATTGAAGCACTCGAAAACTGTAGCAGTAGCATCTGTTCTCCTGCTTTATCCACACTATCCTCAGATTTGTATCTTTTACACCCTCCTATCTCCTCATTATGTCCTTTGACCTGTCTTTGTCTCCTACTAGTTTCATTTTCTCATTTTTTTCTCTCTCTCTCTCTCTTCAGAGCACACTCAAACAAATCTGCAGTCTGCAGTTACCACTCCATCCATACAGTATAAGAAGGAATCTGTACTGCAAACTAAACAAGGATATACATTTTCAGCCTCAAGAGCAGGGTCAGTCCACCCAGGCATTCTACTTGTATGTTTACCCCACCACTAGTACAGTAATCCTACCTGTCAATAGAACAGTACATTTAATTCACATCCATCCCTGTGAAATAATTAATAATCAAGCAGCCCGAAAGTGCTTGCATCTCTATATATTCCCCCTTCATTGCTAATGTACTCCCTACTCTAATCTGTCTTTAAATTTCTAGTCTCCAACCAGGACACAAGTGCTCTTCAGCAATTACATTCTGCTTGCCGGTAAGCCATTAGACCTCAGGAATTTGTTTAAAGTGTTCAGATTTGTAAAGTAATACTTTTTTCTCTTGTCTTGGTTGGCTCTGCCCCGCTCAATTCACCCTCGCTAATGCTCGGGCTCTCTCCGCTCTCCTGCCCTGCCCCCATTCCCTCCTGCCCCCACTACCTCTACATTTCTAGTAATCACAGCCACACCCACAGCTCACCCTCACATCACCTCCACCAATCACAGCTCCTCAAGTCATATCACATTAAACCACACCAACTTGCTCCACACAAAATACTCCCAATCAGTCTCATTCCCACTAGGTGCATTTTTTACATCACCCACACTACTTCCCCATCCACATATAGTGCAACCCTATAATTCCTATTCCGATCCCCCACCTAGAAACAACTTAAACTTTATAACCATGACTATCACACAACTAAGTCTAGTCTGTCTTCTCATAATTCTTTACACCACAGGTTATCACTCTAGCAATATCCCTAAACTTAGTAGCACAACACTACATTATGCACTCTCGTATACAGACACCACACATTATAATAATATCTGCCCACAATTATTCAAGAACTACATAACGGACCAATTCAGAACTAAACACATATGCTGTCATTCGTACTCCAAAAAAACACAATACTTTCTCACACTCCTCACCAAACTCCAAAATCTATATAAACCATTTTAACTCCAGGCTCAACATAAGTGGGGATATCCACCCCAACCCAGGCCCAAATCCATCCTGTCCAACATAAACTGCTCCAACACAAATGTCAGAACATAACACCCCCACTTTCTTCATCCCTGGGCAAATCAACAACAGCAACAAAACCAACCATCTTTTAATGCTAAATATTAATATTAGAAGTATCAAAAATAAAATACCTGAACTCCAGGCCACAATAGCACACTACTCCCCAGACATAGTTGCTTTAACAGAAACCTGGTTAAATAAAAACATAGCTACCTCAGAAGTTCTCCCTACTGGCTACAATATCATTAGACAAGACAGACCACTTTGTAAAGGGGGTGGAACTGCCTTACTGTACAAGTCCAACTTAACTGTCCATCAATTACCAAACTCCTACCCCTCCCCCAATAATTGGGACATACTTATCTCACAACTTCAACTTCACCCTAAAAAGGTCATCACCACAATTGTGATATATATTCCACCTGGTAATATACCTGCTAGTCTTGCAGACTTCTTATCCTGGTGTTCTTCCACATACTCACAAGAAACCCTTATTCTGGGGGACTTCAACCTAGATTGGTTCACCTGTATATCAGAACCACCAAGTAATCTAATAAATATCCATTGCTACCAGCAGCTAGTCCAAATTCCAACTAGATGTGATAAAAAATCTAAACGGGAATCCATCCTTGACTGGGTTCTAACTAACAACCCCACATTGTACCCTCATACAGGCAGTCTCCCAGACACCTTAAGTGACCACAACATAATATACTTTCTACATAGTAGAACAAGCATATGCAAAACCACTAACTATATATCCACCAAAAACACAAAAAAAATTCTCTCCTGAGGTCCTCAACACTTTATTCTGTAACTGTGACTGGACCCCCCCTAAAAACCCTCCCACTTGACCAGGCTGTAGCATATTTCAACAAAACATTTCTACAATACCTAGACACTGTCGCTCCCTTGCGCAAAATAAAGGTTAGAACCTCTACAAACCCCTGACTCAGTAAAGAAACCAAACAAATCCTCAAGTCCAGAGACACTGCCTGGCTTTACTATCAAAAAAACAAAGAAACACAAAGCCTAACTAAGTACCAAGAACTGCTCAACGATGCAAAAAAATGCATTAGGCTGGACAAAAAATCCTACTACACAACATTACAAACTAAATACCAACACAACCCACAAAAATTTTGGAAAAATGTAAACCAGCTACTAAAATCCACCCAAAAGGCTACCCCCAAACCAACCACCCCTGACACTAAAGTTCCCATTGAAACACAATTAAATTCCCACTTTGTGATCTCAATTCTATCCTTAGTATCACAGGACAGTTCCTTCCTCACTATCCCCCCCAACACAAATAACACTAATACAAGCTTTACCCTCAAAACAGTTTCCACCACTTCAATCAAAAGCATGCTCTCCAAACTAAAAACCTCATCAACAGCGGCTGACCTACTCCCCAGCTATTTCTTGAAACTCACAGAAGATGCTATTGCTATCCTAGTCTTCACTCTCATAAACAGATTAATTGTTGAAAACTATGTGCCCAAACTCTGGAAAATATCCTATGTTTCACTCATACATAAAGGCGAGACCTCCACTGAACTTAATAACTACAGACCCATTGCTTTACTCTCCCCCTGGCCAAAATACTAGAAAAATGCATTCATACCCAGATGCTAAACTATCTCCTAGAGAGCAACATCCTGTCACCTACACAGCATGGTTTCAGACCTGCCCATAGTACCACTACAGCCCTCCTCTGCTTCACAGACACAGTAAACCATCACAAAAATGAAGGCCTACAGGTGTCAACTCTTTTTTTTGGATATGTCCAAAGCATTTGACACAGTCTCACACCAAATCCTGCTAAACAAACTAAACCAATATCATCTATCAAATTCCACTCTTACCTGGTTCCAAAGTTACTTAACTGACAGGCACCAAGCTGTGAAATGGGAAAATTCTCTCTCCTCAGCTGCCCATAACTATAGGAGTCCCACAGGGTTCTGTCTTAGGACCACTACTATTCACAGTCTTCACAAATGACCTCCATACCTCCACACAGCATGCATCTATAATTCAGTATCTAGATGACACTACCTTAATCTGTGCTGCACAAAACATTCCCACCCTCCTGCAAACAACTCAGCTAGCATTCTCTGACATTGAAAACTACCTTACCAAAGCCAAATTTATCCTCAATCCAAAGAAAACTCAGCTTATGATTATAACCAGTTCTAACAAAAACACTAACAGTCAATTCCCAATCTACTCCACAAATGCTACTCCAATTGTTCCAGTGGCACAAGCTAAGCTATTGGGAATAACCATAGACTCCCACCTAAAATTTGATAGTCATCTCAGCTTAACTATTAAAAAATTACATGCCATACTGGGGTCACTCTATCCTATCATACCATTTCTTACCAACAACACAAGGTCAGCCATTGCTCGCTCCCAACTTCTATCCACCCTACTCTATGCATCTCCCATTTTGACTAATCTCAACAAAACTGAACTAAGCAAAATGGAAGTCTGCTATAACAGAATTGCCCACTTTGCTGCAAATTGCTCATATAGAACTCATCACTGTACTGCTTTGAGACAGCTCCACTGGCTTGAACTGCCCAACCTCCTAACCTACAATCAGCTCTGCCTCTGTCATTCTATCTATTACCTCCCCAATAAGTGTCCTGCCCTCAAACACCTAGTACAGCATCACTCAGCCAAAAGGCCTCTTAGATCATCAAGCAAACTACTACTAGAAGTCACCAACAGCTACAATAGCTTTGGAGATGCACTATATAGTAGTTCAGTGGCTAAAAAATGGAACTCTATCCCATTCAAAACACATCATCCAAAGCCTCCTTTAAAGACCTCATCAGGCAACATTTCAGGCAAAGTTGGCAGTGCCATGATTGCTCCCCAGGCTAGTGAAAGCGGATAACATATACATACTAAATCTAGAGCATTTGATAATAGTTTTCAATCTTACTCATAAACACTGGCTAATCTGCAATGTATGTACTGTACCTGTGTACTATGTATGTATTCTATCTATGTTCCAAATTTCAGCTGTACACCACAAATCTATTAATTACCTTTATTTTTAAAATTAATATTTTTTTGTTTGTTCTCTCCACTGTAACTGTTTATGTGCCGCATACCACTGTAAAAACATGTCTCTTGTAATTTGTGTGAATATTGATCATGTCTAAATAACTAAATGTGTCTGTAATTTTTCTTTGTGGAGCTTTTCTCCCCAGGCCTCTGCTGAAAAAGGGCCTTTTCGGCTCAGTCAGACACCCCCGGTTAACAAATGTAAAATAAATAAAATAAAATAAATAAAATAAAATAATAATTTCTGTGTATTTTGCTTTTTCCCTTTTCTAAAGATCCCACTTCCAGTTCTTTTATCTCTTTAACAATATTCAGTTACAGTCGGTTTAGATTATAATTTCCATTTTCTAGTAATTGCTTCTTTAACAGCCAATAGCATTAAACTTAATAAGGCCTTACTATGTCTAGACAATCCAGATTCGGTGTTCATAGGATCATAGGAGATTACTAAGCTATCGACCAAGAGGTCATTTTAAGCCTAGCCGTTTCCATCCAAAATAATACCGTAGAGGTACTAGATAATACCCAAGATTGCATTTAGGGATGACTGCCCATGTTCAGGAGGGCCGAGGGCACTATTCCCTGTAAGAATTTACGATCCCCAATCAACTCATCCAGGTCACTCTTGAACAGTGTTATACAGGTGCTCTGTTTCACATGAACGGGTAGCCTGTTCCAAAGACATGGCAGTCGCTGGGAGATAAATCTCTCCCTCCAGCGTGTCCTGTTTAAGTCACAGGCCATATTTAAGTCCCTGGAACAGGTAGTCCTAGGCCTATTTGATTTATGGATAGACAGTAAGTTCATTAGGTTTGGGTCTTGGGTTGCCCTGTAGGCCAGGCATAAGTCTCCCCTTAGAAGTCTATAGACACAGAGTAGAGTGACAGGGATTTTAGTCGGTCTGTGTAAGGAGTATGCTGGAGGCCCTTGATCTTCTTTGTTAGAAACCTCTGAGGTCTCTCTAATTGCTGTAGATGCTTAGAATGGTTGTGAAGACTGGTAGAGATGGGTGAAGGCTGCCAGCCTTTCCAAATAGAAATTTGTACACAATTCTGTCATTTGGAAATATAAATGTAGGCTACAGGCTTGTTTTCTTAAATGAAAGAATATGCTGCGAAATGTTGAACTTCAAAAATGTAACAACATTGCCCTCTGCTGTAAAGAAAGCTAAGTCAAGCATTTCATGTCTGTCCTTTGAAGTTAAAAATTCAGAGTCCTTCTGTCTGGGCTAGCACATTCTTTATATTGTTTTAACCAATAGTTAAATTGCTAGATTTAAACATGCAAATGTATTTTTATTGCTCTACTTCCTGACCAGCTGCAAGATAACAAAAGGAGATGTTAAGAATGTAAATGCAGTTTCTGTTAGCCTGGGAACCCATGAAAAATGATGTAATGTGTAGCCTGGGAACCCTGGGAAAGTGTGAAGAATGATGTAATGTGAATCAGAACTGCAATTTAAATTTAACCAGAGAGAACCAGAGATTATTGAGCATTTTTGTCTCGACCATCCAACTCACAGCACTATGCCTTGCTCTATATGTAAGTAGGATTTTAGCACTGTGTTTTCTCTTAGTCTAATCTTTCTAGTTCCTAGCTATTTCTAAGTGTTTTTCTGTGATGTCATAACTTTACTAATGCATTGTTTTAAGTATTTCTCTGTGATCTCTTTATTATTAAATATTTTTAAACCCTTTCAACCATGGCTGTTTTGTGTAGAGATAAGTTGAGCTCTTAAAAGAGTACTTGCATGTCTTTGGTAAAACTGTACAAAGCCACTCTAATCAGCCTTGACTGTTTAGTCACACTTACCAATTGGATAATAATATTGCACAGTAATAATTGGACACCCTTTTATGGGCCTTTGGGTAGCTGATAATTATTAGGTGGGTGGTGGCAGTAATTACTACCATATAGTCTGGGTAATAGGGGCACAGCTGGAGAACCTGTGCCAGCCTTTCCCAGGAGGGTCTATGTGGTTGTATAAACTCTTATCTCAAAGTGTGTGTGTGTGTGTGTGTGTGTCAGCTACTTGGGCAGGGGCACGAAGCACTGGTTGGACAGAGAGGGTACTGAAAGTTTTAGCTTGCCCAGAAAGGCTGAGATCTGGACCCTATAGCTGTGCCAGTGGGGGAGTCTTATTGGGGACCTGGAGAGTAAGGGAATAACCAGCCCCAGACTGACTGTGATCTCTGTGTGCTCTTAAGGTAAATTGTACTTTACTGTGTGTATTTGTTATCCTTTCTCCTATATGAGACGCCCCTCATTGGTTTTACTCGTGAGGCACCTTGATTGTTGAGCCAAGGCATGGGCATCACAACGGTGCATACTGAATGAGGCATTATACTCAATTATGGGCCGATAAGTGCCGTGTATGGGGGGATTATAACTTATTTTGCTCTAAAAGCAATGCCTTTACTAATCAAGTGAGCTACATGTAAAGCTTCTCTTACAATGGTAGACACGTGGTGGTCGAAATTAAGGTCACAGTCAACCTATGATCCCAAGTCCCTTACGACTTCATGGGTACTTAGGTTTTGTTATTAATTTGATAGTGTGAAGGGATATTGTTTGCGCCAAAGAGAATTATGATGCATTTCTATGCATTCAGTTTGAGATGGTGACTAATACACCAGTTGCTGGTCTGTGTGAGACCATTTTGCAAAATATTGAAATAATTTGGGGATTCAGTGATTGCACCTAGTTTGCAGTTGTCTGCAAACTTGGTCAGCTGCAACCCTTTAGTTTTGACCTGAACATCTGATACGTATATACCAAACCATAATGGGTCTAGCACTGACCCCTGTGGCACCCCACTGATAACAAGTCTGCTGATTGATGTGGAGTCACCCACTTTGATAAGGTGTGCCCATTTTGTGAGCCAGTTGGCAACCCATCTTACAACGAAGGGGTTTACATTTAGTTTGGTAAGTTTATTGGTAATGGCTATATGTGGGATTGTGTTGAAAACCTTTGCCAAGCTGAGGTATGCTGTAGGCACAGATTTGCCCTCCTCAATGGCCTTGGTCACATTTTTAAAGGAATCCACCAGGTTTGGCAGGCAGGATCTGCACTTCATGAAGCCAAATTGGGTAGGGTCCAGGGTTTGGAGGTCACCTATGCCTTTACAACGGTCCATAATCATATGTTCCATGGCCTTACAGATGAGGCTGATCAGGCTTATAGGTCTGTAATTCCCTGGGTCTGTTGCTAGGCCACCTTTGTGTGTTAGTTCATGTTTTAGCCTGTTTAGAAGACCACCTAGGATGTCATCTGGTCCCATAGAGGCCATGCTCTTTTCCTTGGACAGGACTTTGAGTACCTGTTCTTCAGATATGTAAGGTGGGGAGGTTGGAGAAGCGTATCTTGTTCTAGATCTGGTCATCATCAACATGTGAAACAGGTGCAATGCTGCAACTGTTGGACCTTCATTAGTTAAAACTGATCACAAATCAGTCATCTTTCAACTGACATTAACACCATAACTCACAAAGGGTGAAAACAGACTAAAAAACTTTACCAAGGAGCTGTCATTGAATCTCACACTGACACAAATGTTCTCCAGGAGGGGCTGACACAGACAAACAACTGGTGTCAGAGCCATGGACTACAACTAAATGCCAAGAAATGCATAACAGTATCCTTTGGGAAGTCATCCATCCCTGGTAACTATCATAGACACCCCTTAGAGTTGACCCAGTAGTCAGGGACTTAGGGGCATAAATAGATAATAATCTAGCCTTTGATCATCATGTGCCTACAGTGGTGAGGAAATCATTCTATGTTGCACAACTTATAAACAAAGGTATGGCATCTAAGTCCAAGGAAGTCATTGTCATTATTCGGCATTCATCAGACCCATCAATGAGTACAATGCCCCCTATGGTATGTATGTAACCAGGCATATCCAACAATTGGAATGTCCACAGAGGTTCCTCAGTAAAAGAATACAGGGCATAAGTAATTTTGTCCTATGCAGACCGCCTCAAGGCCCTATCCCTGTATTCTGTCTCCTCCAGGCTTTTGAGGGGAGATCTATGCCTGTCATGCAGGGTATTGTCAGACCCCACTCTGATGGACCTCCTGCAGATCCACAAAATAAACAGTGCACGAATTACCCATTCTGAAGACTTAAACCTTATCTTTGATATAAATAGGATCTGTTGGAGAGGGTCTATATCAGAACACTGAAGTATTAAAACTTCGAATGTTCAGATATCAAAAACTATTCAGTGTATGCTAAGAATAGTGAATCTGCAGAACAGCGAATTCTTTCCTAGGGAAAGAATTTGGTTGACCGTTTCTGTGGCTTTGCTATTCTTAGCGCTGTGGTGGAAAGTTACGGGTTGGGTTCAGGTAAGTGTGTGATTGTTTGTACGTTAGGTTTAGGGGCAGGTTAAGTGAGTTAGGGTTAGGGCACAGGTTAAGTGTATGTGCGATAGTGACAGACTTTTGGGTTAGGGGCGGTTTAAGTGAGTTAGAGTTAGGGTGCGGGTTAGGTGAGTGTGTGATAGTGACGGACCATAGGGTTAGGGTTTGGGTTAAGGTAAGTGGGTAGATAGTATTGTATGTTTAGTTTAGTGTAGGAATTTAAGTGTATGTGTGTGGTTGCTGTTTGTTTGATGTGCTTGTGTTGTGTGTATGTGTTTCGGAGCAGCACATTTTTTCCATGGGAATATTTTGCTGTTCTGAATGTTCGATATTTTCATGTTTAGATGTTTTGGGGCCGATGAAATAGCATTCGCTATTTTCATCTTTCGATAATGTGATATAAACATGCTGGAGAGATAGGTATGTATCCCAAAGACTACCCCATTTATGGAACAGGCTCCCCATCCATGTGAAGTAGAGTTCCTCCCTAACCCAATTCAAGTGTGACTTGGACAATTGGATGGGAAACTGGAAATTCATTCCTGGCTTGGCACTTATTTCTCTAATGGACACAGGTAACCTGTAAATGGTCCATCTCCCAGACCCATTCTTGCATTTATCAAGAGTATCAGAACTTGTCAGAGATTTGGGATGCATGGTTAGGCTTAAAAAGGCCATTGTGGTCGTTAGCCTAGCAAACACCTATGAACCTATAAACAGTGAAAACAGCAATAAAATTTGATTTTACAAGGACAGTGTAGCAGGCAATTGCAGTATAACAGTATAGATTAGTATACAATAAATAAATACAGCATAAAAGTAGGCGGCAATCAATAAAAGGTGCAGTGAATAGTATAATTAAGCAAAAAAAAAAACAAAACTGGCAATTTCTGTTTTTTAGAACCTCTGAAGCCTCTAGTCATCTGGGATTTCAGCTCAGAGTTGTGGCTGGTAGCCCACCTCAGTTCATCTCGGTACAAGCAAGCAGAAACCTGTTCAGATGCGGGGCCTAAATGCCAAAAACATGAAAAAAAAACTCTTTCAAAATTCAAAAGGACCAATGAGGATGCTTATTCCAAGCATTAGACCAGCCTCTCTTTACCAGTCAGGTGCCAATCAAACACAATTCTCTCACAAAAGAGCAGATAGGCCCCTTCCAATCCAAGATGGCCTGGAAAATTTGCTTAGTACAAACAAACCACTATAAACAGTCCCAGAGGCAGCAGGCCTGAATCTTGACTGTTCTACAGTTACTAGCTACCCTAGTTTCAGTGGGAAACACTAGAGAATATTTAACACAGCTCAAAAGAATCATTTCCTTACTAACAGCCATTTGGTCCCCAACATTTCTGACAAAGTTGTCTGTAAGGAAGTTTTAAAATCTGCCAACTCATTACATTCCCCCAAAAATGTTTTCAGTTGCCTTTCTCTTTCTCATCACACCTCCTACATTTGCTATCTACCAGAGAAAAATTTGAGGAAAAATTATTTGAAGTGAGCTTAGGTTCATAGTTTCATAGGTAGGTAACTAGGCTATCTGCCCAAAGGCATTTATAAGCCTAACTAGAATGTGTTGGCTTTCGCTGCTCCCATAGATTGCTCCCTGCGCCTTTTTCAGGCAGAGCCACTGAAGTGATCCCCGGGGTAAACCTCTTGTTTCCCATCCACTCATCAAGGTTTCTTTTGAAGAGTGCTAGCATGGAACTCTGCCTTATGTAAATTGGAATCTTGTTCTAAAGCATGGGAAGTCTCTGAGACAAGAATCTATCCCTCCAGCACATCCTATTTATTGCTGTGGTGAGGTTTAGATCCCTAGAGCATGTGGCTCAAGGGGATAAGGTTTTCCTTAGGTGGAGCATGTCCATCAATTCTTGGTTGGACATGGCCCTGTACGTCAGGCAGAGATCATCTCTGAGTAGGCGGTATGCAACCAAGTACAGCTGAAGTTTCTTCAGTCGAGCTGCATAGGGCATCTGTTTGAGGCCAGTGACCCTCTTGGTGAGGTACTTCTGTGGTCTTTCCAGCTGTTGCAGGTGTCTTGTAAGGTACATCCCAAATGGGGCATTGTACTCTATGATGGGTCTGATGAGTGATGAGTAAAGGGGCACAATGCTTCTTTTGATCTGGATGCGAACCATTTTGTGGTTAGGTGGGCCAAAGGATTTTCTAACCCCTTTGGCAATGTGATTGTCAAAGGTGAGATTACTATCTACTTGGGTCACCAGATCCCTTATTACGTCTTCCATATTTAGGGGACTACCACCTATGTGGTAGTTTGTGGGTACTTTGTTTTTTCCAACGGGGATGACTATGCACTTTTTGGCATTTAACTTGAGGCCATTATTTTGGCACCAGGTATCCATCTCAGTGAGACCCTTATGGAGGATGTCTGTGTCAGCCGGAGAGTCAATTATAGCCCCTAGTTTGCAGTTGTCTGCGAACTTGGTCAGCCATAGTCCTCCTGTGCTTGCCTGTACCTCTGAGAAGTATATACCGAACAGGAGGGGTCCTAGGACTGAGCCCTGGGGAATGCCACTTGTAACCAGTTTGAAGTCAGACCTTGCTCCCACAACTCTCCCCATGTGGGTTCTGTCCATGAGCCAGTTGGCATCCCATCTTGTGATGTAAGGGTTTATGTTCAGGCTGATAAGCTTTGCTATAATACCAGAGTGTCGAAGGCCTTTGCGTGGTCTAGGTAGGCTGTATGTACCACCTTTTCCTCGTCTATAGCTTGGTAACTGTCTCAAAGAAGTCCACCAGGTTTAGGAGGCATGACCTTCCCTTAACAAAGCCGAACTGGGTAGGGTCCAGTGTTTGGAGGTTCCCAATCTGTTTGTTAATGAGTTCCATGATGATGCGCTCCATAGCCTTGCAGACCAAGTTAGTCAGGCTTATAGGGTGATAGTTCACAGGGTCTGTTGTGGCTCCACCTTTGTGGAGCAGTTGTGGCTCCACCTTTGTGGAGTGGAATAACCATTGCTATGCACCACTCTATAGGTAAGTTGCCTGTGGGGAGGCTGAGTTTGAACAGTGTGTTTAGGTGAGAGGTTAGTTCGTCTTTGAGCTCGTGTAGGACGCAGCCTGGGACACCGTCCGGTCCCACTAATGCTGTATTTTTGGCTTTGGAGAGGGCTGTTTTAACCTGAGTGTCTGTGATTTCAGGGACTCTACATTCTTCTGGTATGGTTATTGGCCCTTTTGGGGGTGAGAGGGGGTGAAGTTTGCGCTGAACCTGTCTTTCTGCTTGTGGCATAAAATAGCTATGCAAACACTTCCAAGCAAAAAAACCTAAATTTTCTGAACTTTATTGCATATTTGACAGCAATTGTTCCTTTGTAAATTTCATTTTCAAATATTTCTCTTCCCCATCTTTTCTAACCTCTTCTAATTGATTCTTATAGTTATCATGCAAGATTTTATATGCCCTAATAATTATCCTTTTTTGTCATCTTCTTTTCTCGACTAAACTAAAAACTCTACCAGAGCTAGGACTCCCCTATCCATTTCTCTTTACATAAACGTAGCTATCAATTCCTGACAGGGAAAACAGTCTCTAAGCTGCAGTCCAAACTTCTGACTGGCCTCATTCCACTCTATTACCTTTCCTTCTTTTGTTATTTTCTCTCAGTACCTTGGTTCCTTTGATAGTTTTCTGCAGTAAATTCTAGCCCCCTTTTGCCTAGTTTCTGTATTTCTACTTGCAGTAATTCATACTGGCAAAATCTCCTTTCTCCATTCCTGTGTTACCTTAGTTCTTAGAGTACCTTCCACAGCTTTATAAATATAAAGCTTTTTTAAAGGTCACTAAAGCAATGGGTGAAGGCAAAATGGAACACATTGTTTACCTTGACCTGGCCAAAGCTTCCCCACACAGGCATAGTAGAAAAGCTTCAAAAATTGGGAATAAATCCCTATGTCACCCAATAGATTGCTAACTGGCTCACAAATAGAACTCAGGAAATCAAAATGGGGAGGTTACCTCCATAAAGACACCAGTCATCAGTGGAGTCCTGTAGGGTTCTGTGCTGGGACCTCTCCTGTTTGGCATTTACTTTTCTGAAGTAAAAGCAAATATCAAAGAGCTCTGGCTGACTAAGCTTGCAGATGACTGCAAGCTAGGAGCAGTCATTAAATCCCCAAATAAGATTGCCATCCTGCAGGAAGGTTTTTCCTAAATAAATAATTGATGCCAACATCTTGGACTGAAACTAAATGCCAAGCAATACACTACTGTATCCTTTGGGAAGTCAACTATTCCAGAGAATGACCACAGTAACAATACACCCGTGAGAGTTGACCCAGTTGTTCAGGATTTGGGAACTTTAGTGGATAGTGATCTAACATTTGACCAAAGTGTCCATTGTTGTAAGAAAGTCTTTCTACATTGCACAGCTTATAAACAAAGAGATTATGCCTAGATCTAGGGATGTCATTGTCCCTATTTACTCAGCCCTCATTGGGCCAATCATTGAATATAATGTCTCGTCTGGCATGTACCTGTCCATACAGAAGCAACAACTGGAACACCCACATATATACCTTACTAAAAGGATACAAGGTCTAAACATGTTTTACGTGGACTGACTCAAATCCATGTCACTATACTTGGTATCCTACAGGCTAACAGTGATCTTTATGTGGTATATAAGGCTTCCTCTGATCCAGTTTTGGTGGATTTACTGCACATCAGCAAGTGAAATGGCAGTTGAAATACTAAGCCTAGAGATATAAACCACTTCTGTAACATCAATAGAATGATTTGGAGGGACAGGTATATTTTACAGAATATACCGTTACTCTGGAGCAGACTCCCCATCTATAAAAAACAAATTTTATCCCTGTCCATATTCAAACACAACTTAGATCTATGGATGGGAAAGACAATATTTTGCCCCAGGAGTGCCCCTTGTATTATTAATGGACACAGGCAGCCTCTAAATGCTTTATCCCATGCACATGTCCTCTCAAATTATCTATGGTGATCCCAGTTACTTTTATTAGGATTAATATATAATTATTAACCATGGGACGAGTAAGGCCAATCTCCAACCTAATGGGACAGGTTAATTTAAGCACAAAAAAGGAAACTGGCTAGGCTTAAAATGGCCCTCAAGGGCACCAACCTAAATCTTATCTATGAACCTGTTACTTATATATATATATATATATATATATATATATATATATATATATATATATATATATTTATATACATATATAAAACATATTTTGTATGGTTGTTGTTATTCTCCTTAAGGATCTGCATCCAAAATCCTATACTCTCCTTATTTTTTGAACCCCCTCCTTCCAAAACCTCATAATCATCCCTTTCCATTTTGATTTATAACCTTCTGCTTGTGTTATGTATAAGACCCTTAACTGTGGAGCTCAAAAATATCCATACAAATCAGGTAATCTTAAACCACCTTGTTTTATGTGGAGGATCAAGTTATCCTACTTACCTCTCACTCTCTTTCCTTCCAAAATAAATTCATTCAACTCTTACTTGTCCACAACCTCTCCTCTATTTGCTAAACATGTGCCTGACATGTACATAAAACTAAAGGGACTAACAATATTTCCACAGCTTGTATCTTGTTATTAATGTCCACAAACAAGCGCTTCCAGTTTATCCATTTTTGTATTGTCTTTTGTTTGGCCTCTTCCCATATATCCTTAGGTAACATAACAGAATCCTTTTAAATTCATATACCTAAATACATCATCTTATCGTATCCCTATAAATATGTGTACTGCTGAACCAATTCATTTGTGAGTACATAATTTATAGGTTCATAGGTTCATAGGTTCATACTAGGCTATCTGCCCTAGGGCATTTATAAGCCTAGCCAGAGTGTGTTTGGCTTTCGCCACCCATTTTAAATTAATTTTGCTATGCCCTTTTTCGAGGTTAGTATACTGTGCCTCTGTCTAACAGTGACACAGAAGTGATACCCTGGGTAAACCTACGATCTCCCATCCACTCATCAAGATTCCTCTTGAAGAGTGTCAATGAGGGACTCTGCCTAACCTGGACTAGGATTTTATTCCAGAGTGAAGGGAGCCTCTGGGTAATGAATCTGTCCCTCCAGCATGTCCTATTTATTTTAGTGCTGAGGTTCAAGTCTCTCGAGCGCGTGGCTCGATGGGATTTGGATTTTCTGAGGTGCAGCATGTCCATTAATTCCTGGTTGGACATTGCTTTATACGTCAGGCACAGATCGCCTCTGAGCAGGTGGTATGCCACTGAGTAGAGCTGGAGTTTCTTTAACCAGGCAGCATATGGCATCTGTTTGAGCCCTTTGATGCTCTTGGTGAGGTACTTTTGGGGTCTTTCCATTTACTGCAGGTGTCTGGTAAGGTACATCCCAAAAGGGGCATTGTACTCAATTATGGGCCTGATGAGGGATGAGTAAAGAGGCACAATTACCTCCCCTGATCTAGATGTGAATCCCTTCATGATTAGGTGGGCTATATAAAATGTTTTTCTAACCACTTTGGCCACGAGGATGTCAAATGAGAGATTGCTATCAACTTGGGTCCCCAGGTCCCTAATTGCTTCTTCTGTACTTAATGGATTACCACCTATGTGGTAATTTGTGGGCACTTTGTTTTTGTCATAGGGGATGACTATACACTTTTTGGCGTTTAGCTTGAGGCCATGGCTCTGGCACCAGTTGTCTGTTTCTATGAGGCCCTTTTGGTGGATTTACTGCACATCAGCAAGTCAAATGGCAGCTGAAATACTAAGCCTAGAGATATAAACCACTTCTGTAACATCAATAGAATGATTTGGAGGGACAGGTATATTTCACAGAATATACTGTTACTCTGGCGCAGACTCCCCATCTATAAAAAAACTAATTTTATCCCTGTCCATATTCAAACAAATAAAACCAAACGAAAAAGCAAACTAAGAAAATAAAAAAACGGTCACAGAACAAAGACAAGAACGAACCTGCGTAAAGGTCACTGAAAATGAACTGTTATTTATTGAAGCGCTTTTCGTGTACTCAATGAGCACACTTCATCAGAAAACCATAAATAATGACGTTAGTCAATTCGAAACTCAATGTTTGGATTATATGAAATCTCAGAACATACGTATTTGTAAACCTGATAAAGGTGGGGGCCTCGTAGTGTTTGACAAAATCGACTACGAAGAGAGGATGTATTCTCTCTTGGATAATCCAGCATATGCTTTAAGCTCTAGATCTGAGGCCAATGGGGCATATAATAAGATTAAGAGCTACATAGTGGACATGTTCATTGAAGGTAGAATAGAGCAAAACATCTACAATTATTTATATACATCTTATCCTAGATATCCTTGTATCTTTGGGATTCCTAAGATACATAAAAATGAAGCCAACCCCCCTTTGAGACCTTTAGTCGATGGTAGGGGCTCACCCCCCTATGTTTGTGCAAAAGTTGTTGATTCCATTTTGCAAAAATATGTGACCAAGCAAAGTCAGATTTGTAAAGATTCGTGGTCATTCCTCCAAAATCTAAATGACTTGGAGTTTAGGATGGACTACAACTTTTTTACGGTCAACGTTAAAGATCTATATACTTGTATCCCTCAAGAGCTAGGTTTAGAATGGGTTAGCCTTCTATTACAGAGGGAAGGGGCCTCACCTGGTGAGATATCACTGGTGACTGATTTGATGGAAATAGTTTTAAACAACAATTTTTTCATGTTCGGTGATAATTTTTATTTGCAAAAAGTCGGAGTAGCTATGGGTTCTCCATGTGGGGCCAGCATAACTAATCTTGTTATGGCATATTGGGAGGCTGAGTATGTCTTTAATAATCTTAGACTTAAGGAGCAAATAATTTATTATACCCGCTTTTTGGATGATATATTCATTCTCCTTAAAGGTGATGTAGTTAACAGTAATTTTATACTACAAACATTCAACGAATCGATGCAATTTTTACAATTCACAGCTTGCTTTAATACATAATCTATAGCCTTTTTGGATATATGGCTTACAAAGAATAGGGATATAGATATTATTACAGCTACTATTTATAGAAAAAGAGCTTATTCTAATTCCTTTTTGCACTTTACAAGCTGCCATCCATATCATCAAAAATGTTCTGTTATTAAAGGACAACTTGTGCGAGCAGCACGAATTGTGAGTGAGGACAGTGACTTTGTGCATGAATGCCAGGTTTTGAAATCAATGTTTTTGCACAGAGGTTATCCGGTTACCCTATTGGATGATTTAATACAAGAAGTCTACTTTAAGAGATTAAATGGTATATATCAACCCTTGTTGCGTGCTAAGCAAATACCCGTTGTTGAAAATAGCTTAGAAGGTATGGATAACGTTTCAATAGTTGAGCATGGAATTGAGACACAAAAGGTCCTTAGCTTGATAACTACATTCAACTTATATAGTCGTTCGTGTTTTGAAGTTATCAAGAAGAACTGGGAATTATTTGGTACTAACCACAATATTTGTATTAAACTGGGTGATGGCCCAAGTGTTACATACAAGAGAGGCCATAATCTTAAAGATTTACTTGAACGCCAACAAAAGGTACCTCTTAAAATCACTGGCATGTTTAAATGCCAAGATTATAACTATTGTAAATTTGTGGACAACTTGTATTCATTAATGGTTAATGGTCATCATATTAAATTTAAAGCTAAATTTAACTGCAATACTAGAATGGTTGTTTATGTGGCCAAATGCCAAAGGTGCCCCACATTTTATGTGGGTATAACGGAGCGTAAACTCCGTGAAAGGATGTATGAACATCTATATGCTATTAGTAGAATAAAGATGGATAATGCACTTGCCAAACACATTTTAAAGTGTAGTGATCATAGCTTTAGATTTGCAGTTATTGACCAAGTTAACCAAAATAAAAGAGGGGGTCCAACTTGTTTACAGTTAGAAGAATTGGAATTAGCATGGCAAATTTAGCTTAATGCTTATAATTTTCCTGGGCTTAACGAATCTTGTTCAGTTGCAAGTGTATTAAAACTTAAGAGCTTGAAACGCTAATGTTGTATTTATTTTATAATTTTGTTTATAACTTTTTCTTTATATTTTCTTCTCCTTTTTTGTGCATGGTTCTAAAGGGTTATACCAATTGTTGACTTTGTGGAGGCATAGGTTATGCAGACACATATGTTTGTACCAATTATTTTTGTACATTGGTAGTTTAACTGCATAATGTATGTTATATTATTTTTAATATGCATAGAGAGTATAAATTGATATTTTATGCATATTTTATGCATATATATCTGAATATAATAGCCTTGTTTTTAGGTTAATAATTACCGAGTGTCAATTTATATATATATATATTCATACATTTTTATAGTGAAGGGTTATTATATGCCATCTTGAATTATTTACATATCTGTAGCTTTAAGAAAAAAAAAGGCGGGTTGTTTGAAAGCTTAATTGAAAGTTTGACTGTTTGATATATAAAGCTGACTTGTGCATTTTTATGGTTCTCTGATGAAGTGTGCTCATTGAGTACACGAAAAGCGCTTCAATAAATAACAGTTCGTTTTTAGTGACCTTTATGCAGGTTCGTTCTTGTCTTTGTTCTGTGACCGTTTTTTATTTTCATATTCAAACAAAACTTAGATCTATGGATGGGAAAGACAATATTTTGCACGAGGACTGCCCCCTGCACTATTAATGGACACAGGCAGCCTCTAAATGCTTTATCCCATGCACATGTCCCCTCAAATTATCTATGGTGATCCCAGTTACTTTTATTAGGATTAATATATAATTATTAACCATGGGACGAGTAAGGCCAGTCTCCAACCTAATGGGACAGGTTAATTTAAGCACAAAAAAGGAAACTGGCTAGGCTTAAAATGGCCCTCAAGGGCACCAACCTAAATCTTATCTATGAACCTGTTACTTTTATTTATTTATATATATATATATATATATATATATATATATAAAACATATTTTGTATGGTTGTTGTTATTCTCCGTAAGGATCTGCATCCAAAATCCTACACTCTCCTTATTTCTTGAAGCCCCCCCCTTCCAAAACCTCATAATCATCCCTTTCATTTTGATTTATAACCTTCTGCTTGTGTTATATATAAGACCCTTAACTGCGGAGTTCAAAAATATCCATACAAATCAGGTAATCCTAAACCACCTTGTTTTATGTGGAGGATCAAGTTATCCTACTTACCTCTCACTCTCTTTCCTTCCAAAATAAATTCATTCACCTCTTACTTGTCCACAACCTCTCCTCTATTTGCTAAACATGTGCCTGACATGTATATAAAACTAATGGGACTAACAATATTTTCACAGCTTGTATCTTGTTATTAATGTCTACAAACAAGCGCTTCCAGTTTATCCATTTTTGTATTGTCTTTTGTTTAGCCTCTTTCAATATATCCTTAGGTAACATAACAGAATCCTTTTAAATTCATATACCTAAATACATCATCTTACCATATCCCCATAAATATGTGTACTGCTGAACCAATTCATTTGTGAGTACATAATTTATCACTCTAGCCTTTGTTTATCTTCATTAATTTTATATTTCGAAAAGACCTGAAACTGTCTTAAAATGAACCACAGCACATAAATGTCATCTTCTGGATTTTGTAGGTACAAAATAATGTCATCTGCAAATAACGCCATTGTTTCTTGTTTACCATGGCAATTAGTTTGAATTTCCTTTGAAGTCCCTTATTTTCTTAGACAATGGCCCTAAATATAAAGCAAATAACAAAAGGGAAAGAGGACACCCCTGTCTGGTTCCTCTGTTCAAATACAACTTATCAGAGAGGAACCCTCCCATCTTAATTGTTCCCTTCTGTCCTTCATATAACCTCCTTATTTTATAAAGGAATGCAAGTGCTTCTATCATCCTACTCATAAAATCCCAGTTTATTCTATCAAGACACACCAACAATAGTGGTATTTTCTTACAGTCTGTTTCCCTCTGGATCATCATTGTTCCATTAATGTTGTCAGAGGCTTGCCTCCCTTCTACAAAACCACATTACTCCATATATTTCAATTTTGACAAAATCTTTGACATTCTCTAAGCTAGCATATACATAAACACTTTATAACCATGGTTTAAAATTGAAATGGGTTTACATGAAGGTGGGTTTGATGGGTCTTTACCCTCCTTGGGTAATACATGTACCACAGCTTTCTTCCAAAATTCTTTATAACCATGGTTTAAAATTGAAATGGGTTTACATGAAGGTGGGTTTGATGGGTCTTTACCCTCCTTGGGTAATACATGTACCAGAGCTTTCTTCCAAAATTCTGCCACTTCCTCTCCTTTTAAAAAACTATTAAACAAAACCCTGCAGATCTTTATTATTTTCTTCCCTTCTAACTTTCAAACTTCCACAGGAATACCATCTATTCCCTGCATATTGCTTTCCTCCTATCTTAACTATTAGTTTTTGAGCTTCATCTTAATCTAATCTTCATAGAAGTAAGCCTTCCATAAACATTTCCATTTCTGCTTTTTCTTGATTTCCATATTCCTCTGCTTTATACATATTTTCATAACATTTCTGAAATATTTCTTGTACCGCTATAAGATCCAAGCTTGGTGGCAACCTTCTCTACTTTCTGTTGCCTGAGTGCTCTGCTGTGCTCCATCTTCCATGAGCATCAGCTCCCTCCATCACCATCACTCTGACTACAGCTTCACTAGCCTCTTCGAGGGAAATCAGCAGTCAGTGTGAAGATTTCTTCAGGACTTTCATACCCCAAAGATGAAAAGGAGAGTACTCACCTTGAACAAGTGACAACAATTTTATATCCCAATAACTTTATACAAAAATGGTAGAATGGAGGGTGGGTGCAGACAATTCAACAGTGAGGAATCTGAATATCTGCTGTTATGAGAAAGTACAACTTACACAACTCAACAATGTTCATCATTCCCACTGCTGCAGTAGACTTTTGGCTATACTGGTTGATTACCAAAGCTATCCAACCTATAAGGAAGAAAAATACAGATCCATGAGCCTCTGGAGAATGGTCCTAGCAAAGCCTGTCTTGGATCTGGAAAAAGAATCCAGTTTGTAATGCCTTGAAAGATATAAATAGAGGACGGTACAACTGACTCTAGAATACTTCTGGAGTCCAACTCTTCTCAATATGCCACTGAGTAAGCCAAAGCTCTAGCAAAATTGAACTTTTATACTGTTTAGAACCGGTGGGAATAACAAAGAGCAATACCTGAGAATGGCCATATGGAGATGGCCTGTTTTGATATTTTTGCTATGGATTATCCTTTTTTTGTACCAACATAAGAAACAAACAGATGATTTGGTTTATTAAAGGGCTTATTTTTGTCAAGATAGCACCTGACTTGCCTAGATACATTCAAGTTATGTAGGTACTAGCTCCATGGTTCTGAGGATCTACATAGAAAATAGGAAAATTGATGTCTGGATTTAAGATAAACTCTGGAGCAGCCTTGGGTACAAATGAAGACATTTGTTCTTAATGAGACTTTGTCTCTATGGAAAACCAAATAGGGGTCCTCCGTCATGAAACTGTACAACTCAGCCTTTCATGAAAATGTCATAGTAATGAGAAGAACAATTTCCATGTAATGTACCTTAAGTATACTTGATGATAGAGTTCAGGTGGAAACATGGTTAATTTTTCCTACAAAAATTTAAGATCCCAGGATGGAGCAACCTGTTTGTGAGGAAGTCTCATGTGCAAAACTACTTTCAGAAACTAATTTACTAAAAACAAAGAAGACCGAGGATGATCCATAGGCAGACATGCTGAATTGGACATAAGGTATACCTTGATAAAGGAGTAAGGGGGACAAGACTATAGTAACTCATGGAATAAGGGGGACAAGCCTATAGTAACTCATGGAATAAGGGGGACAAGACTATAGTAACTCATGGAATAAGGGGGACAAGACTATAGTAACTCATGGAATAAGGGGGACAAGACTATAGTAACTCATGGAATAATAGGGAAAATAGTATAGTAACTCATGGAGTAAGAGGGACAAGAGTATAGTAACTCATGGAATAAGGGGGACAAGAGTATAGTAACTCATGGTATAAGAGGGACAAGACTATAGTAACTCATGGAATAAGGGCGGCAAGAGTATAGTAATTCATGGAATAAGGGGGACAAGACTATAGTAACTCATGGAATAAGGGGGACAAGAGTATAGTAACTCATGGAATAAGGGGGACAAGAGTATAGTAACTCATGGAATAAGGGGACAAGAGTATAGTAACTTATGGAATAAGGGGACAAGAGTATAGTAACTCATGGAATAAGGGGGACAAGAGTATAGTAACTCATGGAATAAGGGGGACAAGAGTATAGTAACTCATGGAATAAGGGGGACAAGACTATAGTAACTCATGGAATAAGGGGGACAAGACTATAGTAACTCATGGAATAAGGGGGACAAGACTATAGTAACTCATACAAATATTTTAGCATCAGTGGTACATAATCCTTGACAGGGCCCTGTTTATTTGTTAGGCACCAAAAAGAAAATCTTTTCCACTTGCCTACATAAGATTTCCTAGTGGTAGGCTATCTTGCCTCTGCCCTAGTAATGAGAAGAACAAATTCCATGTAATGTACCTTAAGTATACTTGATGATAGAGTTCAGGTGGAAACATGGTTAATTTTTCCTACAAAAATTTAAGATCCCAGGATGGAGCAACCTGTTTGTGAGGAAGTCTCATGTGCAAAACTACTTTCAGAAACTAATTTACTAAAAACAATGAAGACCGAGGATGATCCATAGGCAGACATGCTGAATTGGATATAAGGTATACCTTGATAAAGGAGTAAGGGGGGCAAGACTGTAGTAACTCATGGAATAAGGGGGACAAGTCTATAGTAACTCATGGAATAAGGGGGACAAGATTATAGTAACTCATGGAATAAGGGGGACAAGACTATAATAACTCATGGAATGAGGGTGACAAGAGTATAGTAACTCATGGAATAAGGGGGAGAAGACTATAGTAACTCATGGAATAAGGGGGATAAGACTATAGTAACTCATGGAATAAGGGGGACAATAGTATAGTAACTCATGAAATAAGGGGACAAGAGTATAGTAACTCATGGAATAAGGGGGACAAGACTATAGTAACTCATGGAATAAGGGTGACAAGACTATAGTAACTCATGGAATAAGGGGGACAAGACTGTTGTAACTCATGGAATAAGGGGGACAAGACTATAGTAACTCATGGAATAAGGAGGACAAGACTATAGTAACTCATGGAATAAGGGGGACAAGACTATAGTAACTCATGGAATAAGGGGGACAAGACTATAGTAACTCATGGAATAAGGGGGGGGGCAAGAGTATAGTAACCAATGAAATAAAGGGACAAGAGTATAGTAACTCATGGAATAAGGGGGACAAGAGTATAGTAACTCATGGAATAAGGGGGACAAGAGTATAGTAACTCATGGAATAAGGGGGACAAGACTATAGTAACTCGTGAAATAAGGGGGACAAGACTATAGTAAATCGTGAAATAAGGGGGACAAGCCTATAGTAACTCATGAAATAAGGGGGAAAAGACTATAGTAACTCATGGAATAACGGGGGCAAGACTATAGTAACTCATGGAATAAGGGGGACAAGACTATAGTAACTCATGGAATAAGGGCAACAAGACTATAGTAACTCATGGAATAAGGGCGACAAGACTATTGTAACTCATGGAATAAGGAGGACAAGACTATAGTAACTCATGGAATAAGGGGGACAAGACTATAGTAACTCATGGAATAAGGGGGACAAGACTATAGTAACTCATGGAATAAGGGGGACAAGACTATAGTAACTCATGGAGTAAGAGGGGCAAGAGTATAGTAACTCATGGAATAAGAGGGACAAGAGTATAGTAACTCATGGAATAAGGGGGACAAGAGTATAGTAACTGTAGTAAGAATCTTTGTGTTCAACATCTTTGTATCGTGCACAATAAGGGTTAAAATGTGAAACTGCATTGCGTGCAAAGAAATAAGGTAAAATAGGTTGTTTTTCTTGTAAAGAATTTGCTAACCAAAGAGGAATGCACAGATGCTACTTTGGTCCAGGCACAAGCTTATCTTGTGACTGACCTCTGACTATCTAAGGCTCCAGTATGGGAATTTATAGCCTTGACTGAAATTCCTTGTCTAATAACCAGCTGCTGTGTATGTGAAGAAGAGGATATAAAAACCCATGTAAAGTGTACAGAAATTAGACTGCTGACATACCATGTACGTTGTAGCATGTCTCCATGCATGTAAAATAAACTCTTTTTTGCTTACTTTTAGCTGCGTGATTCTTCCAGTATATGTTAAGAGTATTAAAATCTTTTGACATTTCTGGCCATGGGGCCACCTCTTCATGGGGTGAATCGCATAAGAGGGACTGAAAAACCTGTACAGGAAAGGGAGAACGAATCTCGGGCTCCCTTGAACGGAAAGACCGCCGATGAAGAAGTCGTAAGTAGAGGCCAGTCACTCTTAGATTCGATCCGTGGGACGGTGACGAACGAGGGTGGAAGATCCGCAGTAAGGTAAGCTTTTTTCATTTATAAAAGTACTTTTTTTTTAAGGGACTAGTCATAAAGAAATTTCTTTTGTTTAAATTTTACAAAAGACAGGTAGAGATCTCAGGAAAAGGAAAATAGTTTTTCTTTTAAATAAGAAAAATGGGAATAGGAAGCAGTTGTTGTGCTAGTAAGGGCTGCTCAAATAAAAGGACTGAAGATGAGGAATATATGTTTAAATTACAACCAAAAAACTTAAAGTACATAAAAAAATGGAAGACGAATTATGGTTTTAGTGGTAACTTAAATAGATCAGAATGTCAAAATTTGGTGAGAGATCTGCGTAGGGACGCAGGAGGCAAAGTTAAAAATCAAGTGAAGTTGGGATTCCCTCAAGCACAGAAATGGTTAGAAGCAGTGAATAAGAGACATAGGGAACAGTTTTTTAATAAGGAAGGTGGTGGCTCGAGTGCAAAAGATACATTTTTCATCCAAAAGGATGATGATGAAACATTTGCCGTCTGTCGCAAGGCGACGACCCCACCCTTATATCCAGACCTGGAAACCCTTAAAAATAGTCCACCTCAGTATCAGGAAGGTGAAGAAGTCAGACAAAGCAAAACCATACCTCCCGTAGTTTTACAAAAGCAGGTGGATGACACTCTGGACCTGCGAAACCGTAGTATAGACAAATCAGAATGGAAACAAAAGGGAGCCGAAGTCAATTTGGCGTCCACAGAGTATCCCCTCATAGAAGTTGCAAATCCACAAGCGGGTACATCTGGACAGGGTCCCACCATTTTAGTCTATCGACCCTGGATGCGGGAAGACATTTGAAAAGCTGTAGAAGGTATACCACACCCTAGGTTAGATATGACCAAGTTTTGTGAGGATATCGCAGGCATGATAGAAAGTTATAAGCTAAATGCCGTAGAGATGGAGCAAGTAGTTCGACAAATTTTGGGTCCCAACTGGCACTTAGTCTGTGGGGACTGGAATCCCATAACCAAAGAAGACGATAGACCACTTGCCTACAATTCAGACTCATACCAAACGCAGGTCAAGGATTTACTAACCCGTATTATGGATAAATGGAAGCCTAGGGCAGACTGGACCTGTATCAATAGATGTGTACAAGCAGACGATGAAAAAGTAGACAACTATTTGCAGAGACTTACCCAGTGCTTTGATAACCATAGTAGTATGCAAAAAGAAATCGATCAGTCAAAAGACTCCTCATATGAACAACAACTAAAAAATGCCTTTTTAAAAGGATGTAGAACTGCAATCAGTAATTTCATTCAAAAACATATGATAGACCATCGGACAGCACGTCTGCAGCCCCTACTGGAGTATGCAAGACATGCAGAAAAGTATTTAGAAGAAAAGAAAACAAGCTCAAACCTTTATGGTGAGTGAAGATGGGACACTTATGCTACTGCAAGGCCCGACTAACAGGGGTAGAGGAAGGGGCAGAGGCAGGGGTAGAGGAAGAGGGAATGTGGGACATTCCGAAGATTATGAAGGCAGACAGAAAAGAGGAGAATGTTTCAAGTGTGGTAAAAAGGGACATTTTGCGAGGGATTGCCGGTCTTCCGAAAGAACTAAAACCACCCCGGATCACGAGTCAGCATGACTATATGATGGTGGTGGAGGTGAATCAGACCCAGACAACAAGGCTGATTGGCCAGACTCAATAAGGCAGAGTGAGGGGGAAGCTTTTGAGGACGTAAACGAAGAGGGTAAGGGAGAATGTGCAGGATGGGAGAATGAAATGACTGATATTTCAGAAGAAGGCGAGTATCAGGTTGTTAATTTAACAGCGCTGGCTGTAACTATGCAGCTAGAGGCACAACCGATAATCACACTTCAAGTAGAAGGGAAGGATGTAGAATTTTTGCGTGATTCAGGGGCCTCCAGGACCCTGCTAAAAAATTCTGCAGTGACATCCGATGTAACTTCTGATGACTATGTATTAGTCAAGGCAGCAAATGGCCGCATTTATAAGGAACCACTATCTAAACCCTTATGGTTCACGGACCCTGAAACTAACCAAACTATCAGGTTTCAAGTCATTGTCTCCTAAATTTGCCCTGTAAACTTATTAGGAAGAGATTTAATGCACGTGTTTGGCATAGCAGCTGTGCCGAATGCATCAGGGATTCTAGCCAAACGAGTAGAAATTCAAGATGTTATGTTACAGGTAGGGCAGGGTGATTTACGCTACTGGTACAGTAATGATCTTGTTGAAACTGGACCACAAAATGTAGCAAATGAACTAACTAATTTGGCCTTAAGCAAATATGGCACACAACTGCCAGTGGTAGCTAAACAACTACACTGTACAATGTATTACAGAAAGTATGTAGGACCAGATGACAAATATGAAGAGCAATTCTTTAAACACAAGGTCACAAAAATCCTGTTACAAAATCTCTATTGGGATAAATCAGGAAATTCTGCAGTTACATGCAGTCTTACAAAAGATATGCAGTTACTTTTTCGCAATAAATCCATTGCACATGTCTCTGTAACAAGGGAAGAACAAATGGCATGATATCTGGTGGGGAGGAAAGTTACTGAATGGGCTAAAATGACGCCAGAGCAATTGGCATGTAAAGGAGTTCAGGTACAAAGACTAAATTGGGTTACCCAGGCTAGACCAACAGTGCACCTCCGCGAAGACAGGCTAACGCCACCCGGGGGAGGGCCATTCTGACTATATCTCCTAACCCCGCAGGAAGAATTAAAGTTACAATCAGTGCCAGACTCCTTATGGTCCCGCGGGCAACATGACATTGGGCTAACAGCAGGACAGGTTAAAATAACTCCAAAATCCGATTTTAGACCTCACAAGCGTCAGTATCCGTTAAGTAAAAAGGCAGAAGAAGGCATTCTACCAGTGATCACGGCTCTACTACGAGCTGGGGTTTTAATTCCATGCACAGATTCACCGTGTAACACACCCTTGTTCCCAGTAAGGAAACCGGACGGGACATGGAGAATGGTACAGGATCTGCAGGCTGTAAATGCTGCTGTAGTGCCAAGGACTCCTATGGTCCCAGATCCATCTGTTTTGTTAAATGACATCCTTCCCACAGATAAGTATTTCTCTGTCATTGATATTAGTAACGCATTCTTTTCCATTCCTCTACAGGAAGATAGTAGGTTTTGGTTCTCTTTTACGTTTATGAGGAAGCGGTACACATATACACGACTGCCGCAGGGATATTGTGAAAGTCCTACAATCTTTTCGCAAGAAATGTCGACAAACCTGGTACAGTTTCAACCAGAGCATGGCTGTCATCTACTACTGTACATGGACGACATCTTACTGGCTGCACCCACGGAGGCTGTCTGTGAGTCCGAAACTATTCGGTTATTGCATTTCTTGGCGAAAGAGGGACATAAGGTAAATAAATCTAAATTACAATTTTGTAAAACTGAAGTATGGTATCTAGGCTATACCATTTCAAATGCTGGTAGACAACTAGATAGCTGTAGAAAAGAAGCTATTTTCCAGGCACCAATGCCCAGTACAAAAAAAGAAATGATGTCATTTTTAGGAATAACAAATTTTTGTCGTAGTTGGATTCCCAACTATGCAGAGGAAGTAAGTTCACTTTCGGAACTTATTTTCGCACTTCCCATGGCAGCACATGACGCGCTGAAATGGACGGATAAGGCAATACAGGCATTTACTAGGGTAAAACAATTGATAGCAGGATCTGCAACACTTAGCTTCCCTGACTATACAAAACCCTTTGTTCAGACAGTAGATTGTAAGCAGGGCTTTATAACATCGGTTCTGTTGCAAACTTATGGGGATAAGTTGAGACCATTAGCTTTTTATTCCAGTAAACTGGACACAGTGGCACGATCTTTGCCACACTGTGTACAAGCAGTAGTCGCAGCCGCGCTGGCTGTGCAAGCGTCTGCAACCCTAATTTTGTTTCATGACCTTACTTTACGAGTACCGCACTCTTGTCGCGGTAATGCTACTACAGGATAAAGTTACCTTTCTCTCTCCCAGCAGACACTTATCCTGCATGACAACATTACTATCAGAACCACACATGACTATTGAGCGATGCACCACTCTTAATCCAGCCACGCTGTTACCTACAGCTGACGATGATGCCCCTCACATGTGTTTAGATTTAATACACTCTAATGTCTTACCCAGACCAGACCTTAAGGACCAACCTTTGGCAAATTCAGATTGGACCCTGTTTGTAGATGGGTCAGCACATAAGAATGAGGCAGGTATTACACAAGTGGGTTATGCAGTCACAACTGAGACTAAGGTACTAGAGGCAAAACCTCTCCCCAGGAACCTGTCGGCACAGGCGGCTGAATTGATTGCTTTGACCAGGGCATGCACCATTTCCAAGGATAAGGCAGTTACTATCTACACAGATAGTCAGTATGCTTTTTCCACGGTCCATGTCTTTGTACAGCAATGGAAAAATAGGGGAATGGTTACGGCCTCAGGAAAGGAAATAACCCACAAGGATTTAATCCTTAGCCTCTTACAAGCTGTCCAATTGCCACGGGGACTGGCCATCTTTAAGTGCACAGCGCACACAAATGCCAAGGATCCAGTATCACTTGGAAATGCACTGGCTGACAAAACTACAAAAAGTGTAGCTTTAACCTCTACCTTTGCACTCGATACCACACAGAAGGAACTTCATCCTACAGATAAATTTGATCTACAAACTTTACAGGTAATGCAGGAACTTAGTACAGTTCAGGAAAAACAGCGATGGATTAAATATGGGGCTATTCAAAAGCAGGGAGTTTTTGTAGGTCCAAATGATAAGTATGTCTTGCCAACAAACCTTTTTAGGTATGCCTCATTAGTGACGCATGGCCCATCTCATCTGGGCCCTGCTGCTATGGTTCAGATAATCCAGCAAATTTTCTGGACCAAGGGCTTTATAGCGTATGCTAAATGATTTTGTTTATCATGCCTGCTTTGTGCACGATACCATGGTGGTGGGGTGCGGATCACCCCAGCAGCTTTCCCGCTGCCTCCGTATCCATTTCAAACAATCTGTATGGATTTTATTGAACTAACTCCTGTTCAACAGAAGTGATTTGTGTTAGTCATTATTGATGCTTTTACAAAATGAGTAGAAGCTTTTCCGGTAGCACACCCAGATGCACTGTCGGTAGCCAAGGCCCTTACAAATAACATTATCCCTCATTTTGGGCTACCTACACGCATCTATTCTGATAATGGCACACATTTCGTAAACCAAGTTATTCAAAAGCTGGATGCCATTTTTCAGATCGAGTTAAAACACCATTGTGCCTACCACCCACAGTCAGCAGGGTTGGTTGAACGCCATAATGGCATTCTCAAAGGCAAGTTACGTAAACTCATGGCCGAGACACATCAGTCTTGGATAAACTGCTTACCTCTGGCACTCCTATCAATGCGTACCACTCCCACTTCAAAAGGGGTCACACCATTTGAACTACTATACGGGAGACCTTATTACGTCCCGCAGTGGCAAGGTCTTTTGCCTGCGGAACGTGAGGGGGGTGAAGAGATAGCAGATTACATGAGGAAAATGCTGACAAAACCTAACACTTCTCTAACGAATGATTATTTTCCATATCAGAAGAACAACAGGATCCTGGAAGTGAAAGCGGGGGAGTGGGTGTGGATTAAAATTGTCAAGAGGAAGATGTGGGCCTCACCAAAGTGGGAAGGTCCATACCAGGTTTTGATTTCAACACCTACAGCAGTTCGAATAAAGGAAAGAAGTTTGTGGATCCATCTGACACATTGCAAATTAGTAAAACAGTTGGAACTGCACAAAGATTTGGGTTCCCCTGAGGAACACTGATTAGTAGTAATCTTGTTTTGTATAAATATCTGACTATTGTAGAAATGCAAAAAAATACCAGAAGGGAGCAGCCTTTCCCACCAAAGCATTTCAAAATATTTTTGTTGTTAATAAGTGTGATTGTTACTTTTCTGTTTTGGCCGTTTTTATTTTCAAACAAGACTAGCCAGGTAAAGAGAGATGAAAATACGGCCTGGCATCCACCTTTTAATACATACCAAGCTATTAAGTATGCATATGCTCTATCTTTTAATGTTTCAAATTGTTGGATATGCACGGCTATTCCTACTGTACATGGTGGTCTAATGTTAGGTACAGTCCCTTTGGGGGCAAATGATACATGGACTAATTTACTATTTGAAACTTCAGAGGTAGCCTTAAAGGACAAAATAGCATTACCCCTCATGGGTCGCCAGAATGGAACTGTATGTTTTCAAAGAGGGGGCAAGATTAAGGTTGGATGGAGTCAGTGTAATGTAAACATAATTCATAACTGTACAATAGATGGACACTGTGCAACGAGTTTCAAGCCCATAAAAGTGCTTATTAATAGTACAGGGCTTATTAATGACACAAGTTTCTTTGAAAAAATGTTATCTGTGTATGATCTGTTGTTTAAAGGGCTGCAAGATAAAGGAAATCATTCTGTTCCAGTCAATATTACACTTAAAGTAAATGATTGTTATTTTATCTGTGGTAGAAAGGCATACAAATGGTTACCAAGGAATTGGTCAGGCAGTTGTTTTTTGGGTTATTTAGCACCAGCTATCAGACATACATTTTCTCTTCCCCAAGGTAAAATATGAAATGTACGTGCTGTTAATAAACCTGTTAATCCTGTAGGTAATGTTGATGCATCCTGGATCTATCACCACGATTTGGCCGATAGTAGCAACAAGGGGCTGTCACACATGGACTTGGGCGATGATGTTATTTCCTGGGCTGGTATTCTTCCAGCGTATGGGACAGTAAAATCCATTTGGGAGCTCAGAAAACTGTCAAAACTGTTAGAAACTCTGAGCAATGCAACTTTTTCTGTGCTTGAATTGGTGACGGATGAGTTAACTGCAATGAGGACTGTAGTATTGCAAAATCGTATGGCGCTTGATTTCACCCTAGCAGCGAAAGGAGGTACTTGTGCTCTTATCCAGGAGGAGTGTTGTTCATTTATACCGGATAACGAACATGACATCGACAGTCATTTAGAGATCCTACAACAAGTTTCTGAACTTACAAAACCAGGACAGAATCCATTGACTGACTTTTTCCAAAATTGGTTTGGAAATTGGGGAACAGTACTTATGAATGTCTTAATTGCTATATGTGTTGGTGCCATTATATTCCTACTGTTGGGTTGTTGCTGCATTCCTTGTATCCGAATGATAATATCAAATGTATTGTCTGCTAATGCAACTAAAGCTTATTATTCTGAATATACAGAACATGAGTCATGCGAAAAACTGTATGAATAAAATATCTTACAGATGATACAAAGTGTTGTTAGGGGGGAAATGTAGTAAGAATCTTTGTGTTCAACATATTTGTATCATGCACAATAAGGGTTAAAATGTGAAACTTCATTGTGTGCAAAGAAATAAGCTAAAATAGGTTGTTTTTCTTGTAAAGAATTTGCTAACCAAAGAGGAATGCACAGATGCTACTTTGGTCCAGGCACAAGCTTATCTTGTGACTGACCTCTGACCATCTACCAGGCACAAGCTTATCTTGTGACTGACCTCTGACTATCTAAGGCTCCAGTATGGGAATTTATAGCCTTGACTGAAATTCCTTGTCTAATAACCAGCTGCTGTGTACGTGAAGAAGAGGGTATAAAAACCCATGTAAAGTGTACAGAAATTAGACTGCTGACATACCATGTACGTTGTAGCATGTCTCCATGCATGTAAAATAAACTCTTTTTTGCTTACTTTTAGCTGCGTGATTCTTCCAGTATATGTTAAGAGTATTAAAATCTTTTGACAGTAACTCATGGAATAAGGGGAACAAGACTATAGTAACTCATGGAATAAGAGGGACAAGAGTATAGTAACTCATGGAATAAGGGGGACAAGAGCATAGTAACTCATGGAATAAGGGGGACAAGAGTATAGTAACTCATGGAATAAGGGGGACAAGAGTATAGTAACTCATGGAATAAGGGGGACAAGACTATAGTAACACATGAAATAAGGGGGACAAGACTATAGTAACTTGTGAAATAAGGGGGACAAGACTATAGTAACTCGTGGAATAAGGGGGACAAGACTATAGTAACACATGGAATAAGGGGGACAAGACTGTAGTAACTCATGGTATAAGGGGGACAAGACTATAGTAACTCATGGAATAAGGGGGACAAGACTATAGTAACTCATACAAATATTTTTGCATCAGTGGTACATAATCCTTGACAGGTCTCTTTATTTGTTAGGGCACCAAAAAGAAAATCTTTTCCACTTGCCTACATAAGATTTCCTAGTAGTAGGCTATCTTGCCTCCTTTTGTACTTGCTGCATATCCTCTGTAAAGAAGTGCCTAAAAGGAATTAGAATTAAATCATCCAGGCAGTCTATTTGAAGATGTCTGAAACTGGGGTGAATCACACTCCCTTTGTCTAGTGTACCTAGATGCAGTCTGTCCTTGTGGTAACTGCCCTTGGCCATTTCAGTAAGAAAGGAGAACCAATGTTGCCTGGGCCAAAAGAGGGTCATCCCAATTATTTTTTGAGAGTCCTTTTGAATCTTCAGTATTACCCTGGATGCCAGTGGAAAGGGTAGAATTGCACAAAGGAACATTTCCATTCATGGGAATGAAAATGTCTCTGTTTTCCAGGCTTGCTTGCAAGGAATCCTTCAGAAAAATTTGTTCAGTTGTTTGTTTTGAAAAGAAGTGAATAGATCTATTTGAAGTGTTCTCAAAACTGGATCAATTCCTAGAAGACTTCTATTATTTAGTTTCCATTCATGAGGGTCTGTCCTCATCCTGGTCAGCTTGTCTGACCTTCATTTTGCTCTGATGGAATGTAAAATACTTGGAGGATTAAGGAGTGCTGACAAGTTACCTCTCAAGCCATCATGACCAGGCTGCACAAAGAATGTGATCTGGTGTCCCACTGTTTGCCTATGTACCACATCACTGCAGTTTTGTCTGTAAGTACCTGTAGTGGTCCAGGGGATGACAGATGATGAAGAGATTTATGGCATGGTTCCTAGCCAACATCTCTTTGTCACTGATATACTTGGTCTGTTTGAGGAGTTCCACATACCTTGCACATTTACCTGTCATAGAAGCTGATTTTCAAGTTCAATCTGACAAGTAAGTTGTTACAGACTGGCTTGTACGTAGAGGTGGAAAAGGAGAGGACTGGATGTAGTTGTATCTGTAGTCTCTACCAGTGCAGTTCCTTTTAATAAAGATCAATATTGGAATCTGAATTCCAGAGGATGTAAATGTCCATGTGTTTTTTTGAAACCACTGAATCCTTCTCATGTGCAATCTGGCAAGAAGAATCATAAGAATCACAGACCATTCAGGTGTATAAAGAGGAGACAGTAAGTAACCTTACCAGTGTAAGCAAGTCCAGAGATACGGGCAGCTGTTTTGCAGTACAAATATGTTTTCAAATTAAGTACCAACATGGAAGGAGCCAAAACCTCCAAACAGTGTAAATCGAGTAAAACCAGAAATCCAAGGTTAATACTAGTAACAATATCAAAGCGTGAACCGGTAGATGAAATCTTATGAGCACGTATGATTACTGTAGTGTGATTTAATTTAATTTAAAGTTGCTTTTTTGGAATAATAGCCGCTAAAACAGCAAGCACTAGCAGATAACTGGTGATAATATTGTTCTAGAGCAGTGAACTGACAGTAGTACACACTGAGGCCAACAGTGATGGTTTTAAACTGATAAGTTTTCATTTTGACATAAGTGGATATAATGAGAATGAACAGACATAAAGGAAAATCAGATTGATCCAAATAATTCTGCTTAGTCTCTGTAAGGTGGCTTTTGACAGTAAGAGGAGATAAGGGACTTGTACTAACCATGAAAATATTTCTCCTAAATAGGACAGCTAATGTGAGGAAAAGCTCACCCAAACTCTGCCACAACTTGCTATGAGGGAAAGATTTTGAGAGGAAATGGTATTACAAAATGCCTTCTGTTTCATGATCTTAAAATATCACTGATGTCTCCAAAATCAAAAGCAAAATGCACTCTGGCTCCATATCAGCAGTTCTTAGACAATAAAAAATTACTTCAGTCCAGTATACGTTCCTTCTTTTATGGTTCCTGCATGAAATTAAGCTTTTCCCCTACTTGATAACAAGTTGCCTTATCTGCTCATAAGGCACTATAACTGTGGAACTGCCCTGTCCTGTTGGCCAGCAACCTTATACCAATAACTGCCGTCTTCACCCTAAACTAAGGATTTGACTCTTTTCTCGCCCTGAGAAACAGCCCCTCAAGGACATTTCAATAGAAGTACGTGTTATACAACTTCTGTCAATAGAAGCAACATTGTATAAATTATTGTAGCTGTTAAAGTATACTCCCCTGCTAGGGCGGCCAGCAGCCATTATCTTCTTTTTCCTTCTTCCTAGCCCACTTTCCCTCCTATACCCTTGTAAATACATAATATCCTTCCCTCCTCCTCAAATTCCAAGACCTGCTACCTCCTAAAGGGAACTACTGTAGCTACACTGACTTTGGCCACTAGGTGGCGTGTTTGTCCTAGAACTGTCATTCTGTCTTGAAACACATCTCACAGGAATATAGTATTTCTAGCGTGTAGAGTTATAGTACTACTCTATCCCTCTATCTTCTTACTCTGTATCATTTAGCTACCCTCCCTCTATCCCTACTATCAAGGCTAACATCTCCCACCTTTCTCCACCTTCACTTACCTTAACAAACAGCTCTCCACTGATTGTTTTCCTAGGACTCACTCCTTCTGTGGCTCTACCTGCTCCGTTCGCCCTGCGGGCTCACTCTGCTCCCCTACCCTGCCCCCAAATCACACCCGACCCCAGTGCATCTACATTTATACACAGTAACCACACCCTCTATCCATACAAGCAATCACATAATTCAACCCCTTAAAGTGCTACAACCTACTTCCCACTAATCATTATCTATCTGCACCGATCCCTGTGTACTAACCTATGCACAATACTTCTACAATGTCATCTAACCCATACACACTTTAAACCCTTACTCCTACTATCACTCCTACCTATTTTAGCTCTACCCTATCTACTTACTTTCTATGAACATCTCAACTGCCTACACTTTCATAACCCCATGAAACAAACATCCACACCAACACTCATCATCCCTCATAGCCACAATCACACATCCTATCCACCAAAGTATTTATCAGCCAAATTTCATAGGCTCACTCACATCACATACTACAGCCCTAGAGCTAGAAAAGCCCAGAACCTAATATGTAAATGTCTAATACTCACTCTGGCAATACAAGTCCACTCCCTAATTGATGGTGACATACACCCAAACCCTGGTCCAAATTCTACCACTACTACAAAGCCTAACACCCCAAATTCCACTAATGCACATCTGGTCAATAAACTCTCTAACTCTCTCATGATAGCCCATCTCAATATTCAAAGCAGAAACAATAAAGTTAACCATCTACACGCCCTCATGGATGTACATTCATTTGACATCCCCTGCCTCTCTGAAACATGGCTCATGCCAATGATACAAGATACTACTGTTATTCCCCGAGATTACAGTATCCTGAGACTTGACTGTAATTCTAAGAAAGGTGGAGGAGTAGCAATTTTATATAAATCTGAATTACAAGTCCCCTCCATAGACTCTAAACCTCCCCTAACTAGCAATGCAGAAATTCTTATCTCCAAAATTCAACTTAACAAATGTAAATCCATTTATATAATCTGTATTTACCTTTCCCCAGGCAACAATATCAATACCTTAGAGGCTATCCTAAGTTGGCTGTCCACCACCTACCCACAAGAAACCATAATTCTTGGTGACTTTAATATAAACTGGATGTCTTGCACATCTGAACAGCCTTCCACCCATATCAATTTACATGGTTTTACAGAAACCATTACAGCCCTCACTAGAACCAATAAACATAATAATAATGAAAGCACCCTAGAATGAATTCTCACAAACAGTCATAATCAGTCTTACAAAGTAGGGACCCTCCATGAAGATATAAGTGATCACTCACTCACCTTCTTAAACAGGTATAAGACTGACATCCCAAACCCAACCATTTTTAAGAAAATAAGGTCTAATAAAAATTTTACCCCTGACAGCTTTCAAAAAGAACTCGTAGCTTGCGAATGGTCACCCCTGAAGCACCTACCATTAGAAGATGCCGTTAAATACTTTAACTCTACATTTTTAACCATTCTAGACTACCATGCCCATACACGTATAATAAGAAGTAGGTTTAAACCAGCCCCTTGGCTCTCCAAAGCTATCAAACAAAAAATCCTACATAGAAACAAACTCTGGGCTAGCTGGCGTACAACCAAAATCCCCACAAATCAAATAAAATTTAGACAATTAAGAAACAAAACTAAAAAAGCCATATTGTCAGAGAAACTTTTACTGTCACCTCCAACAAACCCACCAAAATAAACCTCAAAAATTCTGGTCTGGTATCAATAAACGTTTGCATCCAGGTCGCTCAATCACTCCCACCCCCTCAGGCTCCAATCCCCACAGCCCTAAACAAATTGCCAATTCTTTTAACACTTTCTTCACAGACACCATTCAATCTTTGGCCAATCAGCTATCCTCTGACACTGCATCTTCTTCCATTGTTATCCCTAACAGCCCCCCAGTATTTTAATTCCAATCCATTCCTACATCCTTTGTCTGCACCCTTATTCAGAAACTTAAACTCACCACCCTCTCTGCAGATCTACTACCTGCAGAATACCTGCAAAAAGCAGCCAAAGCTATAGCATACCCCATATCCATCCTCATTAACAGAACTATTTCTGAAGGAACTATTCCATCAATCTGGAAAATCTCACATATCATCCCCCTGCATAAAGGTTTTAATTCCAAAGATTTTTCTAACTATAGGCCGATAGGTATATTATCCCCACTGGCAAAAATCATGGAGACGTGCATTCATAAGCAACTATTAAACCACCTCCTAGAAAACAACCTACTAGCTACCTGCCAACATGGCTTCAGACCATTTCATAGCACCTCTTCTGCTCTTCTATTCTTCACCGACTGCATTAATAAAAATCGTGATAATGATACTCTATACTCAGCCCTCTTCATTGATCTGTCAAAAGCTTTTGACATGGTCATTCACCAGCTACTCATAAAAATACTTAGAAACTTCTCACTGGAACCACTTGCTACACAATGGCTCCAGTCCTATTTAAATAACAGGCAACAGGCTGTATTATGGCAGAATAACTTGTCTTCCCATCTCCCAATTACCCTTGGTGTCCCTCAAGGCTCCATATTGGGTCCTCTCCTTTTCTTTATCTTTACTAACGAGTTACACTCTGTATTACCTCAAGCTACCTGTATCCAATATGCGGATGATTCCACACTAATATGCTCAGCCTCTTCACTATCACAACTTCAGTCCCTAACCCAAAACGCGTTTAGCAGAGCAGAGAATTGGCTTCTTCACCGATGTCTCATCCTGAACCCAAACAAAGCAAAAATGCTACTATTCACTCCCACCTGCAGAGCCCCCCCACTGCATTTCACAGACACATCTAGCAATGGTACGATCATATCTCCCAACTCTACTACAAAACTACTTGGAGTACTAATTGATAATAACCTCACCTTCGAGCCCCATATTAACAACACTATAAAAACAGTAAACAAGAAAATAGGTTCCCTCTATAGGATCAAACCCTTTCTGACTCCACTAGCCAGGACCACCATTGCCCGTACCCACCTAAGATCAACCCTACTATATGCGTCCCCTATCTATACCAAACTATGTAAAAGCAATCTGAACAAGTTGGCTAGCTCCTACAATAATATTGCCAGATTTACAGCTGGGTCTACCTATAGAACCCATCATTGCAACAATCTTAATCAACTAGGATGGTTAGAATTGCCAAATCTTATTCTATCAAACCAACTAACTATTGCCCACAAGATATTGTATCATCCTACAAGTACTCCAATACTCACTAATCTAATCACCCCCTACAATAACCTGAAGACCCTGCGCTCATCAAATAAATTACTGGTAAAGATAAGTAAAACCAACAATTTGGCTGGAGACTCTCTATTCTCTAACACAGTGGGTAAAACCTGGAACTACCTCCCTACTGATCTAACCTCCTTACCTTCAATTACTCTATTTAAATCCAAACTCAAACCATACCTTAAATCACACTGGTTATGCCCTTGTGCAAATTCAAACTAACTACCTCCCTTGTCTCCAGACACTAATCTTCTCACTCACACAAACTAATTATTCTTTTACTAACATTAATGTGCGTGTGACCTTTTTTAAAGTTCAATAGTGCTCGATTTCACTTACCTTATATTTTGTTGTATGTATATCCATACTTGTTATGTAGCTCGGAATGTTTTTTTTTCCTTACTCATAAGCTAAAATGTAATGTACTATTATAATTTGCCAAAACTTGATAATGTACCTATGTTTTTGTGATTCTATTCTGAAGTGTGGAGCTTTTCTCCCAGGGCCGCCACTGAAAATGGACATATATCCAGTTGGACTAGCCTGGTCAACAAATGTAAAATAAATAGATGCCATAAACCATAGGATCAGCAAATACTATTGGATGAAGTTTGAGACTGATTTGAGACCCCCAGGAAAGTTTCCAAATAAAAATCCACTGTTTCCCCCATCAAAAACGACTTTTGCTGTAAGCTGTCCAACAGACAGCAGAGAAAGACAGTTGCATGTGACAGAGTCAAGGAGGGTTTCTTTACATTTATGGGGAACCCCAGACTGGTCAAAAGAGAAGAAACCCATTGTGATGACTTTAGACCTCTGGTAAAAAGACTCTGAAAGATGAAAAAGTCATCTAAGTAAAGAGATATGGGAATGCCACTCAGTCTGCAATGAGCTATGAGTAGAGCTAGAAACATTGTTATACCTTTGGAGTTGTACATAACCCAAAGGTTAATGCCAAGAACTGATAATGTGAACCAGGCACAGGAAATCTAAGAAATGGTAGCTTTTCCATATGGGAATGTGATGGTTTGCATCTTTTGGAGCTAATATTACCATAAAACTTCCTTGGGGAATGAGACATAACAGATTCTGTGGGGTCAGCATCTTGAATTTTTGGAACTTTCACATACTTATTTAGGAAGGAAAAATCTAGACCTGGTCTCCAAGAAGATTCTTTCTTTATTACTAGAAACATTCTGGAATAGAGGGCTTTGCCCTTGGGGGGGTGAGTACGTTTTGAAGAATGTGAGGAAATAACTCTGTTTGGTTCTGATGGAGATATGGTGGGGAGGAACTCCACTGAAATGATGAACTTGTATCTGATGCCAACTATATCCATTCTAAATCACATTTAACACCCAAGAAACTGAGACATAGAGGGATAAAGCCCTTACAATTGCCTTGGTGACCTGGGTTTCATTAGTGGCTCGGGCAAATGATCGTGCATTAAGGGAGGGATGAATGTGACCATCATGAGGAGGGTGGTGACAAGGGAATCTTCTGTGACAATCCTTTATGGAAACTGGAGATGTTGCTGGTTAAGAAGTGTGGTCCAAAGAGAAGGTGAGGGGGGACATGGCTTAGCTGCTGCTGCAGAGGTGGAGTTATACACCTCACCATCCCCACTGCATGCTTGCTCCTCAGATGTAATTGTAGCGCAAGAGGGGATAGGGGATATAAAGAAAAATAAAAATGAGTGAAATTTGTGGCAAGAAACCACTGGTTGTCCTAATATCCTTGATTGGTCCAGCTCATGCACTAAGTGGGAGGAATATAGGAAGGAGATGGTTTGACCTGCAAGGTTGGGGATATAGTGGTGGTAGGGAATAAAAAAAAAATAACATCTAAAAGTTGAAAACAATCTATTGCTAAAAAGAATGCACTGAGCCAGTTTCTGGGACAGAATTTGAGCAACAGGGACACCAGGGATAAGAGAAGGAAGAAGAATGCTGATATAGTCATTCTGAAATAGAAGGTTGCCCTGTGTTTTTGAAAATAGCCTTGTTTCTTGTTATTCCCCTCCTGAAAAATGGAAAACATGGAAGATTTGCATAAGGGTGGGAGGGTGGCTGAAAAATCTTGAAAGTTTCCTGTATTTCTTTTCCTGTTTCATTAAATTGCTTGAGGTCTTATGTTGCAGAAGGGCAAACAAACCTATTTATGTAAAGCTGAATTATAAATTTCAGATATTACCTCATCAGAAAACTTTTTATTACATACCCAGACATATATCTTCAATAGATACAGTACCTGTACAATCATACTCACTCCTTAAGGCATGTTTTAGTGTTTGAGACATGTTAGAAGCAATGGAATTCAGACAGACACTAGACAAGTGGGGTGCCAATTGTGTGTGGTGTGGAGGTGGTTAGCTTCTACAGCAAGAGGTTCTCTGGTCCTGATGCAAGGCTGGGATGGATGCCTTCTGCATGTCCTCTGCATGTCCTCGTTGTGCGCAGTGCTCGGTTTCCTCCCCTCCCATCCCAATCCAATGCCTGACTGTGGACTGGAGGCGGACACCTAAATTGTAGGTAGGTGTGTGTGGTGGTGTGAAGGTCTGTGGAAGGCTGGGCTGGCACTCGCCACCGTAAAAAAAAAACCATTCAATTTGTGGTGCGGAGTGATGATCTGTGGATCCCTAACCGGGAAAAAGCCGAAAGAAGAAGAAGAAGACTGCCTTCATAGACAAGTGTAGCAGATAATTCTCTCAAAATGTCTGCACAAAAAGAATAAACTTCCACATATTGGTCTAATAGTTGTGAATGTTATACATCAGTGTAGAAGAAACTATTCTCTTACCAAATGTGTTCCTTTGTTTTCAACAGGGGAAGGATTGGAGGACGCCAAGAGTCTGTTTCCAGCTGGTGAAGATGTGGATGTGGCCAGAGGGTCAGACATGAGGTGGCCAAACAAATGTTTGTTGGTTGGAAAAACTTTCTAAAGCCTATTTACTTTTTCAGGAACTGAAGTTTGAAAATAAAGATTTTTGCAGGTAGCATTAAATACATCCTCTAAGGCTGGTACTAAAGAAGGAATGGGAGTAGCATGAGGCACATCTATTTGTTAAATCATAATAGCCCCTTAATTCAAGGGGGGGGGGCATCCATTTGTTCCCATAAAAAAAAAAAAAAAACACTCATCCTTCCTATAATATGAGAAAAGGAAATTTTCTCCAAAAAGGTTGTGATGACCAAGTTTTCTCTGAATCAGAGATTTGAGCTTGGGATTCTGCAGGAAAAGAAGCTGTGTCCTTATCTATGTCAGATTCCCCTGAAATGTCTTCCTCAGGAGCATCTCTGCTGAGATCTGTTTCAGCTAAGTATTTCTAAGAACCAGGATTAACAGCTTGTAAAAAAACTACTTATCTAAGGTAAGACATTCTCTTTCTTAACAGACACTATGTCTCTAGATGTATAATGATTAACCTTTTGTTTTTTTCTTTATATCTTTAAGGGAAGACTGACACATTAAAGGTACTTCTGCACCATCAAGAGGTCTCTTTCCAAGATTACATTGAGCAGCATATCCCGTTGTGTCTTCCTGACCAAGCAGAGAGAGATTTCCCATTCCCAAAATGGACACTGGAACAGAAGAGGATGTGGCTGACATCTGGTACATGGTAGCTGAAGGTACTACACCAGAGGAAGCCAGTAAGGTAAGTGAATGGTTTGAGGAATAACTAATGGCCATTGCCAATTCACCCACCATTGGCTGAGGCATTGAATGAGCCCATGGAGTTGGCAAGTGCTGAGTGATAAGTTGTTTTTGCTTTCTAGGTATGGCAGAACTGAGAAGAATGTCTTGAATGTAATATGCTTTACTGGAATGAGCTGGTCAGAAGGCAAGTTGTGAAACAGTGTTAACAAGCAGCACACCTACACTGACTGTTTCATAACGTTTACAGTCTCCCAAACACAATGTTGTGTAAGCATCACACTAAATTCCAATCAGAAAACCTCTGTTGTAAAACTCTGCCTGATAGAAAAAATGGCAGGTAAGTTATTACACAGTGAGAACACTCACAAATATCCCCCAAAATAGTCCATGTTTGAATAAAATGCTTCCCAACATTAAACTTTTAAATAAAATGCCTAAGACTTACAAAAGCTGTGCATTTTATGACAAACAATGCCACAAGCTAGCATAAAGGTAAAAATACTAGCCCCTGACAGAAAACTTTTGACATTAGAAAGGTACTGGGTTTCATAAAAGGGAAATACCACTAAAATCATGCCAAAAGTAGCATTTGTGTTATATCTTAAAAGGGCAATATTCTGTAGAGAATAATTCCCCAATGGGAATTTATCTGCCATAAATGAAGCTGAAGGCTGGAAGCTTTTGCTCTTCTGAAGCTTCTAAGTTGCTTCCTCAACAGGTGGCAAGAAAGCACTGGAGAAATCTTCAGTCTGACTGCTGATTTCCCTACAAGAGGCTAGCCAATCAGCAGTCAGTGGATGTGTGGGAAGGGGGGGGGGGTGAGCTTTCAGAAGCTTGTTGGTTATTGTGTCCTGGGCAGAACACAACCCAAATGATATAAAGATATGAGATTTTTGGATGACATATTTATGTTGTGGAATGCAAGTATAGACAAGTTCAAGGAATTTATGGACTATTTGAACACTAAATGTGACTATTTGAGGTTCACTTACAATATAGATAAAAAATCAATTCCATACTTAGACACCCATATAATTATAGATAAAGGAAGGTTCAAATCAAAGATTTATAGAAAGAGCACTTTTAGTAACACTTACTTAGAATATACTAGTTGTCACCCTATTAGTCAAAAAAGAAGTATTCTCAAAGCTGCCAGGATGACCTCTGATTATACAGATTTAGTAAATGAATTGGATTATATAGGAGACATGTTTAAATCCAGAGGGTATCCTGTAGCCCTGATTCAAGACACCATAAAATATGTAATGCACCAATGGGGAAGAAAGTACAAACCTATATTAGGAAATAGTAATGTGGATATAGGGGGAAATGTTAAAATTAAAGAAGCAAATGATCTAGACGGATATATGAAAGCATGTATTTTACAATATGCCTCTGAGACCCAGGACATAACCAGAATTATAACTAGTAACTGCAATATACTTAAAACTGACAATAATGTGTTTAAAATAGTGGGAAACAAACCACATTTTGTTTCTAAAACAGGAATTAACCTTAAAGTTGAATTAGAATGGAACATTATGGATCAAAATGTAATGAAAGGGACATGTACCACCAAATGTGGGAACTGTAATCAATGTAATTTAATTATAAATAGTCCATCTGTAACCTTGGAAGATATTAATAATACTACTGTATGGTTCCGGACAGGGAATTGTAGGACCAGGCATGTGGTTTACATGGTGAAGTGTAGTAACTGTCCATGTTTCTTTGTGGTAAAGACGGACAGATGTCTTCGAAACAGAATTTATGAGCACTGTTACAAAATCAAGAAGCAGTACACTAATAATGCATTATGGAGGCATCTTGAGGGGAATAGTAAATGTAGTATGTTTAACTTTGATATACTTGAATGTGTAAATGTGAATCCTAGAGGGGGGGAGTGTCAAACATGTATTAGGAGAAAAAGACACCAGATGGCAGATTAAATTAAATTCTTCTGTTCATCCTGGGTTGAATGATTCAATTTCTATAAAGCCAATTTTGGAAAATAATAGGTAACAGAATATTTTATGGTATATTTGGACATATGAATGATTAAATTAATTTTTAACTAACATATATTTTTTATTTTTGATTTTTATTATAGTATGAGGTGTATATGAAATTAGATACTATTTTAGTATGGCATCAGTTGATACAGAGAGCACTGGCACTTTAAATAGTATAACATCAATTAATTGTTTAATTACATGAATATTTTTTGAATGGAACTAGTATATAAGCTAGGGGAATGCAATTAATGGTTGTTCTGATGAAGTCCACAAGTTAGATGAAAACGCTTAACCTAAAGCATCTTTCTGGCTGTTTTTTTAGCTGTTGAATATTTTAACCATTAAAGTGTTTGAACGGAACTTTCAGTGCAAAGTGAACTTTCTTGGGATCCTCGAACAATATTTTGTTAGTTTTTATTCAAATGATATAAAGGCTATTGCAGCACTGGGAAAAATAACATCGGCACTTAATCACTTCATTACAAACAGTTACAGAATATACTGATATGAGGAGTTAATCTACAGAATGCCTACTCCAACATAAACAGATCATGCTTAGACTATTAACATAGTTTAAAAAATAATTTACAGAATTAATTTAGTGCCAGTGCAAAAGTCAACGCTGTAAATATGGTAACAGCTGTCAGATGTAAACAATGTCTATTTTAAGATAATTTCTCACTACACCAGAAGAGCACTGTGTTGCAGCCACTGATGACAGCAGGACAACAAATTATAACAGCTCCAAATGAGTGCAAGTATGTTACCTTCTGTTGTTGCAAGTGATGTGTTAGAAGTCTGTGTGATGTCTGGAATAGAGGCAGATGCAGGCATTGGCGTGGTGGAAGCATGCGTGACAGATGTGTTGTCTGCAAACAACCAAAACTGTGAATCAGTATTACTGACATTGCTTTATTTATTTGTTTTTATTATACTATTAACATATACTGTCACAGCAAAACATTTTTCTTAAAACAAATGTAATTAATATGGTACAGTAGTCATAGTGCCCTAGAAATATATTTATGTGAAATTTACAAGAAGTCTTCCTACTTCTATATTTATGAACATTTTAACTTCTGTGAGGAACGTTCCTTAAAACTAAGCAGTGATGTTTTTCCTCTATTGCTGATGAATCAGATGACAGTTTTGTTAAGTGCCACAGGTCTATTTACTCCAAAATGTAAACAAGACTGTCATAGACTAAGATTAGACAAGACTTGCAAATGCTACTACTTTTAAATGCTGCACTGCATCCACAAAAGCTCTGAGTAGCACATCATAACATTGGGCTAACAGAATATGGTAATAAACATTTTTCTTTAACTACACAACAATGGCTCATAAACTATAAAATCTGTCCATTTACCTGTCATCTTCTACATTAATGTTCTGGCAATCACTCCATTATTAATAGCTGTTTTTTACTGCAGGTTCCTTTTTCATAACAATTCATTCTTAAACTCCCCTGAATCTGCTGTACACATAGCAAATATGTTCGATGCAGTTTTGGGTACATATTAAACAAACAAAACAAAAAAAAAGTTTTTTCTTCAAAACTGGATACTTGCAATCAGGGTCATAAAGACCCTAAAATGTTTCTTCAAGATATTAATAGAGAGTTCTGACAAAAATAAAGAGAGAGTTCATTTTAAACTACAAGACAAGTGGTACGAGAATATACACATATTTATTTATACATGAACATAAAAATTAATTCCTCAATAAACATTTTATCTAGTAAAAGGTTGTGGTATAGCTGGAACCAGTCATAGGAAACTAACAGTGAATAGGATGTTATTAAAATATGAGCTACACACGCATGCATATATAAAAACACAGATGAACACACCCATATACAATTATTCATACACTACATATACACGTTCCCCTACTCACTTATGTTATGTCTTTGGATTTGGGCAAAATTAAAGAGTACTTACGTATTATCACAACCAGATTTTTGCGGTAATACTGTTTGCTTTTTAATGTCTACATGATACCGAAAATGCAATGAAAACCAAACAGACACTGTTTTCTTTTACACTGAAGTTTGTTTAGGCAGGGTTATAACTTCAAAAATTGAAAAATTAATGTTTTAGTGAAGGTGTTGCTGATACGAATTCTCACAACCAGATTCTATGCCGGCATGTTTGCAGTTTCTTGGTTGGGCACTTCACAGTGGCTGCAAAGATATATGAAGAACAGATAACAGGGGCTACTGACAGACACACAGACATGCACAACAGGAGACACCAAAATAAAAGGTTGTGACACGGTGAAGGAGTTACTTTTTGCAGAGCTAGGACAGCTGGTTGTTGTCATTTGTCATTACTTCCTGAAAGCCGTTACGCACCCAGAAGGGAAACTCACACCAGGGAGAGTATTTTAAACCAGGGATGTCATCATTGAGGATGTAAAGTATGTCATGGGGATGAGGACAGTATGTCACAAATCAGGAATCAGATTTTCATCGGACAAAGTCAGTTGTATCCAGTAAGCCTTATGCTAACTTCCACACTCCCAACCATGATTCGCAACTGTATGTATGGCTGTTATTTCACACCATTGTCTGACAAAGAACGTTCAGTGGGCAGCCTTGCAAGATGTGACATGCTACCAATAAAGAGCATGAATAAACAATAACAGTATGTTGTCTACTTTGTGTTGATAGCCCTCCAGAAAACAACCTGTTTGGTTAAAGAAAACACACTGTATTCCATTTCAAGCACATTAACAAACATATTTACTGATCGGGAAACAACCGCTGTTGGTGCAAAAATCTGGTTGCGATAATACGTAAGTACCAATTAAAGCTTTTGTGAAAGTCTATGAGGACAAAGAAAGGGCATTTAGAACCAAGCATTATGAGGTACCATTGCAGCACTATGTCACTCTATTTGTGTATGTCTATGCATACGAGTGTATGTGTGTGTGTGTGTGTGTGTGTGTGTGTGTGTGCATTTCTGATGCACACACGCGCACGTGCACACACAAAAAAGAAGTTATGTACTCACCATAACGTTCCATGTTTGTAGTCCGTCTCGCCCTTCATTCTTACATATGGGATCAGAGCCGATCCTTGGCGCTGACTCAGCCTATTTACAAGCTGGAAATCTTCTAGTTGCCTTGTGGCTAGGTAGGTATTCCACGGTGCACCAGTACAATCCCCAGATCTTGTTTGCTGCTAACTAAGAGAGATAATAACAAATATACAGAGTAAAGCCAATACTAAAAGGTCTCCATAAAAAAAGATAATAATATTTTTCTGTCTCCAGGTACTTCCAGGAGGGGGGTAGGAAGGTGGGTTCATAAGAATGAAGGGCGAGATGGACTACAAACATGGAATGTTATGGTGAGTATATAAGTTCTTTATGTTCTGTAGTCCTATCTTGCCTTCATTCTTACATATGGTACAGCGTCCCTAGTGCCTTATTCTTGGGTAGCTCAAGGAAAAATACTCCTGAGTACCATGGAACCAAATGATGCTCTAGCCCTGGAGGTTAAATCCAATTTGTAATCAGTAATAAAAGTGTGAGGGGTAGCCCACATTGCTGCTGCACAAATATTATCAAGTGGGACCCTGGCTTGAAAGGCTGCAGAGGTAGACTGAGATCTGGTAGAATGAGCCTTGATATTAAAGGATAAAGGTCTACCCTCAGAGTTGTAAACGTAAGTTATACAGCTAGAAATCCAATTTGACGGTGTTACTTTGGAAACTGGTAAGCCTGACCTGGATCGGAGAAGGAAATAAATAACTGATCTGATTTCCTGATTTCCTTAGTCCGGTGCACATAAAAACGTAATTGTCTATGGACATCCAGCTGATGAAATCTGTATTCAGCTGCATTGGAATCAAGGTGGCATGGGAACAGAACTTGGGGACAAAGGAAGGATTAGTATGAAGGGACATCCTGTCTTTGTGGAATATCAGGTAAGGGGGTTTCACAGACAATGCTTGTAACTCTGACACCCGTCTGGCTGATATGATAGCCACCAGAAACAAAGCCTTCCAAGACAGGAATTTCAAAGGGGATGAATGAAAAAGCTCAAAGGGTGGAAAAGCTTATTTGGATAACACAAAAGCTAAATCCCATGAAGCAACAGGTTCCTTTAAGGAAAGTTTTGCAAAGCCTATGTAACATCAGATTAGAGTCTTGAAAGCCTAGATGAAAATTTGAAATCACTGCCAGTTGAACTCTAATAGTGGTAGCCACAGATTCCTGGTGAAAAAGCTCAGACAGAAATTCCAAAACCACTGGAATGGAGGCAGTGTCAGGGTCAACATTCATTTTCTCTTCCCAGATAGAGAATCTTCTCCATTTACTGGAATATAGTTTCCTAGTGGAAGGTTAATGGAAAGGCATAAGGATGTGAGTCATGGAGCGTGAAAAGTCGTGAAGCCTAACTAGGGGTAGAACTGGAGCAGCCATGTTGTCAAATTGAGGGTGTGTAAGGAGGGGTGAAATGAACCTGACATGTGAGTCAACAGGTCTGGAACTGGGTCCAGAATCCAAGGATCATCTAGGAGAAAAAGCCCAAGGAAGGGGAACCAAACCTGACGAGGCCAGTAAGGAACAATGAGGATCAGTTTGCTTCCCAGCCATTTTGCTTTCTGAATAACCTTGGGAATGAGAGGAAGGGAGGAAAGGCATAAAGGAGACTCAGGGACCAATCATGAACAAGTGCGTCTCTCGGTGACTCCCCCAGAGGGGGGATGAGGGAGAAGTAACTGCTGCATTTGGCATTGACTGGGCTGGCAAAGAGAGTCCAGAAAGCCTGTCCCCATCTGTGGAACATCTGTTCCTCTGTTTCCTGTTTCGGAGACCACTCATGAGGCATCAGGATTGCCCAGCTGAGCTTGTCAGCTATCACTTTGGTTGTCCCTGGAATGTGCATTACCACCAGAAAACTCTGGGAAGAAATCGCCCATTTCCAAACTCAAATGGCCTCTCAACAGAGTGGGTAAGATCTGGTTGTGCCCTGTTTGTTGATATACTATACTACCAACCTGTTGTCTGATTGTATTGCAATAGTCCCCAGAGGCAGAAGGTCGTAAAGTGCCTGCAATGCCAGGAGCACTGCCCTCATCTATAGAATGTTGATATGCAGGTGAGCCTCATGATCTTGCCATGTGCCTTGGACAGTCCTGCCTAGATAATGCCCCCCCACCCTATCTGTGAGGTATCCGTGGTCACAGTGACAACGGGTTGGTGAGGAACAAATGGAGTGCCCGTGGTTAACTGATTGGGTAGAGTCCACCAAATGAGGTCCTTCTTGCAAGAATCTGTCAGCAGAATGTGATGAGATAATGGTAGGTGCTGAAAGGACCATTGGGATGACAGGAGCTACTGAAGAATCCTCATGTGGAGTCTGGCTAGTGGCACTAGTAATATGGTGGAAGCCATGGTCCCTAGAAGCTGCAGAATAGTCCTGGCTTTAACCTTTCGCAAGGGGAGAAGACAATGAATTTAAAGAACCAGATTCTGTGCCCTTTCTACAGGAAGATGAGCCAACATGTCTACTGTGTCTATCTCTGCACCTATAAAAATCACCGATTGAGAGGGCAATAAGGCAGATTTTTCCCAATTTATAGAAATTCCTAGCTGGGCACAAAGTTTAATGGTAGCGTCCCTGGTCTGAAGAAGTAGATGTCTGGTGGGGGGTGGTCAAGAGCCAGTCGTCCAGATATGGAAACACCTGGAATCCTCGACGCCTCAGGTGAGCTGTCACTACTGCCATTCACTTGGTGAACACCCTGGGGGCTGTGGTGAGACCAAAGGGAAGAGCATGAAACTGGTAATGACTGGCTCCCAGCCAGAAGTGTAGATGACTCCTCAACGCCCTGTCCATTTTTATGTGGTAGTAGGCGTCTCAAAACTCTATTGAGCACATCCAATTGTTTTTCCCTAATAACGAGAGTATAGACTGCAGTGTTACCATCCAGAACTTATCCTTCTTTACTGATTCATTCAGTCTGCTGAGGTCCAAGATGGGCCTCCAGTCCCCTGTACGTTTTGGCACTAAAAAGAATCTGGAGTAAGTTCTGGATGCTATTTGGTCTGCTGGGACGGTTTGGATGACTGTTTTTGACAGCAACTTGTTGACCTCCACAGTTGCCTGAGCTCTGTGATTGGGTGGAACATCCGGGATCCTTTTGGGAACAAAAGGTGGAAGAGAAAAGGGTATGACATAACCTCTGGTAATAATTCTTTGTACCCACTTGTCTTGAGTGATACCCAGCCAGGCTTCTGGATACAAAGAAATGCAACCCCCAACCTACCCCAGAGAAGCACAGTCAGGCCCCACATGAGGAGTGCTGGTAAGGCCGGCTTCAAAATGAACCACGACCTCCCTGGTTTTGCGGTCCACCCCTGCCTCTAGGGCGATGTCTACCATTTCCTCCTCCTCCTCCTCCTCTGCCTCTGAAGGAGGAGTTTACCCTGTGCGTCCTGAAAAAACCTCTGGGACTTCTTGAACCACATTTTACTGCCCCAATGACCCTTAGGATATGGTCTAGAGGGAATAATAAAATGTGCTCCCACGGCAGAGAATGTTTTTCCTTCTTGCTTGGACCGGGTGAGAGTGCACTTTACCTTGGGTCAATGAGAAACCGGAACCATTGAAGGGGGCATTGGTAAAGGTAGACTTGAACAGTTCCACAAAATTACGCAAATGCATCCAGGAATGATGCCTTAGGGAAAATCCTGAACCCGCTGTTCTACTTGCTCCATCGGCTGCATACGAGATAAGCCTCATGGACAAGTTGACGATAGAGTTCAAGGTGGACAACTGGGCAGACACCTTGTTAGTGACTCCCTCACTACATGTACTCCTAACTCTTTAAGGAGATCTCTCTGAAGCCTCGTGAAGTGTGTAAGGTAGTTCAGCAATCTAAGGTAAATGCCGCTGAAGAGAAGATACACTTCCCGTATCTGTCCATCGTTCGAGACTTTTTATTCAATGGATGAACTGAAGAAGAAGTCTCAGCTAGCTCCTTCTTAGTGGCCACCGCCACCACCCTGGCATCTACAGGAACACCTTTAGACAAAAAATCCTTTTCTGGGGTGCAGAAAGAAACTTATTCTGTCTCCTGGGAACTGGCTCCAAGACATCAGGAGTATCCCACACCTTTCGACTAACTAGCTCCATCAGTTCATTGAAGGGTGGAGACATCCAAGAGGCTGAAGGTTGAGACCAGAAAGCCTTCAGGTACACTGACTCATCATCAGAATGGGTAACAGTGGGCCAGCCGCACCTCTGTTTAAGGATTTCCAGGATGTCTACGAAGGAGACATAATCAGAGGACGACTTGTGGGACCCTTGAGGTCAGTGTCAGAAGTCAGAGACTCATCCTTGGTGTCTACATGCTCCCCCTTACATGTTCTCTTCTGTAGGGGCTCCTCTGAAGGATATTCTGTGGAGGTCTCACAATAGTGGGGGCCACTGGCTGGTGGCTCCTGAGGCTGAGGATCTATGCTGTCCACGGAGAGAGTAGTAGCGGAGACAGAAGTAGGTGCCTTAGGAGGAAGAGTGTCAGTGCCTCTGGTAGGAGCTGCAGATCGGGGCACCACACTCCTCATCATCTTGAATGCCGACCTCTCCAGTTTCGTAGACCTCCCCTGCTCCGAGGAGACTGAGGATGTCATCGGTTCCAGAGGCATCGGCTCCGAGATAGATGTAGGATCCAAAATCACCCTCACAAACGTGCCAAGAGGGAGACTCAGAACCGAAGTGGTTCGGTTCCAGGCATTCCTGTTGGGGGCCAACCGGGGAGCTTTGGCTCCTAGACACCATGGACACCAGCACCAAGAGTGTTGAAGTGGAACTCAGCTCCAAATCAGCCACAGGGGGAGCTGGAGCTGAGGGTTCCACCAGTGGTACCAAGCACTATGGCTCTGAAAGATCAGCATGGCTCAGAGGAGGAATAACTGAAGGGGGCTTAACAGACTCAAGTGGCTCCAGAACCGACTGGGCCGGAGCCAACAACATTTTCGGTAAGGCAGACAACTTCACAGGTCTCAGCTACCCTCTCCACATCTTCTTCCAATAAACTCCTGGAAGACTTGGAGGACAGAGTAGGAGAACGGGATCGCTGCAGTATCGGTGACTTTAATGTAGGGGAGACCGGTGGAGGTTCCACAGACCGACTCCAAAAAATACTCTCAGAGGTCGGCTCCGAGCTACTTGGCGCCAACCCTGTAATCACAGTACAACTTTCAATTGGCACCAAACTCTGTGGAGCTGATGAGACAGTGGATTTATCAGACTTAGTAATTTTAAGAGGTGGCTCCGAGACACCAGCCAGTGCCGGGGGAGGGCCTCTTAGAGGACTTAGACTTTTCATTTTTAGATCCCTGAGATTTAGAAGAGAAGGAAGAGCTAGCCAGATCTTCCTCAAAGGAAGGTTTTGGAAGACCTTTTAGGATTTGCTAACTTTTTCTTTCTTGCAATGTCCTAGCACTGAAAGAGTGGCAAAATAAGCATGTTTCCTGTAAGTGGATGGCCCCCAGACAGTAAACACAGTTACTGTGGCCATCCGTTAAAGACGTCTTCTGTGAGCATGTTATACATTTTTTTAAAGCCAGATGGCTTATCATCCTTGCTTTCTTTAGATATTCTCACAGAAAAAGCCCACACACACAGACAGAAAGAGGAGAGGACTAGGTCCACTAACTTAAAAAGGCCCAGCCCAGATGGGAAACGGAAATGGGAAACTTGGTCCTCTAACTAAAGCAGACCTAGGAGAAAGCAACAATAAGAAAGGTCATCACACACTCAGAACAGGAAAGTGTACATTCCAAATTTATTCAACAAGGAAAACAGAACCTCATTCTGTTAACAATAGTAATCAATTTAGTGAGCAGAAATCCACAAAAAACTAAGACTTATGTACTATTAACAACACACAGCCTAAAGCACAAAAGGCACCTAAAATTACTAAACTGAATATTAAACATGAAAAACCAGCACACAGGATACAAAGTACTATGAAGCCAAAAGGCCAATTATACTAAAGAAAATGCACACAAAGGGCACACTTATAACGCTAACTATTCTAACTAGAAAACTACACTAACTATGACTATACAAAGATATAATAATACTTTTAAGCAGAAAAAGTCCAAAAATTTGTATAAACTTTGAATAAAATGAAAGACTTAGCCAGAGCCAAAGAGAAGCACAACCGAACTCGTCAACGCGGCAAACAAGATCTGGGGATTATACTGGTGCACCATGGGATACCTACCTAGCCACGAGCCAACTAGAAGACTTCCAGCTTGTAAATATATATATATATATATATATATATATATATATATATATATATATATATATATATATATATATATATATATATATATATATATACACACACACACACACACACACACACACACACACACACACACACACACACACACATATCTGTATATGAAAATACATATACATCAAACCTATAGGAGGGGACCAAACTTGAAATGTCTCTTAGAAAAACAGGAAAGAACATATGGGTATTACTTGTATGAGTAAATGGGGTTGTTGCTTACAATGTAAACTTATTAAAATAGGTAACAAATTTTCTGTCAGGGATAGAACCTATGTAGTAAAGGGGAAATTCAATTGTGATTCCAAAGGGGGTAGTATATGTAGCTTTGTGTGAAGTATGTACATCATACTATATTGGAAAAACTGAAAGGAAAATAAAATAGAGGATATATGAACACCAGTATAGTATAAACAAGAAAGTAACCACAAATGCATTGGCTAAGCATAGTTCAGAACATCCCACACATAGGTTTCAGTTTGCAGTTTTACAGCAAGGGGAACATGGTATGAGGGGCGGCCCATGGGAATTGAAATTACAAGAATGTGAGCTGATGTGGTAAATTCGCATATTTGCACACATACCACCAGGTTTAAATGAATATGCATCAATTAGGTGCATATTAAAACTTAAAGCACTTGCTAGATGAGACATCTGTTTGTTTAGATTTTAGTCCCATTATTTATGATAGCTGTTGGATTAGTGTTTGTTTATAACAACATAATGCATAGGAGAACTGTTGGTATTTATTTATTTATATATTTACATGTTGTACTTCCATCTCTTCCTTACATGTAAGGATGGGTTGACCATGAACTTATCTGGTAGTGTTTAATGAAATACTTTGATTTGGATGTGATAACTAATTTTTATGTATTTTTATGAATTTATTTGTAATATTCAATACATTTTTTGCAGTAAGTATCCACAACAAATTATTTTGCTGTGTTTATATATTTGCATATATAGATATAGATATAGATATAGATATATATATATATATATATATATATATATATATATATATATATATATATATATATGCATGTAAACAAATATGAATTACTTTATATATATATATATATATATATATATATATATATATATATATATATATATATATATATGTGTATATATATATATATATATATATATATATATATATATATATTTATTTATTTTATTTTATTTCTGGATACATGTCCATTTTCAGTGGAGGCCCGGGGAGAAAAGCTCCTCTACAATACTACTATAGTAAGACTAAAATAATAAACTTTATCATAATATATCAGCATATGCAAATAAAATCTAATAACATGTTCTTTAAACCTTCTGTTAGAATTTAAAAGTATTTGAGTACAATATGAGGTAAAGTACCTAGTCTTTCTATTACATAGAAAAGAGTACAGGATAAAAATACAAGTAACTATTACATCTTTATAAGAAGTTGAAAATAATATAGAGAGTTAGATATAAGAAAAAGGGAGATACAAAAGGTTAGTCTGGATTATTGCAAGAGCAAAGCCGATGGTTGGAAAAGAAGAGTTTAAGTTTAGTTTTAAATAGTGGGATTGAGGTTTGAGTAGTGAGGTCTTGAAGTAGTTGATTCCATATTTTCCCAACTGAGTTAGAAAATGTGGAGTCACCTGCTGAGTTCTTAGATAGAGAAGTATGAATCAGTATTTTGTTAGCATTGGGGTATTGTCTGGGTGGTGTTGGTTAAAATGTATTAGGTTGGGTAATTCTAGCCACCCTAGTTTTTTAAGATTAGAACAGTGATGAGTCCTGTATGGAGAGGCTGTAGCAAATCTGGCAATATTGTTATAAGATTATATTTAGAAATATTTGTATAGATTGGGGATGCATATAAAAGGGAAGAGATTAAGTGGGTTCTAGCTATTGTAGTTCTGGCTTCAGGAGTAAGGAAAGATTTGATTCTGTAGAGAGAGCCTAGTTTTCTGTTAGTTGATTTCAAATTTGAGTTGGTTGTCAATTGTAATACCCAGGAGTTTGGTGGTATGGTCTGGAGAGATAAGGATGCCATTATTGGCTGTGAGTGAGAAATTAATGGAGGGAGACAAGAGAGTGGGTGTAAAGTTTGGTTTTCTTTGGGTTAAGGAGGAGACAATGGTTAGAGAACCATTTCTCTATGGTAGTGAAGGTATTTTGTGTGAGGGAATGAAGTTCAGACTGTGTTGGGGCTAAGCAAATGATGGTTGTATCATCTGCATATTGAATGCAAGTTGATAGAGGGTCATTTATAAAGATGGAAAATAGTAGAGGGCCTAAGATAGAGCCCTGAGGGAGGTGGGAAGGAGATCAGAGAGATGGTCATGCCAGAGTACAGCCTGTTTTCAGTTATCCAGATAGGATGTGAACCAATTTAAGGCTGTGTTGTCAATGGAGGAGAAGTTTGTGGTTGACCATATCAAAGGCTTTGGATACGTCAATGCAGAAGGCTGAAGAAGGTATGTTATTGATGCGCTTTCTGTTTATTGTGTCCACAAACGGTAGTAAGGCTGTAGTAGTACTATGGAAAACCATGTTGGCACTTAGCTAGGAGGTTATTATTTAGTAGGTGATTTAGTAACTGTTTGTGGATGCATTTCTCCATTATTTTTGCAAGTGGTGATAATAATTCTATGGGACGAAAGTTGGACTACTCATTAGAGTCACCACCTTTGAACAGTAGGATGATATATGAGATTTTCCATAATGATGGAATTGTGCTTTCTTTTAAGGTCCTGTTAATCAGTATAGAGATTGGGTAAGCTATGGCTTTTGCACCAATTTTGAGGAATTCTGCTGGTAATTTGTCGGCTGAGGGGGTTGTAGGTTTTAATTTTTGAAGTAAGGATGATATATATGAGGTGGGTATGGGTTTGAGGTGGAATGGGTGGGAGTGGGCATTGGATTAGAAGTTTGGAGGTGTCAGGGCTTTGTTGGTTAGCTAGCTTTAGAATGGCAGAGGTAAAGAAAGTATTAAAGGCGTTTGCTGTTTGTAATGGGCAGTCGGGGTTTGAATCAATAGGACTTGGTGTGGCAACTTTCCCAGGTGATAACAGTGTATTAATGGCAGTCCAGAATTTATGTGGTTGGTGTAGGGATGTTTGTTGTAATTGAGTATAAAAGTTCTTCTTATCTTGTAGGATGGCTTTCTTTGTTAAATTTCTTTGTTCTCTGAAAATAAGGCGATCAGTTGTGTTTTTTGAGGTACGCCATTTTGTCCAGGTTTTGTTTCTACTAAGGATTAGATTCCTGGTAGTATTAGAAAGCCATTGGGCTGTTTTAAATTTAATTCTTATAGAACGCATTGGAGCATGATGTTCTAGGATTGTTAGAAAAGTATGATTGAAGTAGTTAACAGCTTTGTCTATAGGGAGAGATTTAAGAGATGACCAATTAACTTGCATAAGTTCATTTTGAAACAGAATGGGATCAAGGAATTTTTGGATGTTATGACTTGGGTGGGGATAGTTAAACTTGTTTTATGCCTGATGATATATGTTAGTGAGTGGTCGCTGAGGTCATCTGGGAGAGTCCCTGTTGTATACTTTTGCTGAGGACTGTTTATATAAGTATCCAGTCAAGTATACTTTCTTTGTTATTTTGTTTATTTGTTCTTGTTGGGGAGTTAATGGTTTGAGCGAAGCCATGCAGGTTAATAAGGGTGGGTGGATAGGTGTGTTGACATAAATTCCAGTCAATATTAAAGTCTCCTAAAAGAATTGTTTCTTGAGGGAGATTTAGTGAAAGCCAATTTAATAGGTCTTCTAAAATAGTGGGATTAATGGGGGCAGACAGGTGCAGATAATGTTAACTGTTTTGTGAGGGTTGAGCTGAAGTTTGGAAATAATTATTTTAACATTATTGTCAGATGGAAGGGTATGATTTACTTTGCTTATTTGCAGTCCGGTTTTATAGAGAATTGCCACCCCACCACCTTTTTTGTTTAAGCGGTCTTGTCTGAGTATGTTATAGCTGATTTCATTATCTTTAATTGTAGGTTTGAGCCAAGTTTCGGTTAGACAGAGGATATCAAACTGTTGGACATCTAGAAGGGCATGGATATGTGGTATTTTGTTACAGATGCTACGTATATTTAATTGAGCAATTGAGAGTGATTTGAGGGGTTTGGTAGATGGTGTTGGTCTTGTATTAAGTTGGTGGCATTTAGAGGATGGTAGGGGTGAGTTAGGGCCAGGGTTGGGTGGATATCACCATCTATTAATGAGCAGATTAATATAGGGTTGTAGAATTGAGAAATTTTGTAGTAGTGGTAAAAATGTTTTCTAAGGCTATGAGTAGGATATTTGATGTGAGAAAGTCGGTGATATTTAGCTTGAAGGCAGGAAGTTTTGTGGATGGTATTGAGATAGGTAATTGTTAGAGCAAGGGGGGATGTTAGGGTTTGTTTGCGTGGAATTATTAGAGTATAAGGAAGGGCTTGTTCATAAGAGGTGGAGAGATAGGTAGAGATGGCGAGAGTTGGGAAGGATATAAGTAGCAAAGGTTGGTATTGATTAGACATGTTTAGAGAATTTATAACTGAAATAGAGTGGGAGGATAGTGAGAAGAGTAGGATAATCTAGATCTTGAGAGGAATGAGTACAAATCTTAATTGTGCTGGATCTAACTTGTTACTAGATGGTATAAAGGTAAAGGTGTGTTGTCTTGAATTTGTCTGAAGAAGTTGGGGCAGGGGCGGAAAGAGCCAAATTAAATGGTGTGGAGTACCTACAGAAAACAATCCAAAAGGTTCTTCTTAGATTACCTGCTGCTGCTCTTCATAAACCTAACTGCCAGAAGAAGCAATCAAATGAGTTTTGCTCATTTTAACCAGGAAAACAAATTACATATAAATATATATATATATATATATATATATATATATATATATATATATATATATATTATATATTATATATAGGTAGATAGACATATGAATCTCCCTATTGAAATGTTGACACACCAAATGCAGACACTGAAAATGCAGGATTAAAGTAAATATCAAGCATCGCTCTTCTTTAAACTTCTTTTTGGTAAGGGGAAAAGCCCCCCCATACCCAAACTTATATATACCATATCTGAGATCGCCATAGCTTGGTTAAAGGAATATTCTAAGAAAAGTCCATCTCAAAATGTTTAAGTCCATTTTCTTTCCATTCAGTTTCAGTATTATAGGACTTACCAAAGTGGGTCCCAACATTTCAAATGGTTAGTTTTATATAAAAATTGACTGAAATAGCCAAATGTTGATGTTGAGAATGCCGCCAACAAGAGATTGACAAAAAACATCAACATGTCAGTACAGATGTATTGAGAGATAACTTCAAAGCATGCAGGTTAAAAAGATTTTTGTTTTGCAGGGGGAAAGTTCTACTACACCTTACATCAAATTGTTGATGAGTTTCGCAACAATTAGCCAAATTATTGGCTCCCATATATATAAATAAGCAACACAGAAATTCTTTAAAATCTGAAAAAAGTGCCATGAACTGCAGGCAATCTCAGTCAAGAGGTGAAATTAATCCAGTGCTTATAACTCCAGTTTACATGACATGTAATATTTGTAAGCTTTACTATATAGTTCTTTGTCAATTCATTTGAGCTGGGGTTGTAAATGCATTCCATAGGCTTTTAGGCAAAGATAAGGTAGGACAGGTCTCATTTCAAAACCCTGTTCTACATCTATATGCCTGTTGGTAGTTAACAGGCTGCAGCTTCTGTGCATTCATATCCTATGCAGCTAGTGCCTAATTGACACAGACACTTTATATGATGTTTTTCACTGGATATGCACATCCATAAGTACATCACCTTACCTGTGATGTGATAAGTAGATGTCATGTGCCATATTTAACATGTGAAGTGATAACTCTTTCCAGGAAGAATTAATATAACTTTCTAGTGAAATATCAACTGTTTGCCAAGACCCATGCAAGTCTAAGATAAATTACAACATTTTCTTAATGTAAACAAATGAGGGATAGATATGACTGACTCCTATTTCAGTATGCTCCATCTAATGATAAAATATGTTTAAATGGGAAGTTATAAAAGGTAGGTGTCAACATGTGTATCATAAATCACAGTTAATGCTTTGAAGACAAATGGTTGCAGTACCATGATAGTCATGTGGAAGTTGTCACAACTGTAATCCCTATCATACATCCCCACCATGGGAATCAGTGAGCCTGTAAGAAGTGTATATTGTACAGGTACCTGTTTCATAAAGCCTTTGCAGAGCTGTTTAGGGGAAATGGAAACATATCACTCACTGTTTAGACTGTCTAATCCTTGTTAGTATACTGTAGCTACTTGATCATTCATTATAAACAATACATTAATCAGCCTATAACTAAGGCAAGCATCAATTAATTCACAGATTATTATATTATCAAGAGGAATTAGGTATAATATGAATATAGGTCCACTCCCAATAGGCATACATATTGAAACTGTACAGATGTTGCAGGTTGCAAATCTAACACATGCTCTGCCTATAGTGGATGGAAAAACACAAATGTGTGAACCTTTGTTGAAAAGGCAGTCTAAATGTGTGAAGCTAGAGATAAATGAAAGTAAATTAATTTAGTTAGTTAATTAAATTATTGGTGAACATGGTCTGGAAAGAGGGACTATAACCTCAGGGTCCATAACCTGAGCCTGGGCAAGTTCATTACAAAAACTTAAGAGTTAAGATTCTGTTTGCGTAACTGTGCTGATACAAAGGAAAAGGTATACTTTGACCTTGAGAAAAATCATCATTTTACAGCTGTTATTAAAAGTGATGCAAGTAAGTAAAATAAAATAAAAAAGA